>NC_079299.1:8622923-8982923 GCF_023638135.1 Falco biarmicus
AGAAAATTGCATGGCCGGGAGGGATGAAAGACGTATGTAAAATTTTCTACAGTGTTAGTTGCTCGATACAAGCATACAAAATCTCAGCAAAGTAGTGCCACCACGAACAAGTCAGTATTGCTGGTGCCTAATAGCTGAGACATACCTTAGTTTCCATTTGACTTGCAGTACACAAAAATAATTGTGGTATTTGAGACATCAAGGCTTTTTTTAAAAAAAAATAAATAAAAATTACCTTAGCAGGGAAGTTTAATCATGATTATAGGGTATATTCACTCAGTTAACTACACTTACTTGTAGTATTTTAATTTATCTTGCCAGCTTTCATAAGCATTGTAATTTTTGAGGGCTATTATATGTGAAGGGTGACTGAACAAAGGTACAACAGTGACGTGTGGCTTTGGACAAACTCTTCTGCACAGTTACGGCAACAAACCATGATCAAGCCTTTTTAAAGCTTATTGTTTGTCATTCCCTGCCTCTGAGTTACAAGCTTGGAGGTACAAGATTTTTTTTATGCCAACAAATAAATCTTGATGCCAGGAACAAAACAAAGGATAAAATATCAGACCATGCGAACTAGTACTCCAGGTTTGGAGGGTTTTGTCTGTTGTTTCTTTTTTTTTAAGGGAAAACCTCAAGGCATATGATTTATTTTTTCTTCTCCATTAAAAAACAGGCAAGGGGCTATCTTCCCCTGAGCAGAGAGGACTCCAGAGCTTCAAGGGAAAGACTAGTATTTTTTAAAAAATTAAAGGCAAAATGGAGCACTAATAGGAGCTCTGAACAAACCTAAATGGAAAAGATCTGAGTTACAATTCTGATGACTACAAATTTACTGTAATACCCTGTTATTTATTACCTTGGGTAATAAAAATATTTTCTTGGGGTGTTTTAAAGTATATTATTTATATTGAAAGTTAATGATATTAAAAATGTATTTTAATTACATTTTTAAAAAAATAACCACAACAAAAAAACCCTTCTAACTGTGATAGGTCTGAATCAAGTGCTCAGAAATGGCCAGAAGATGATTCTGTTTCTTCTGGGAGTTTGCTGTCATTAGAGGGATGGTGGAGCCCCCTTCCCTGCCAGTTTTGCCTCCTACCTGAAGGAGGAGGCGAAGAAGGTAACATCCTTGGAGTACGAACTAGAAAAGGGTTCTGTTTCCCTGGGCTGAACCTATGAAGCCCATGAAGCAGAGCGATGTAACCCATGAAAAACATGAAGATCATGACTGCTGCTAAAAGCTAGCCTTAGTAACCGAAAGAGCTAACCTGAATTAATGGTTTGTTAATAACTGTAGATAATTATAGGCAGTATGAAAATACCTTGCACATTTTGTTAAACATATGCTTGAGTTCTGATGCTTACAGTGTTTTATAAGTCTTTTCGCTGCTGACATGTAACATATCCAAAAGGAATTTATTATATTTCACAGCATCAATCAAATGTCCTCCCACACCCTTAAAAACATATTCTGTTGCAATTGCTTTTCTTTTTATTTTGTTTCCAGGGTTAATGAAAGAAATTGATTAAAATTTGACTTAAATGCTAAATAAATATTGAAATATGTGGCCATATTTAAGTTTTCTAAAGAAAGTTAAAAGTTTAGTGTGAGCTGTGTTTTGTTCCTTAGGATAGGCTCTTGCTCACGGTGTTCTCTGTTCCAACTTTGTTCTCTCACGCTGACTATTCAGAAGAAACCAGAAGAGTTTAATTTACCTGCAACCATTTTGATATTTTTCTCATTTAAAATGGCTTTGCACTTTAAAATTAACTTTAGCTGAAAACAGTATGTTGCTGAGTAATTTTTATGTCCAGCATGTGTACATATATTATGTCCAGAAACAGAACTAAGGCTCTTGCATCCCACATTGAAAAACAGTTTGTAGGTATTGTATGGTTACTGTTGGTTTTGGTTTAGTACGTGAGTTAATCCACAGATGCCTCATCGATGATTACAAAGAAGTATACCTGATTTCTAGTTGATTATATTTAAATTCAGGTGATTTTGACAGAAGCAGGGATTTTGGTATAGAAATAAAAATATCAGGGTTTTGGATCTTTCCACACATACACCCCTGTATTTCTTTCTCATTATAATGACATTATCATCACCGTATCAGAAGATACTTGAGTGATAGCTATGCTATACTTGCTTTCTTCATTATTAAGGCATTAAGTTGAATGCTGTATTTCTTGACTTTTTTGTGTGCGTTCCTTCCCTGTCCTACCCTTCTCCCTTTTTTACAGGCTGAAGGGTCTGTCCACAATTTTTAAGACCATCATGCCAGTTACTGTGATCCAATAAAAAAACTATCCTCAGATTTGCAGGTGGTTTCATTCCTTGGCAGTACTTTGATGTAGAATTTATATGGCATGGGGTTTTTTTAGGTCTCCCTTTCAGTGTACATCTTGGCATAGTTTATTCTAAAAAGTTCTTGTAAAGTTCTCTGCACAGCTGCCACAGTAGAGGTAGGAAGTGCTATAGGGTTTGCTATTCAGGCATACAACCTAGTGGTCTGTTTATCATGCTGAACTATTCATACCCTCACTAAACCAAATGAAAACTGTATTTTCATTCATAATTTTTAATTAATATGTTGAGGTTTTAGCAAATGATCAACATTCAAAATATGTGGATTTTGAAAAGTTGTTTTCCTGTCCAGTCAGAAGTATATTTCGGTGCCGAGTTCTGTTCCGTACTACAAAAAAAGGCTCCCTAGCTAGGAACCATGCCTAATATTGTGCATCACATGTATGATACACTGTGGAGTTGTGTGGGGCAAGTCAGTCCACAAAGAGAAAAGCAAGTTGCCTTCTGCATCTGAATACTGCCTGGCACAATGGTATCTTGACCCAATGTTTCTAGTTACCACAGCAAGGTAAACAAGTAATAAATAAACAAATCATGTTCTTTTTGGCCCAAGACATAAATGGTGTTTAGGGTCTTGTGAGATAATTTTGCTAGCAGGCGCCAGATATTTACTGCATGCCATCCAATTTGTTCAAAAACAAATGAGGGCACAGTCCCAGGGACAACAGGAGGCAGATTCAGAAATCCGAGCCTGCAGCTAGCCAAGACCCTGCCAAAACAAACCCAGGCTTGGCTACAGTACTGGTGCCTGTGTGTTTCTTTTGCTCGTTCTTTGCAGCAGATTTGCTGCTTCTGAGTCATTTTGGATGTCCACTCAGCTGCTGCATCTGCAGGCATCTCCCAGGCAAGCTCCTTGGCCCATCTTGTTCAGCTTATAGCCTGCTGGAGCCTGGAGGGATGTTCCTCAACCAGAATTCCCCAAGGAATCTTGCAGACATGCTCGGGGCTTACCAAAACCACATTAACAGTGTTCTCAGCAAATAGCAAAGCCGCTTTCTGTTAATAAGTGGACTGGTGGTGTCTGCCTTTTGTTCAATACGTTGCTGATTAGAGCTACAGCTGCTAACTGGTATGACTGGTTTTACGTTGACAGCTGCTGGCAGAGCTGCTCTACATACCAGACAGTATTTCCAAGATGCTCACCCTGGGTAGTGAACACACCTTGGCTGTAGGAGATGACTTCAGGACTTTTGAGGGAAACTTGAAGTGCCACTAGAGGGTTTGCCTTCATTGGAGCTTTGCCTGTGGGAAGATGTTGGTGCTGGGACCACAATATTATTACAGTCTTCAGTAAATTTTCTGGACTCAGAATGAAGGATCCATCATTGATTTAAACTGTGTATCTGGCAAGTTTGTTACGCCTTGTGATTTCATTGTGTTTTGGTATATCTCTTGAGGACCAGTGTTCTTGTATATATGTTACTGAGTATGAAGCTCAGGTTCTTGTTGCTTCAAAAGGACGTAAGCACTCTGAATTGAGGAAAAGGCTGTGAAAACATGAACCTTAAAATCCAGACATACAAGAAAAAAAACCCAAGATCCCTATTTTAAAGCTCATAATTTTGACTCATTTATTTAGGTTCTGATTTATGAATTAGGAATTCTCAAAATTAACAGGAGCGCTCTAGTGAGATTACTGCACTGGAGTTCATAAATGAGTGTGCCCAGATCTGTGCTGACCTATTCTGTGTTCATGTGAATTGGGCGTGTTAAACATATCACACTCTCAAATAACATAGCTGTGCTAGCGAGCTCTCTCGTTTTCTCCATAGAAATATATTCTGTCCAACCAGAGTATCTCATGTCAGTGTGGAGTACTTTTGCCAGTATAAATTGGAAGTCTGAAAGAGGGCTTTGCTCATATAAATATATTGGCAAGACTTTACACAGTCACAACAAAATCTAAATTTGCTTTCTTAATGCTAAAATCTGGTTTTGGTTACATTACTGTCAGTCTGGAGTAAGTCCCTCTGGTTGAACCAAAGATAAGTTGAGCCCGAGAAAAAAGTCTTTTGGACTCACAACCCTGTAATGACATTAGAACACAGAAATGGCAGAAATCACTTTACTAATCTGCAAGTGTCTGTGTTCACATTGGTTTTGGTTAAGTTACCCCATCTGAGCCTGAGCAGGTAAAATGTAGAAATTTGTATCAGCACTGGAAACATATAATACAGAAGTCCCTGACAGACCTGTTTGTTGCTTTCCTCCTGCTTTCCTACCAGTGGGACTTTGTTTGTATGGCTTCCACATTTTGGCATTTATTTGTCAAAAACCGGGGCGTAGGTGTAAGCATTTTTTTGGGTGCAAACTTAGATGATGCCATAAAGCAGCATTTTTCATTTTTCAGCACTTATTAGCTCAGCTCCTCAGCTGTGCAGCACCACACCCTGGGGTGCAACTTATAGAGGGATAATTCTGGCAGGTTTATATTGGCCTAAATTTATAGCATTTAATTTGGAAAGATGAGTATCTTGTTCGCATTTCCAGTACAATGTTGTGACTATTTGACAAGATCAACCACCAAGACCTTTGGAAGACTGGAAATCAGAATATGTCCTAAAGATACATAGATTCACTTTGAGACGGTGGATTAATGGAAACCCCATTTCTTTAAATCAAATGTGCTACGTTTTAAATTATTTTGGTGTCAGTGCACCAAATTCTTCCAAAACAGAGCATCCAACATGTATATACATACATATACATATAGTATTAATATTAAGGTAAGCTGAATGTTGCAATACTGTACTCAAAGCTTTTAAGATAACATTTTTGATGCCTTAAGATAAAACACAATGGTGTATCTTTTTCATCACACAGATATGGCATAAGGACACAAAATATACATCAAAACATTTTTCCTACATATAAATTTATGATTAAATATGAAACCAGTATGCGGAGTGACTATCATACATACATTTGTTATGTTTTATTTCTTTTTCTAAAATGAAATATGTTCCAAAAGGGTAGTTCCGGAATGTCTGATAATAAGTTCTGGGTGGACTGTTTTTTCTATGTGCTAGGGATGAAATTGATGGTTGGTTGTTACTATTTTGCTTGATTGGACTCTAAGGGTGCAGGTATATTTTTCTGGGTCTGTAACACTGGTAACACTGGTCCTTTTCTGTAGTCAGTAGAGGCAGTGGGTCTTCTCTATGGTCTGTAAAGGGTGCCTATGGCTATGAGCTCAGCTATAGCCATCTGAAATGTGGACATGTCAAGTTAGGTGAGATTAAGTGCATCCTGAGTCTCTACTTTGGTTTTGTGTTGTTGGATTTCAGGTCATGGCCACACCATTCCTAGCAGGCCACTGAACATAATATCTCTCAGAAATCTAACTGGGTCCCAGTTTGGATCTGTAAACTCTTACAGTTGGAGTGTGGTGGCTGAGTGACAGCAAAATAGCTATGACCCAGTTCTGTCATACCTGAAATGTACC
Organism: Falco biarmicus; assembly: GCF_023638135.1. Taxonomy (NCBI): domain Eukaryota; kingdom Metazoa; phylum Chordata; class Aves; order Falconiformes; family Falconidae; genus Falco; species Falco biarmicus. Next base: position 8,628,749 of record NC_079299.1, read on the forward strand.
TACATTTTTAAAATCAGCACCATCAAGCTAGCAATAACAAGGATTTGTTTTGTTCCCTGCCGCACAGGAACTATGGAATTAGAGAATGAAAAATATGAACAGGTCACTGTAGAAAGGTTACCCACCGGGGTGTTGGGGTGCTTTAAGCCTAGCTGTAGAGCAGTTTTTCCATTACGTGTCTGAACGAATTCTCAGACACGTGAAAACTGCAAAACTGGCCACCTGTGGATAACTGGATGACTCCATTCCAAGTCAATTAACACAGAGAGAATTATGCAGAAAATTAAATAATTAGATTTTCAGTCAATGTGAAACATGTAAGTTACATTTGTGTAACTTAATCACTGTTTTCAGAAACAATTGCAAAGACACCTAAGCATGCAGTACGTAAACAAATCTGGCATGAAGTGTTAGGTATTATATAGGTGCAGATTGCTCACCTTTGTCTTGAAATGTGGCCTTTATTAGATATCTGTGAATTACAATAAAATTTGATACATTAATGGCATTAGAACCATATTGCTTTAAAAGAACCGACAACAAAATACTTAAGTGTTTTAATTAAGAAGATCCTTATTCGGATTTTTACTTTTTCCATTATGCAAAGTTAACCCAATATTTTCAAATAAATTGTGTGCTTTTTTTCAGATTCAGAGGGAGTTACTCAGCTGAATGAACTGCTTTAAGTTGGTCCTGTCCAAATGAAAGCCAGTCTTAATGTGAGAGCAATTATTTTTCATAGTCCTTAGCATAAACCATGTGATGTTGGGAAGTTCTGAACATTTGAATATGCTAATTATCCTTCCCTTTGCTCTGTGGTAGATGCTGGTTCGCTATATAAATTGGCTCAGGAATCTGCATGTTTTTGTGATGTGCTAGTTGCCATCTGCTTTGGAGATACTCCCATGCACTTTTGTTGATGCAACAGCTATAGTGTTTTCAAATGTTGACACTATAAAAATGTAATGTGATTGGGCTTGGACAAGTGCCTTAAACAGACCACCCATCATATTTATTTTGCTGCCAGTCGGAACAGGCAAACTCTTGGGTAGAATGTTGAAGTGCTTTGAACTTTCCAGATAGATAGTGAATAATTTGTGGTTCATTTTAAAGAAGATTTTGACAGTCCTGAAAAAAGTCCTGTTTAACTAAAAAGCCACCATTGTCATCCAGATTTTAAAAGCTTAATATTTAAGTTGATTTTATTTTTTTTATTAGTAATTATTTCACAAAAATTTAGTTTAAATGCCTTATTTTTGGTAGCAGAGAAAAAAAACTTGTTAAAGAGTAAGCTGGAAAAGGATAAATTTATTATTATATATTATTTTTATATTGCTCTAAGTCAAATGCAGAGCAAGCAGCTATATTTGCTTATGTTTATAAAATGACTGGATTTGGTGGACAAGGTACATCGAAGATTCTGTGTATATATAAACGAGAATGTTTAATGTGGACAGAGCTGCTTAGATGTGGTGTGGACATTGAAGCTTAGATACGCTTATGTCACAAACTTGGAAATCGCTGATTTTAAATCCAGTAGGAATGTTTTATCACCACCAATTCTAGAAAAATAAGTCAGGGTTCAAACCTCTGATACAATCAACGTTCACAAGAATATATACTCATGCATGTGTTGTTAACCTATTTGATGTCTTGGTTTTACCTTAACGGTAAGCAGGCAAAAACATTGACTTAAATCTTAGCCTTTTCAAGCATTAAGGACTAGAGGTGACTGATACAGAATTCCTGGGCAGAAAACAGGTTGTTGAAATAGATTGAAATGTAAGTGTTCATAGTGAAACAGAGCGTTGTCATCACAGGTCTAGAAAATTATCTAATATTGGATCAAAAAAAAAAAATGTGTTTCAGAACAGGAATCCTTCTTGTACTAACTGATATCACTGTTACCAGAAACAGAATAGCACAGAGGGGAAAAAAAGGGATCCAGTGAAAAATAACAGAGCAGACAGTCAGGATCTTGTTCTCTAAAAGGTTAGATGCAATTAAGAGTAATTCACTTAAATTGTGGCACTAGAAGATTGGCATAGATGAGAATTTTGTGTATGGTCACTCCAGAAAAAATATTGGACTTGGAGTTTAATTTTGAGGTGGCCTTGGGCAGGGGGTGGGGGGGTGGGGTGGGGTTGCTTGTTTTTACATAAGTGTTCCATAATAATTTTTACAAAGAAAAAGTGTGCTATAGACAGGGGATTGCCTAAGAAGATTTTCCTAAGAAGGGAATCTGTAAGGATCTTCAGAACCATAGCCACATTTTGGACTTAATAAAGGATGGTGGTGTGCCAGAGAGGAAGAGGAGACCAAGATGTGGTTGCTTGTTACTGAAAAAGAGATAGTGTTGACAATTTTTAATAAGAAAAATGAAGTCTCAAGAGAGGATGGCCTAATGGCAAAGCTATTAGCTACATCCAGAAAGATGGTCTCACATCCTTGCTGAAACATTCAAATTACATGAGAACACAGTGTGCTTTCCCAGATGGGTGAAAGAGAAACATAATCATTGCTGCCTTTAGAAATGATGACAGAAATAGCTGAGAAAATTATACCTCAATTATCTTGATCGATCTCGTAATAAACTCTACACACAATCTATCTGTCTTTGCTAGGAAAGAGATCAGGAAGAAAAAATACACCTTTGTTTTTAAGAACAGGACCAAGACAAACTTGGGGTGGAATTTTTTCAAACGGATGTATTTATTTATTAGGGATACTGCGGAAGCAAAAGTGGCTGGTCTCTAAGTTTTGTTTAAGTTAAGCAGAAGTTCAGTACAGGATCAGATAAGAGATTTCTGTCGTGGTCTTGCTTTATAATGAATAAAATCAGTATTTTTTACTGAACAGTCTCATCCAAAATACTGCAGTAAGCTCTTGAACAAGCAAATACTAATTTACAAGTGCTAAAACAGCAGTTTGACTGTTTGTAAGCATTTGAGCTTAGCTTTAGTTCCTAGTCATGATATGGCTTTTGTATCATGTTTTGCTGTTCAAATACAGAGAATGAAAAAGTCCTGAGGTCCGAAACATGGTGCAAGCATTTACTACCTACACACATAGGTACAATTGTGTAGGCAAGACAGGTGCAACTCAGATTCTAGTGTATTTTATATGTACACATAACACCTTCGGGTGTGCTGTCACAGTGACTGTAAGCGCAAATTGTTCTTGTACTTCAGTTAAAGGAACACTGGCGTTTGAACCCTTGTATTTTTTATCAAAGATGGTTTGCTCTAATTAATTTATGAGTGTAGAGAAATGATCTAGAGACCACTGGTGTGAGGAAGATGCCCTTCTCATCACATCAGTGAATTTAAAAAATAGTTCAGAAAAATAAATAAGGAATTTTAAGTACTGAAAGGATTTTGCAAGTCAGGTAACAGCTGCAAAATGAGAATGTATTGTCCTGTTGTATCTCGTTTAAATTGATGTTATAGGCAGTGAGCTTGAGAAGATAGGACTTCATAGCAATGGAACTTGCAACATAAACACATTTGTCACACCATCACATTCCCTTTCTTTTGTTCCGTGAGGTCTTATGTGAACTTAGTTCTACTGACTGAATAGAGAAATTGCAGACTTAAAAGGAATCTCACTTTTTTTAATAGAATGGGCCACAAGAGATTTCCGTAGAAAGGTACTGGAAACACTCACACCTCCCACCCCGCTTTGATTAGCTCAGAGTACTGAAATTAAATTGCATTGTCCTCAAATGGGGAACTGCAAGATATGCACTAGGGATCCCAGAGTACGTGTGACTGTTATGTATCTGATGCCAATGCTTAGGAATACAGTTTTATTCTTTTTAATTAAAACAACAAATAAAATCCTATTGAGTAGGTTTTGGGGTGAAATTCTTTTCTACTCCTCTCCGTCCTGGACACTGCTGTTCTGTATGGTAACTATTGGAAATAGTCAATGGGACTGTTAGGCAAAGCTTTTTAACTGATTCTTGCATTGTATGACCATTTGTAATTCTGAACTTCAGTTTTAGAAGGGCTTCAAAAATCTGGACCACTATGACCCCTTTGAATCAGCTGAAGTGGTTTAATATTAAAGCTTTTCTGATAATGATGTAGAGGAGTTACTGGTTTAGACACCCTGTCTACTGAGGTTTACCAGTACCTTTCAGCCTTTTGATACATGAGGTTAGGGTGTGTATATTTACTAAAGCTTCCAGTTTTACTATATTTTATTAAGGGAGAAGCAAGAAAACTGAGTGATGCTCAAATTCTCCAGTGCCTTCTCTTGTCAAAAAGCTGGAGGAGGAAGGAGAAGAGGGACATTACTGACTGTGAGTCGAAATTCTAGATTTTGATCTAATTTATGGGGCATACAAGTATAACTCCCATTTGATATGGTTTTGTTTTGTAGTGGCACAGGAAACACCTATCAAAGCTTTTAATATTAAGGCAAAACCCACAGTGGATAAAGTCCTGCCCTAATATTATAGCAGAACAGGAAACGTGCAGTTTGCATGTCATCCATGTACCAGAGCATTTGATAACACTACAAAAGGATCCGTTTTACCAAGCTGGTTCTAATACATAAAAGCTGTGATTTCAAAATATTTCCCCCTTTTAAAATTCCTACTGATTCTTTTTTCTCAGTACTAGTGTTGTTATACTTGTCTCCTAAGGGTATCCAGGTGTTTTCACTGGAATAATGCAATTTCGAGATGTTTCTTTTTACATGCCAAATTCATTGAATTAATCACTGTACGCAAACGCAGCTCAGCACTGTCCGGCAGCAGTAATGAGATGCAGGTTCCCAGTGGCTGGTTTCCAGGCTGGCAGAGGGCAATGGGGAGTGACAGCCGTCACCATCTTCTGCTGGTTTGGCTGTGGGACGTGGGGAGAGAGCTGCAGCACACTTGGGCCAACACATGGCACAAACCCCCACATCCATAGTGGGCGGTAATCAGCAGTCATCCAAGCAAAGCAATAATGAAACCATATTGCTTCTTGCCCCAGGACACAGTCTGTTGAGAACAACATCAAAACATCTTCTGAAGGCTGAGAGGAGAAACATGGCCCGAGAGTTGTCCTGTGTGTAAACAGAGGGTTGTTGTCCAGCGTGTTTGGGCAGCATCTGAACATGTGAGCATTGTGCCTCAGGGCTAAAACTAGCAGAACAGAGAGAGTTGAGCTATTGAAGAAGTCATTGAATGGACCTCCATATTTTTAATGATATTAAGTATTTAATACTACTGTCAAGGGCTGTGTCAAATACATATTTTAGGCACAGGGTGTATGTAATTGTTCAGCTCGTCTTTAGGGAATAAACATATAGAACCACACACTCAGAAAGTGTAAATCAATGTGGCATCAATAAAGCAATTGAGAACCAGGCCCAGAGAAGGCTCTAAGTTTCAAATTTAGGGACAGAACCATACCCTTAAGGTTTTAGATCTGGGGTGGAGGTTCTGGGATGACTTTAAATAGAGCAAATCAGTTTGAGTGGCCAGGTGTGTTTTTCAAAGCAGGAAATATTCTTGGTAACAGTGGTCTTACTTCTGAAAGGTTAACAACCTTCATGAATGGTCAGGGATAATATGTTGGTGCCAACATCTTCGACAGTGATAGATCAAAATAAGAAATCAGGATTTGATCTTGCAAACCTTGTGAGCATGTATGTACTTATAATTCCGCTGTAAGTATCTGGCTTTGGCTTCATATACATTTCGTGTTGGAAGAATGAATAAAGTAACAATAACTCTAATAATAATAAACAGTTGCTCTTTTACAGTTGCTTTTACTTCATATGCAGCCTGCACATGGACATGTCCAAGTGTCTTCTTTTTATTTTCTTGTTACATTTATCTCATTCCTGCTTTCCAGTGTTTTATATTCTTATTTGCAGTACGAAAATACTTGAATCACTGTTGCAATTTGTTTTTATTGCCCACTGCGACCACTTATTCCAGGTGTTTATTTATCTTCGTGAAAAAAGTTCATACTGGATTTTATTCATGTTTATGTTTAGAAAGCTTCTGCCACATTTCATGGCTGTTGGGCCTCTTGGCTGGGAGGATGTTTTAACATGTGCATCATTATCACTTCCTTCATTATTTTGTACACATCTATTAGGTCATCCTAAATGTTTTTCACTGTCACTGAAAATAAGCTTAACTCATAACAGGTGTGGAGCCAGATGGGGAGAGGGAGCTTGAAAGAAAAATACTGGTTTATTCACCAGAGTGCAGTGCCTCTCTCCATCAAACAGCATGAGCATATATTGATGCAAACAAGGGTATTGCCTTCCTAGCCCACTCCCGCTGTAAATACTCCTCTGCATAAGTGCTTTGCTTTGAAGGTCCATGTGACAGAATAGAGCCGTGTAAAGCAAGTAAATCTTCCAGGTCCCAGAACTGTAGGTCGCTCACTATCTGATTATCATTCATAGCTCTTCACAGCCTGTTATGTTATATGGAGATTTAAAATTGTCTTAATCCTTAACATCCATTTTTCTTTTCATGGACACAAGGTGTAAACAAAATAGATAGGGAGTCACCTAAGTGCTGCTGAGCTGCCTGGGGATTTCTCTGGAGTAAAGGATTGTTATAATGGCTTTATAGTGCCCTGCTATCTGGCATCGAGTTGGGCTGAATTTAGTGAGTGATCAGAAAGCAGCCGACTCGTAGTGATTCACCGATAACCAGAAAGGTGCCTTTAGGATCACTGCAGCCAGGTGAAATCCGCAGGAGTTCCGTGCCTCCTCTGACAAGCAGGGCAGCCTGAAACAGCCCTGTAGTCACAGCTGAGAGAAAAGGTGGACAAAGTGGCACACTTGGTCCTGCCTTTTCCGTCTTGGCCTCCACCTGGTGCAGGTGAAGGTCTGCCCCTAAAAGAGTAGAGAGATGCATTTCAATTCCTGTAGGACTGGGCTCTAAATCAGGAATAGTAATATAATCCTTGTTTTTTCCCTTCCTTCTCTATACTATTATTAGACCATTTCCTTTGTCCCTGTTTCTCATTTTTTGTGCATTTTTAGACCGGTATTATATTTTCCTTTTTCTTTAATGTGAATATGTCTAAAGAGCCCATTGTTGTCACTTGAAATATTTATGTAGTTTAGCATTCAGTAATTCCATTTGCTCCTTTAATTTGATCCTTTAACTTACTTCTGCTTATTTTTACATACAGTGCCTCCAAATCCTCTGCACCAGATTTGTTTATCTTTTTTAAAAGCTTTCAGCTCGCTGCTTGTAAAACTCTTTGCATTTCATTCCTTACCTAACCACAATGGCCTATGTTGCACTTTTCCCTGTTTAGATTGAAGTGGGAAGAATTTCAGCGGCACTCTTTCCAACAGTTGCTTAAACATTTCCCACTTTTCGCCTAGTAGTTTTCCCACAGTTAGTAGAAATCCAATCAAAAGTACTTTCCACTCTTTTCAAAGTCAGCTACTTTATTTCTCTTATGCTTTCTGGTAATAGTCTGTGCTCACCCTTGAAATTTCTCACCCATCTTACATATTTTGAGAGAATGTTATATATATCATGTGCATGTATGTGTGTGTAAATACGTGCATGCACTCATGCACACAACTCTATTTAGCCTTTTTTATCTCTCTCTCCTTGCCTTGGCTTCCAAACTGCTTGTACCTCATGGTTGTGTGTGTTGTGTTTTTTTGTTTTGTTTTGTTTTGTTTTGGTTTGGTTTGGTTTGGTTTGGTTTTTTTTAAACCATTGCATTATTTTCTTCTTGTAGCAAAATTATTAGTGGGATTGAGAGACATCTGATACAAGGCATTTGTCCTATCCTTGGGGACATCTTGACCAGCTGGACAACTTGGTGTGAATTCTGGCACAGGCCACCACCCCAGATGTTTTGGTGTTATGTAGGACAGGAGAAAGCCTCTGCAAGGGAAACGCATTTGATGCTTTATACTAACAAGAACTGAAAAAACATTAGCTAATCAACCCTTTCAAAATCCTTGGGCTTAATTGAGCCCTGTGTGGCTCCAGTTTTATGTTGGTTGGAATCCAACAATTTCACTGGCACGAAAAAGGATGAATCAGGCACTTGAAGTATTGTTTAATGAACTGGTTGTATAGAAAGGCCAACTGAAGCAAAGGCATGAGGTGGCTCGAGTCAAGATTTTCTGCTCTTGTGCTCATTCTTCAAGGCTGTGCTTCCACATCAAGGAGATGTAGTGGGATGTGCAGCTTGGTCAAAGCCAAAAGCTGTGGACTGTGGGCTTGCTCTTCAGCCGGTTTTAACTGGCACAGCTCCTGTGAAACCAGATTTTAATTCATGGAGCAATTCCAGTTTTATACTCGCTGAGGGAAACCTGGCCACTGGTTGTAGCTCCCAAACTCATGTAATATTTGTTTATTTTCGCCACCCAGAGAGTGCCTCCAACCCAGTTTTATTTCCACATGACTGCTTTGCTGCACATTTTTCTTTGAAGTCCAGCCTCCAACGATACTTCTCTGAAATGGGTTCCTTGCTCATTTTGAAGTGTTGACCTGAGATCTAGCGGGGTGTAAGTGCAGCTCTTCCAAACACCCTGTGAAAACCTCAGCACAACTGCAGCAAGTGGATATATCTGCATTAGTGACTGGAATGCAACAGTGTTTTAGAAGTGGAATAGAAAGATGCTAGGACCAAGTAAATAAAAGAACATGCCACAGTGTTCGAGTTTGGTGGAAGAAGCTGAGGCAGGATTCACGAAGTGTGAATTAATTCACCTGCTGGCATAAACCCAAATGGTGCATATTTTATTTTGGGACTTTTCCGTTAAAGCAAATAAAATATGCTGGTGAAATAGTGTATGTCTAAAGAGTAAATGTATGTGTGCCACCTTTTATTTCTTATGTAGCCTTTATTGCTGTCTTAAATAAGGTGTCCTGCAACTAGATAGGGACTAGAGCTTTCTGAGCAAGAGCTGTTTGAAAGAACTACTTTATGAAATGTACAGTAATAACTACCGCACCCAGGCTCATGAGGGTTGTCTTAGAATATTATCAGCAGGTATTTAAAACCACAATAATTTGTTTGTTTATTTGAAGTTCTGGGGTTTATTTTTCCTTTTGTTTAAAAGTAGCACGGCAGTCTTCTTTTATAAGACAAATAATGTCAACAGAAGGCTAAAGAGCACGTGCCTCTAGAACATCTGCTCTGAGGAGCCACTTGAAAAATAACCACTCAGTAGCACGATAAGAAAACATCTGTGAAGTACTGGAGGAATATTGACAATGGGAGAAGGCAAGGAAGGGCAAGTGAGGTTGGACCTAGATCAGGGACAGACACCTACCCACTACCAGTGGCAGCACCTCTGCTGGTTACATCATGGTTACATCTATATTTAACGTTAAGATTTTGTTAGAAGCAGGGAGGGATACGGCAAGGGGAAAACTGAGTTGGATGGCCGTGGTCTTACCAGGTGCGAGGCTGAAGCCCCAGCTGCCCACCCTCACCCGCGCAGCCCGGGTGCTGGGGTGGGAGGCAGGGAGGGAGAGCATTGCTGGCCGGGCTCGGGGCAGGCTCTGGAGCACTCGCAGAACCTGGTATGTGTGTGCGTATAGCCCACTCCTTGTTTTCCTTTGTTGTGCTTTACATGTTGGATGAATCACACAAGATTTTATTAGAAAAACACTGTTCTTATTAAAATGGTGTATCAACAAGCCATCTGCCTTCACACATCTATTTGAAGATTTTTTTTTTTAACACTGGCAATTTGCTTTAAAGGCATTTGTGGAGCGTTTCTTTGCTGAATGTTGGGAGGATGACACATAGCAGTGTCTTAACCATTAAGCACACATTTGCCTTTAATTGTAGTGCAGATTACACTCACTTTTAAAAGCGGGATAGTTAGTGTTTATTCAGTTACACCTACGCAGCTCCTCAGCAACTTTTAACAAAGAACACATACTGCTGAGACGTTTCCCACAACATACCACAGCCTCAGAATCCCATTGGTTTGCTATAGAATAAACAGTCAGGAATTCCTGGAAATTAAAAAACAAAAACCACATGGACGGTAGGAGAAAATTAAATTAGTGACCCTAGGTAGAAACAAGTAAGATTTTCAGGCACCCCCTCTGTTTCCAATCTTATTTATTCCTTTTCTGGTATTAATCAACTCCTTAGATTTCCCTTTGGATCTGGCTTTTTCCATTACAAATTTAAGGGTACTGTGGAATGACAACTTCAATGTACTATAGATTGTATATTATTCTTCTGAACAGCACATGCAGGAATTGGCACACATTTGTAAAGACTACCTGTATGAGAAAGAGCTAAGTATATATAGATGGAAGTGTATGTCTCTGTTTTTAGACAGGAGGGGAGATGCTGGCAAACTGGTGCATCAGTTCATTATGAGATGCTCAGTTTACAGAAAAAAACCTGGTTTACTACTGGTTACAGATCCTGTTTCACATAATAGATCATGAAATGGAAGAAAGGAGAAACCCTGACTAAGAGCCAAGCATAGGAGCCAGGATGTTTTGTCACCCTGAACAAACCAAATTTGTTCATGTTCCAAAAAATAAAGCAAATAATTCCAGCTTATTCAAGGTGTTCTGAATCTAACTGGTCAGGAATCCCTGCCAGGAAAACATTAAACATATCATAATAAGGATAATGTTTGAACAACTCTTTATTTCAGTGGACTTAAGCGTGGCCCATCCTAACAAGGGACAGTTCTGTGACTCACAACCTGAGCACTGTGTTGCAATTTGGCTGCAGCATTTTAAAAAGATGGGCAGGTACTCACCATTTTTTGAAAATCAGACCTCTTTCAGGTGTCTCCAACTGGGAGAGTGAATGGTGGTAAGACAATAAAACAAGACCCTTTGGGAAAAAATCTTGTCTTTCTATGGAAAGCAAGTTCTATTAATCATTTGTTGTTTTGATAGGTTGAAGTTCATGGTGTTCCTAAATTTTCTGTCTCTGACATAGACAACACAGCAAGCATATGTTTAAGCCTCAGACTGCAACCTGATCCACTGAGGCAGACCCTGTTCCTGGGAACTAATGATTCATTTGGCCGTATGGTGGGAGGAGGCGGCCAGCAAGGAGAACTAGCCCTCACCTTAACTGAAGGTGTACCTCTTCTAGGTAGAGAGGTTTTCCATCTTCAGATGTTTTCCTTGTTTGCCTCCAGATGTTTTCATCTCTCTGATCGGCTGGTGAATGGTGAAGATGGTGTTTTGGAGGAGGGATGTCAGCATTTAACTGGTTTGGAGTTACACCATGGCTAGAATAATACGCGCCTTTACAGTCGTAAAGCGATGCCAGTTTAACTTCAGTTTTGAATTGACAGAATTGACCCTTTACAACACCGTATTTAAACTCTTCGCTTGCTTCATACCTTTTTGACAGTTCAGCCTCTTGTGCAAGTTAAGTAAGATTTAGGAGTGTCCAAACAATGACCTGTGCCAGTTTAAATAAGTTGTTTGGTTGGGGTCTTTTTGGTTGTTTTTTTTCTGTTGTTTGTTTTCTTGGGGTTTTTTTGGTTTGGCTTTTTTTTTTTGTTTTGTTTGGTTTGGTTTTTTGGTTTGGTTTTTTTTTAATGTATATAGCTCAGCTAAGTTTTTATTTAGAGTTAGGAACATGAACAGTAAAATATAGTATGGATTTCATGACTTTACCCCTATTTTCAACATTTCCTGTGCTTCTTTCCATTCATTCATCTAAAATGTTAAGAGTACAGGAGTGTGTACAGCTCCTGACACAGTGAGGAACAGATGTTCATCCAGCTTCTTGGTATAACCAGAATGTATATATTTTAGGTGATAAAGGGGTAAAAAAAAAACAACAACCCAACAAAAAACCCAAACCAAAACCAACCACCTAAAAAAATAGCATTTCTGTGGCCTTTTGACCTGAACTGTTAGAAAAGAGTTATTCAGAAATGAAAACTATCCCAAAGTTTACCAAACTTTTTGATATCTAAAGAACACTTGATCAAGTTTGATTTTCTCCAGGCTCATTGCCTGTCCTCTGTTGATGGTGAAAATTGTCTTCATCACCTGAGACATTCCTTATTCTTCCCAAGGATAAGAGGGGAGAAAAAAAGACTCTAATGCTAATAAACATGCAAGCCATTTATTTCAATAGTTGGTAATTGCTGTATAACGATTTACAAAAATTGCACATCCTCTGTTTAACTAAGGTTTTGCCTGTGATCATCATAATCAGTTCTGCCTGTTTGAAGAAACGCATGCTTGCACAGCTTGAAACATTTAAAACCTTTCAAGTTGGGCTTTGGCACCTCTGATGGTATGTACTGTGCTTATGACAGTTAATCATGTGAACTGAACTTTTTTTCTCTTCCCTTTAAACTTGGTAGATTTAAGATTATCTTTTTTTCCCTCGTATTATTTCTTCAAAGTTAAATTTCCAGTGCATGAAACTACTTGACCTGGAAAATAAACACGGCACCGCATATAGCACTGTGGGATAGCAAAAGAGATCTGACCTGTGTAACTAACAAAAGAGACATGTAAAATGAGGGCCTAATTTTCTATGGTGTTTTAGCAACAATTTTAGGGTACCTAAGCAAATAGATGTGTCTGCAATTGTCCTCAAAGCTCAGTACCTTCTATAAAGGAGTTTTAAAAATCCGGTCCTTGAATCTTCAGTGACCTACCTTTAATTTCCTTAAAGTAATAAAGGTTGGCATATATTGCAAATGTCAGTGGAAACAGCTGATCTTTACTCCTCCTGAGAAAATCAGACCATGCAGACCAGAATCTCTGCTGGTGAACCATGGCTGGGCTCTTCTCACAGCAGTGAGGGTGTCTAATTTTACACCTGTGGACTCTTCCAGTGCTGCACTACCTTCACTGGGATTTTTTTTTTTCTTATGTCCAGACAGAATTTTGTCTCCTATGACCTGTGACTGTTGCCTCTTTTCCTTTTGCTGTGTGCCTTGAGACATCTGCCTATCTCTTATGTGATCACCCTTTCATAAGGGGCTGGCAGGCAGGAGGTAAATCCCACCCTTACCTTCTTTTTCTTCACTCTGAACAAACCTGACCCGCTCTGTTTCTCCTTCTACTTCACATGCTCCAGTCTGACCGTCTTGTTGGCTCTCCATTGCACTCATTCCAGTTTGCCAATGTCTTTCTTGAACGGAGGAAGGGACAAAATTAGACATAATTCTCCAAATGCACCCTCAAGAAAGCCAGATAGAGAGGAATGATTAGCAAAACTGTATTCACTTTACATTACAAAACTTACAAAATCATTCCATGTTGCCTGGCATGGGATATTTGCCTGACGTGGCCAAACAACTCTGACGTCCCCACTTGATGCAGGGGAACATAGCAGAGACGCAAATTTTAGCATTGCTGATAAACCCTGTGTCCTGTGTTTGAGCAAGCTGAATCTGATACGTGGGAACAGATCTGCTGAAGAAGCCAATGTTACATTTGTGATCAGTAGTGCCATTATCAGTTCTTTGAAGACCATATATCAGACCTTCTGTTGGTATTATGCTTTCAAATGTCAGCCAGGATCTGCATGGACTAGATATGAACTGGGGTGTGACCTCAGGGAAGAAGTTTCCATGAGCTCTGAACAGTATGGTCTTGGTCAGTTCTTAATTACGTAAAATAACCATTTTAGGGATGGAGTAGCCACTAGTCGTATTAAGGTAGCACAAAGACGGTTGCCTTGTCTTAGTAATAGGATGGATCGTGATACTCTTACATTAAAGAAGGCTGGAGAGTACAACAGAAACTAAAGGAAAAATGGGCCCTTTGTACATGTTTGGATAAAGTCTGCATATGGCTTCTCGTTGCGACTGCAGGGCATAATTCTATGGAGTAATTCCAGTTCTATGGGATAGATAAGTTACGCAAGAGATAATCAGTGATTTAAGTTCAAGACTGTTTCTTAAAGGGCTGTAGGGCACTACTGTGTTCCTTAGACTGCCTGAAAATATACTCTACCATTCCGATGCGTGATATAAAAGCCCACAGAATTTTTGCGTCGTTGATATACCTTATTTTGTCAAAAACAGAAAATTAACATAAGGGTATACAGAAGTAACTGCTTTTCCCCTAAAAAAGTCACTTCCTTAAAAAAACCTCTCTATCCCCCTTTCTAGATAGAAGGCTCCTGTACAAAGAGGTAGCAGCAGAGGATGGTATAGATTGCCCCTCTTTACCTGCAGACATTCAGTGATTCCATAAAAGCAGATTCTCATACTGCTTCTCTCGTCTTGGCTGCACCATTCTCTTCATGCTCTTATGGCATCTTGTCTTAGTTTGATAACATTTTTTTCTCTCTTCCCTGAATAGTGTCTCGTATGGGGTCTGACTTTGATGGGCACTTCCAGATACCATGTCAATGCAAATGCTGTTGTGCATATACCTTGGTGTTGCTAATATCTGATTACATTATATATTTGTGAGGTATGTCAGTGTTTCAACAGAGAAGGCAAGTTAGAAATGCTGAGTGTTTCAGCATGTGGATTGTGGTGTTTAAGAAAATTATTGCCTCTAACCCACTAGATGCAACTTTGGTTTTCCATTTTGTTTGTATTGGACATATCTGACATTTCAAAGCAGCATCAAAAGGTAGCACTAAGTACTGAATACATGCTTATTTATAGTTATTCCTTATGTCATGCAGGATCTCAGAGTTTATGCTGAAGTGATCTCCCTATATAGGGCTTGTCACTGCATTTTTATAGGGAGAGTAAGTTGGATTTTTCACTTTATTTTGGAGAGTTATATAGGGATCACAAATAGCTTTTTATTGCCTGAAAGGGGTCTGTTTTTTACATTATTGTTGGATATATATAAAAATAAATATATATCTCATATATATATATATATATATTATACACGGGATTTCTGTTCTTAAATATGCTTTACAGTACAACTCATGATGCTGCCATCCCAGAATTTTGGCTATAAGCTGTAAGAATAGGAAGGAAAGACAGTAAGCTCATATTTTTAAATGTACAAGGAAGTATAAGGCTCCTGATAAGGTAATTTTAACAAGCGAAAAGTTCTTCCACTTCTAATTATCCTGGAGGCATCAATAGTCATGTTTTTTGTTATCACTTTAAGCATAAATGGGATTTTGAGTTTTGTTTTGTATATGCCATTACAATAGCAGATTTTATCTATTATAGAGATGTAATGTGGGTTGTATGAATTTCAGTGAGATGCTTGGAGTTACAGTAGAAGCAACCCAATTAAGTTGATAGGTTGATGTGCTTAGAAGAGAACACACATTGCAACAGAATATTCACATGACCAAAATAATGACAACATATTAATTGCAATCAGGTTCATTTTAGTCTTTCTAATGGTGAGCCGTGTTTCCAGATGATCAGAATAATGATTTTGGCAATCAAGATTAAGTGCTTGCAAAAGTTACTTACTAGTAGTTTGTCAGCAGTTATCATAAAGTAGACTTGTCAGCTTAGGTAGAATTATCTTTACCTTCTCTTTTGAAAATTGAGGGGGAGCAGGAAGATCATGACACCTACCTTGCAGTGAGATGTCATCCCAGATGAGAATTTGGAAGAGAAGCATGGGTGTGCTTTCAGAAGGGTGCTTACAGGACAGTCACTTCTTTCCTGGTCTGTGCACTGTCATAGTTTCTAAGTACGGTGGCACATTTCTGAATTTCTGAAGGCAAATTAACATGATTTATGGGAATTTATAAGGAATCGGATAAATGAAGATGTTTCATCTTGTCTCGTACCATCTTTTTGATTTCACCTCAATTAGCTTTCCATTTTAGTAAATATCTCACACAACATTTCCCAAATAAATCTTTTTTAAAGATGCTTGATGTTTCTTGAGAAGAGCTAAAGAACAGCAATGTGCAATGCGCCTTCATCCACACCTTTACAGTGTTGCCTGCAACCCTACAACCTTATGACAACATTATTCCACATTATTTGTCACATATACTTGGACACAAATAGACCACTTTCCTTCAAGAGAGATTAATGACAGAGCTAACTTGTTGATTTAATAATCTCTGGGACCTAAAAGGGTGTATTTCAGGGACCAAATTTTCCTCTTTAGTTTTGTTTACAGTTTATGTTGCTCACACATATTAAGTAACTTCTAGCAGTTTGGGCTGAAAATTTAGTTAAGAGGCTGAACTCATACGTAGTCAGCATTTCCACATCACACAGACATGCACTATTCGTAATGTAAGTGACATTTGCCTCACAATTAACAACCTAATTATTTTTTTGCAAGGGTGTGTATTAAACTAGACCCAGAGTCGGAAGATGTTTGCTGCCTATGTACAGCAAAACAAGGCCACCTTAGTTTTCTGTGGTCGACATTAGGCTGCATTTTAAAGGCAAGTCTTTATTTTACAATGCTTTACAAACCTGTGAACTCAAGATAAGTCTCTTAGCATGTTTTTTAATGCGTGCCTGTAAGTAAATAGTGGGCTACCTCAGTGCTAGCTAGCAATGGCTTTGGGTTCTGAGCTGGCTTCTGTCGTGAGAAATGGATAGCCTTACCTGGTGAAAAAATCCACTCATTCCAGGAGGTCATGGTGTACCCTGTGGTGGAGCGCTCACATGTGGAGCATTCATTTCTCCCACAGTCTCCCAAAGGGCTCACATCTGGAGTCGTGGTCAGTATCTACGATTTTTCAGATAACCAGTGATTCCAGTAGTCTTGAGCTCAAAAACCTGAACCGGGGATGCATTGTCCAGTGCAAAGCTCCACAAACCACCTCTGCATCTTAAGCAGCTTTTTACTAGTAGGTAGAGCTGAGTAATTGGCCAGGCTATTTAGTTTTCAGTCTTCTCCAAGGAATCTTCTTGGTGATGGGATTTTTCCTGGTAAATGATGCAGAATCCTTCTGTGTGAGAAGATCTGTAGCAGTATTTTATACCTGAAAAATATTTCAGCTGGGAGATATCCTTAAAGCTTCTGCTTTTGGCTAAATATGTTATTAATCCTCAGTTTGGCTACACAGCAATGGTAGTTGGCCATTGTCAGGATTTTCTTGGCTAATGCTGCTTCAGAAATAAAGCAAACACTAAGGCACATCTAAAAAGAAAAAATCTCAGCCCAGGCAGGGTACTTGATACTTTTTGTACATGTTATTGCAAGATGTGATGGATAGCTGTTTGCGTATGAACTGGGTTCATCCCTTTCAATGTCTGACACTTTTCACTCCCATAGTTCACATACAGTTTAGATTTAGAGAAAACTGGTAACGTATACAGCAACTGGTTGCTCTGTAAGTATTAAATTGGTATAAGTCTAATAATCACCCTGGAAGGTGACCTGAGGCTCTGGAACATTGAGGATGAAGGATTCTGATCTGTTGTTACCTGTTAGTATGTAAAATGCCAAAGTACCCCTTCCCCCTTTACATGGAGTTACCTGTAAATACATAGAGAATATCGCCTGCTACATTTTAACAGGTGGTATTATGACTCCTCGGCCCTTAACAATCATCTGGGCTGGTTGGCACGAGCCCTGGGTCCAGTTTGCCATCGGCACTTGCCCATCACAGTTAACCCCTGGGCTCCTCTGGTGTGTGGGCTCAGTGCAAGTTGTACCACCTGCATGTGATGGCTTTGCCACAGGTTTGGGAATTCAGCTTTTCCATTGCCTGCCATCCTGACAGAAATGTTTCTTTCAAGGTTCACAGTGTCCATCCTGAATCTCTTTTCTTTTCCCTGTCCTGTATTTTAATTCTCAGAAGGCTGTCCTGGGAAGAAGGCTTTCAGAGAGCTGATGCTTGACTCAGTCCCTGCTGCTTACTCAGATAAATTATCCAGATTACTTACCAGCAGTAGCAGCACTTTGCTGCATCTTCTCTTCTCTGATACACTGAAAAAGAATTCCTCGTACTGTTCCAGGGCTTTCAGACAAGAGGATAAGGTAATGCTGTTAAAACTGTCGCAGATAATGATTCTTTCTTAATTTTTTTTATTTTTTTTTTAAGATTAAATCTTAGAAATTGCAGGGAAGTCCTGGAGTGCACAGCACTGTAGCCTGTCATTTCTGCAAATTCCTTTCATCACCTTTATTTGCTAATGTATACGTTATATGTGATATGTAGGCTTGATTCAATAGTCTGGATTTACATTCAGGAATGTTTGCAATCAGTCCTTTACTTGTCAGTCTGTGTCTTCCCTAGGGTGTAGGGAAGGACTTCATATTTCGTGTAAGCATTAATGTATGTCATGACACATACTTAGAGAACAAAAATCTAGTTGTGTTAAAAAAGGGACTAGGCTGAAATTACATATCACCACCCTGCAAAATCACAAAGGACAGCTGAGGAAGATGAGTTTGACTTGAGTGATTTCTATGAGGAAAACCAGCATACTCAAGTATTTACTGAAGAGTTATTGTACATATGTAAGTGAAAAGTGTCCCTGCACTGCTGATTGAATTTTTAATTTCTTGTCTTCTACTTAGATTATAACTTCACTGGGACTCTGGTTGTTACCTTATTCCATGCTGTACAAGGCTTCTGCCATATAAATAAAATTGTTAGGCACTGAAGCAAAGGGAAGAAGACAACAATTCTGATATCCTTAATTGAAAGGCACTTCTGAAGTGAGATATTATCACATTATCCCCCCCCCCCCCCCTTACACCACACCCCCCCCCCCCCCGTAGTATCATCTAACATCAGAAATACTTTATTTGTTCCCATCCCCAGAATACTGTACTGGAAGCACTAATATCAGAGAAATAATTAAAAAAAAGCATGAATTTACAAGTGAATTGCATTCCCAACCAACTCCAACAGCAGTTTTTGGATTTTCTAATCTCTTTGAAAAGAAATTTTGGCTCAGCAGCATTTGTATATCCTAGAAGTTCTGTAATTTTGGAAAATTAAGGAGGCTTAAAGCTAAGATTCAGCCACCTAACTTTTGACCCATGAATAATGCCTAGAGAGAAGCTTAGTCAGTCTAAGCTTTATTTCCAGGTGGTAGGAAGAGATGTAGGATGGATTTGGCTGAGGGGAGGAAAGCGTAGTTTCATTTCAGATATGCTTCAGTGTTTCATAAATGGCCAGCTGGGATATTTGGAATGGAACCCTTCAGTGCTACTGTAATAGGAGTTTAGCCAGGGTGAACACTGCATCTTCAGACCCTTCTATGCTTTAATCTCCTTCTTCATAACACTGGTGCGTCACTAGGTACTTCAGAGAAATAGCCAGTGATGTTGTCTAAAAGCCCAGAACTGTCTGAATCCCAGCAACGTTCTGCCATCATGTTCGTGTGCATGCATCTCTTCTCAAAATACCTCTAAACTCATCTCCTTTGCTTATAGCCTCTGGATTGTGTTTACAAAAATATGTCTGGAATATAATTCCTTACAAAAGTACTTTGTGCTAAAGCTGCTTGGAGGTCTCTCTTCCAAGGATCAACTTCAGAGGATTTCCAAGCTGCAACCACAAATTGTGTCAGTTGTTTTCTGCAAGAAACACAGTACTTCATTATTGCCACAGGGGGTACTGTTGGCTTAATTTTGTATTTGAGTCACTGCTGCTGAAATTATTAAGTTAATGATTTATGCCTCTATGATACAACAATCTCTAGTGTTTAAATTGGTTACTATGTTTTGTTTACTGTTTATAACTACCACGGTTGTTTTAAATGCCACTAAAACGACTTGCCAGCTTGTATGGTTTATTTCTCCCTGCAGATTTTTACAAACCACTTATTGATATAGGAGAAAATAAACCCACCCTATAGTGATTTATGCTTGAAAAAAATATCCCAAGAGCTATGAATTAACCACTGTTCTGCTATATAGAAAAAATAACACTCAAGTGACACTGAACAATGGATGTCAAAACCTACTTATTCTAGCGCTTGCTTCTGGTTTTATCATAGTGGAAAATTTGAGTGCTTTTTTTCTTTCTTTTTCTTTGAGAACTATGACTGCATCAGTTTTAGACTATGAGCTGACTAGTTTTTCCCCAGGGTTCTTCCTCATCATGCCATGTTAAGTACTTGATTCACTTAAACAGACTAATGTTTGCAAAAGTGGAAAAAATGTCCCAGAATTCGCTGCCTGACAGAAGGTTAGCTCATTTAGCTCCTGGTGCACACAGAAAATTTGGGAGGCCAATCTACAGCTTCAGGGAAATCATCTGATAACAAAGCCGGGTAGATTCTGTGGCTCTCTATTGCTATGAAGAAAAGAAGCACTTAACTGTTTTTCACTGGAAACAAGCACAGAGCAGTGAGAACACAGCTGACCCGTGTAGGGCAGGGCGAGGAGATTTCACCGGTGTGTTACAGCAGTTGCAAGACAGTGTGACAACAGGCGCTTTCCTTCACTCTGCTGGGTGAAATTATGGGGACGGTAAAGCATAAAGAGCTGCTTCTGACATCACCTCTTAGACCTCTTTTCTGCAGCACTAATGCCCATTGTGCCTTCATCTGCTTTTTACGTGCCCCCTGAGCCATCACTTCCATATGCTTAGCCAGTTGCTTACTGGTGCGATCAGAACTAGGAGTACACGTTAGCGTTGGTTTATGGCAATATGCAAAACATACAGGACAACTTATAGATAGCTAGAATCACCAGTTCTACCAACTGGCTCCATCTCTGTAGATACACAGACTATGGATCAGCATCAGAACTGCTTTTCGTTCAGCAGAGAGGTCAGGAACACATGTTGCTGATCCACCCCTCAGCTGTCAGTGGTTCGGCCACTGGCCTGGTTCCCAGCGACTTCAGGCTGTTCGGCCAGCCAGAAATTGATGGAGTTGATTAGGTGATGCTGTAGGAGCCATTCCAGCAGCAATGCACTACTAGTACCCCCTTACTCCCCAAAACATGATTTTCCCACTGTTGAGATCTCTTAAGTCTAAAACTTATCATCAGACCATGTCAAATGCTTGTTGCAACAGGGAGTGATGAGCCCGAGAGTTTCACGTGCAAGGGAGATGCTGACAATGTAGAAAATCAGGCACAAGTATTTTAAGTGTTTTAAGAAGAAAAAGTACGGGGTGTCACTTATTTACATATAATGTAAACCCAAGGACTTTAAGTTAATAGGGCTCCAATATTTCTGCCCCAGATTTCCCAACAGAGAAGCGGCACAGATGCTATAGACAACAGAACTAATGCATTTGGGGTCTGTCTTACGGCATGAAGCAATACGTCCACCTGGTGATCTGCACATACACTTGCCTGGGGCTGCTGTACATCTGGCAGCCAGAGAGCTACCTTTTCTCTGGGCTAACTTATCCAGACAAATGGGAAAAAAAATACCTTTTACTACCCAGAGAACATTTCCAGGCAAAAAGAGAGGATATATTCTGGGAAACCCAAAACATTTAGCATCCCCAGCTAGTGACACAACCTGTTACGTGTGGTCTTTCACAAATTCATGCAATAGTTTCATTAACTGGCAGTATCCAAGCAAGTATGAAGTCATAAAATCCACAACAGAATAGCCTTAAGATCTACTCTAAATGAATGTAGGCTTAAGATAAGTTTAGGTATGTTTTGACACGCCTACCATGATCTTTCTGTGCATCCAATCCATCCTTCTCAACAAATACTGCGGAGAGAACAAAGGCATTTCATGTGGTATGGAGGAATTTCTCTGATTTAAAGAAAACATCAGATGCATGAGTGAGAAAAGCACAAATTTACGGAGGAGATGGGGCAGGGGAGAGGAAGGGTTGGCTGTCCAGAGCAATGTTTTGAGGAACTGCATCCACTCCTGCAAACTCTTATTGGTGTGGGCTGGGAGAAGGTACAGATGTAATTCCTTCAGCAGGTATCTTTTAAGCTAAATGAGCAACTAGTCAGAGATGAGCTACACTTTTACATACTTTCAGAGACATTCCTTCTGAATTTTTCCAGGGCTGGAATGCTATATAGGTGATATTTCCCTTAATAAAGCATTCAGGAGTTGTTTTTCCAGGAGGTATATAAATATGGGAGTCCCCTGTGCAAGGGAGGTCATGTGTAGAAGATGTGAAAACCTATTGGCAGAATTACCCTATGACTTTTTTTTTATATGACTCGAAGCTATATTTTTTTTCCCTCCCAGATTATAAAATAACACTAATCTGTGTGTTAATGTGTGGCCCATGAAAGGTGTGTGGAAGGTCTATTTGGCCCTCTGCAAGGAAAAGGCTCATCTCCTCTGATTTAGATGACTCAAAAGGTTCTCTAGGTGGAAATTAACTCATCTAGGAAAGTATCCATGGCAAGAAAAACATGAAAAAATTATGTTCTGGCATCAGGAGAATGTTTTCCCTCTTACATTGTGGTACTACATCTGTGGGAAAATAAAGGAAGGTGATAAACCTAAACTACCAGCTATCTGGAAACAACTGCCCCACGCACAATACACATGAGCACACACCTCTGAGTGATTTTTAGAGGACTAAGTAAAGGATCTCCAACAGACCAAGTAAGAAAGGAGACATATTTTCATTTTCTTTCATTTAGGGTCTAGAGTGAAATACCAATAGAAAAAATGTAAAGGATTATTTCTCCCTGTGATGTGAAAGCTTGAAGCAGCAACCTTGTGTTTCAGAAATAAAAATGAGTATTAAGCACAAAAGAGTTCTATCTCCATTACTCTGCCAGGCAGATGATACTTACTGAAGTACTGAGAGCTTCAAACCAGCAGAGGCAAGAGATGCTGCGGACTCCCCAGGTCACAATTGTGCTCCTAAAAAGAATAGAAAAAGTAAGTTTTCAGAAATTAATTGTAATTTTTCAATGCATTTTAATGCTTCACTGCTGATCAGCCAGAAGAGGACTGTATAAAAGAGCCTCCAGTGAGGTATGAGGTGTTTCACTGTTTTTACCAAGCAGTAAAATTGTGTAGTAAGAGTGCAATATAAAACTGTACATTATTTATAATTCAAGACCACTTTTTTTAAAGCATGTTTTAATCCTGGATGTAAACCCTGCCCTGTTAGATGAATGACTATATAATTATGCCCCCAAATTTCAACTGTTACAGCAGAGGCCAGTGTTCTTTACAGCTTTTGCTTTATCGTGAAATATAAATATTAGGTTTTCAAATATGAATTTAACAGCTTTTATTTAAATAAAGTCATAACATTCTGATAGGACATTTCCAAAACTCTTCCTGTTAACTCTGGAAACACTCTTTACTGCTTGATTTGATATCCCTATGTTAATGAACTTTATATAAAAAATAAATATCTTAGAGGACCATAAAGACCGGTAAGCTTCTTCCTTTCTACTGGGGACAAAAACCCAAGTCAGAATGTAATTTGTTCAGCACTTCATATTTTCACTGAAGTTGGTGGGAATTGAATTTACTGTCTAGAATTAATTTGATTTAAACAACTTCTGTTCAACCCTTGATCCTTTATTTTGGAGCTGTAATCATTATACAAGCTGAGAATCAGACCCATCATTTTTGAGGAGAGCAAATTAAAATAATTCCTACATTTTCTCTTCAGTTTTATTCACTGCATTAAAATGCCTTTGCCACTTACCAAGGGAGAGGTTCATCTTCCCTCTCTGTGACCATTCTTTCTCTGCCCTCCCAGTCCATCTGGCTTGGTTCTCCTGTTTCTTTTGCTTCCCACCCTCAGTTACCATGTTACCAGTAAAACCAGTTTTGAAGTAAAACTTGCATACTCAAGACCGTTCATATACACGGTATGCTGCCTTCTTGAGCACACGACTTGCTACCTCTCCCTCTGTTGAACTCTTCACTCTTGCTAATGCCTTCTGTTTGCTGTCCATAAGACAGTTTTAAAGCTTGAAATATTTGTACAGTCCTCTCTCTCTCTCTCCCTCTCTCTCTCAGTGTTTTTCAAGGGTTTTCTGAGAACTTTGTTACACCAGCAATCCTGCAGAGTGGTGCAAGAGGGAGGAGACCACAGAAGGTCATCTTCCTTCCTTGCTTGGCTTTTCTGCTGTGCCTAATGGAAACTTCTGTACTTGCGGCAGCACCTGCTTGTCTACTGGGGTTTAAATCAGAAGGCAAAGCATTAATTTCAGTGGACCTTGGACTGTGCTCCGATACTCACACAGTGACACAAATCATCTCCCGTCAGAGAGCAGAATGGATTGAAGAGGAGGCTGGGTCCTTGTCCCCTTCTCCTTGCATCATTTCCTAGGTGGGAAGAGGACTGGGAAGAGCAGGAGATGGAAGGCAGAAGTTACTGCACTCACTCCTCAGACAAGGAGGCCAAAGACTTCATACTGAAGCACAAAAAGCGGAGTTCATTTTAACCTCGCTAATGAGAAACGAAAAGTAAACGTTACTTCAGGAACAGCATGACAACTATCAGTAAACAGTTAAAACTTCTATGCAGAAGAAACCAGGTTACATCAAGTTACCAAATGTTTTCTATAACACTATATTTCTCTCCTGTGGACAATTAGGAAGACTGTTCTGCACTGGAGGACTAGTGTTGACAGCACAGAGCAATGGACATTTCAATGAAAAAGTTGCTGTTCTCTTCCTCCTGAGATCCAATAAAGATTTTATGCATTGGGGTTTGCCTTATTTCGCTTCCATTGTGATGTTAAGTAAAGAATGGTGATATTTATTTATGCTACACTGTCTGTTTGCATGAATACATAACTATAAACAGGTACTTCCATTTCAATGGAAGCCGTGTAACTAATGTTTTCCAGTGACCCCTTACACTGATTTTAAACAATAATACCAAGTGGCTTTTAAAAAGGGACTTCGGCAATAGTTACGTGGCGTAGCACCAATTTTTAACTCTACATTTGGTAACGTATCATACACAAGCAAATCAATCCTCATTTGCCAAAGGAATGCTAATACTGCCTTACTAGACTGTAAAATCACTAAGTCAAGTTTTTCTGGCTTGTTCGCCGTTGGATCTCTATTCGTGAAAATCATTCTTACTACACAGCACCTACTCCTCTCTTGGTCTTCCGTATACTGCACATCTTCCAAGCCTGACTACTGTCCTCGGTGACAGTCATGTGGGTGATCTCATTTTCAGGCCCAGGTAACAAGGCTTCCACCGTTTATATGGCTACTGGTTCTTGACCTCAATATCTGTCATTGTCACCACGGTCAGGAAAATACACTTTTTAGTAGTGTAGTTCTTTGTTCTCAGTTCTGTCCTCTCTGGCTTTCCCCAGGGTGCTCTGCTCCAGGTCTGCAAGAAGAGAGGAAACAGAAACGTGGTTGTTTTCCCACTCTGCTTGGAGGACCCATGTTGATCACATACTTTGGATGATGTACAGATAAAAGTATGGACCTTGAAGTAGTTGTCCAAATGGGACATACAGAATTCTGGAGAGGCAGATGTAATTAATTTAGTATTACAGCAAATGGATGGTTCCTTCCCAAGGGTGACAGTAGGCCAGGCAGCTGTGGCGAGGAGCCTGTTGTTCTTCCACCACCCAAGTGCCTTCCAGAAGGTGAGCTGGTCTTCCCTGGGAAGGGTCCGTGACAGGGCTCTGGTCCTGAGAAATAGAGGGCAATGGTGTATACACCCGTGACAACAGGTCAAAATCAGGCTTGTCAATTGTCCTACGTAATCAAGCCAGTAAGAGATTAAAATAGTAGTTTAAAAAAAATCCATTTCTGTCCTGACCAAAAATTTCCCTTTCCTCAATGAAAAAGGGCCACAGAAACATTGCAGGCAAAGGTTTTCCTCTGGGATATATGAGTGGGAACAAGTAACCAGAGGATGGAAAGGGAAGATTTGTGGGCAATGGTAAAGAGGGATAACCATCCTACTATGGTCCTGTTATAAATTGCCCTTTAGGAATTACGCCATAAGACTATCAAGCCAAAAGACTATTGCTTTTCCAGGATCCTGTTCTGATGGTCCTGAAAAGTATCATTTTGGGGAATATATTTTTTTTTTTAATCTAGTGACCTAAATGCTGTGGTATAATTTTCAGAGACCTGCGGAACTAACCTGAAAAATATCTGCTAGAGAGTGTCCTGGAAGTCGGATTTACCAGCCCACTTATGAAGGCTAAGCTGCCATCACAAAGCCAGAGCCCACAAGAATTTACCTCATCTATGAACTAGACTAATCAGTCAAAGCTAACAGAAGACAAAACTAAATCTGATCACTAATTATTACTGATTTGCAGTGTAAGAAAATAGAAGATCTCTAAATCATTGTAGCTTCTGGTAAGGATCAAATTAAATTCTCCTGTGCTGTAATTACAGTAGTTTTGGAAAACTTGCAGACTTTCCACGTACAGTGTAATACAGAGATCTGCTGACATTGTTCAGAGCAAACAGATAACACAGAGAGTAAAGAACTGATTGAAATGTAGATGGAAAAAAGGAAAAAAAAAAAAAGAAAAGAAAAAGTAGTGTTTTGTTGAATGTCCCACTTGAATTCTGAAGCCCATGGGAGGGTGCTTTGGTTCTAAATATGTTTTTGCTACTCAGAAATCCTTCAAAGAATCAATTCTAAACTGCTCAGCCACATCCTTCATTTCCCGAGGAAAGAAATTAAAATGGATTGGGACTGACATGTAGGAAGGGAGGGAGGCAGGGAGGGAGGAAGGGAAGCTGGTGGATTTTTTCATACTGCTTTAGCAAAACAGTAACTCCAAAAAGGTGTAATAAGAATAAAAAAAACCCACTTTGTGATTTAATAAATTTTCAATCAATAAAATGAAAAAAGAAATTGATCTTGTAACTAATTAATGATCCTTTAGGAGGATTTATCAGGTTCTGCCACTAAAATATATTTTTAAGTATTATTAATGGAATATATGGGAAAAGCTACAGAGCTTTAGAGACTGAATGAAAGGATTTAAAGCATTACAAAGATTTCATTTGTAACCTTTTGTGTCGAGTTTTTAAATACCTTACAGTGATGACAAGAAGACTGGCATTTGAGCAGAGCTTCAGTTAGTGTTACGGCTGTAATTCATCACAGATGGGTTTATTTGATTTTATTTATCATGCCTTCTTTGAGGTTAAGCATCAGAGGCTGAATAGAACCTTCAGTAAGTGAAATCACTGATGTTGTGTGGCTATAATCTTTTGCTCTTTGTTGGTGGGCGAGTGGATGGGCACTCTGAACACTGGATGCTGTAGGATAAGCAGGGCCCCGTTCATCCAGCATCGCTGTGCTGGTTCAGCCAAGTGCATCAGGAGTTAACTGTGAGAAATGTGCATGTGTCAGGTTGTAATAACTCTCCTTCCTGAAATCTCTGAGGAGCTGCTCTGGATTATATCAATGAGTCATGATCCTTAAGAGTTGGGTCTGTCTCATCTAACCTCAGCGATGCTCATTTTAAACTCTGTCTGGAATCAGTGAAGAGGGGCGGGCACCCTCACAAATCTGTTTTAGGATGGAATTAACTGGGCCACATAGATCAGAAGGGGACCGACAAATTTAGACTGCTTGACTAAAATTTAGGTGGCCAAGTGGGATGAGATGAACGTACAGTCACTCTCCATGACTGTAGTAGCTGGAGGATTAATGGAGCACCACTCACTTTGCTATCCCATCACTGTTAATCACTGCCCTCCACTACAAGCATACCTTGAATCTGGAAGCAGCAGCAGTGGTGGGAGGATCGGGATGTGGAAACACTGTGCTCCTTGGAAATTCTCCTTTAGTGAAGGATTTCCCAAGACAAGGCTTGCTGTGGCAATTTCAGCTTTTTTAATGCCTCTTTAAGCCTCTGACATAGCGTGCAAACAACAGAAAGCCCTGACTTTGCAAGGTTATATGTAGAGCTCTGAATGTGGGAAGCTGCAAGTACAGAACTCCCTTGTCATACTTCCCTTAGAAAGCTGACAGAGCTCTAAACCATGCAACAGTATAGACCAAGCTTTCTGCAGAGAGCCGAATGAACCTGGTATTAAAATCAAAGCCAGGTCTACCAGCAGCTGTGTAAGACAAGACCAGTTCTTAATTTTGAATTCGCATCTTTCTCCTTGCTGTCTTTCTTTTAGCTCTGTAATGCAAATGGGGACCTGTCAGTTGCAGCAGTGTGAACCTGACCTCATTTGAGGTTAATTTTTGCAAAGAAAAGGAGGTCTGTTCACCAGGCTCTGAAGATGTTCAGACTCTGTTCCTCCTTTGATCTCCAAAGCAGGCTGGGCTCACAGCCTAAGCTTCTAGTGCCAAAAATTCTGTGACCCCACAACTCCTACTACTAATAAGATACCATCTGGTTTATGAGGATGAGAGTAAATTCAAATTTAAAGCGAGAGGCATACCTCATAATATGGGTGAATAAAAACATGGTAACATAATGCCATTAGTGCTATATGTGTGTGAGCTGTCCAGTCATATGGGCCACATGTAGCTGACCATACTTTAGAAGATGGGCCTGGCAGTTTATCTGGGGAATCACTATATTAAAAAGAATTAACCATAGCAGAAAGCAGAGCTTTCAAGGTAGCATTCACTTTTTTCTTTTTTTTTTTTTTACTTTTATGATATTTCAAATATTCCTCATTCCTCAGTAACTTCTGTCATCCAGAGTTGTGTGAGTTTTTCAGCTATCAGTTTGTGAAGGAAAAAATGCTGGGAGCTAGTAGTGTAGTAGCATGGTTTTAATTGGGGAAACCACCCAAGAGCTCGCATGTGCAGCTGATGCTGACCTAGATTATCTGACACCCATGAGTCAAACATACCCTGGTACAACTGCATTGGAATTGAGAGGCCAGTTCTTCTTCCACAGCCTGTGGTATGAATCAGAAATAATTATTTTGAAGGAAGAGCAGCACAAAGCCCAGGAGAAAACCTGGCAGAGTTACTGGGTAAGAATCAGCCCTCTACAAAACTGAGCCCTGGGAGGTCCAAGCGTTCTCACACACCCAGTCTGATTGTGCTGGGAATAACAAAATCCCTTCCTCAGCCTCAACCTGTGCTCCTGCTCCTGTGCTAAAGAGAGAAATAAAAAAAAAGAAAAGAAAAGCAAGTACTTTAGAACCTCAGCAAGTTCTGTTTCAGCTTTGATTTTCTAAAAGGCAGGTTATTATTTTAACATGCGGGATTCTTACTTTTCCTGAACCTGTCCCCCTGCCTACTGAGTAACTGGAGTACCTTCTTGGTTCAAGCCTCAGATCTCCATTTAGCAAATCCTTAACAAGCTGCTTCCTTGCTCCCTTTCTCTCAGGCAAAGTGTCAGGAACATACATTCGCTTTTCATCCAATCCAACCAACCGCAGAGCAAGGATTTTCAATTAACAACTTGTACACAAGATTCTCGCAAAGCAAATGATACTTTTGCTGAGCGACAGCCTGTGTTGTGTTGTGCCAAAACATCAACTCCCAGCATACAATGTGTTGAAGTGAAATATGAAAATTCTGCTTCTGTCTTAGTTGTCTAGTCATATACACCATATTAACATGGGATATTAAGAAAATCAGTCTAATGATAGGAGAACTGCAGCCAACATCTTGTTCATGGTTGGGCTACATGTCAGTTTTGTGGTAGTGATGGCAGAGGAGCATTAATCAAGTATGAACTTTGATTAATAAAAACATCATTCTGGATGAAAAGCGCGAAAGAAAATGTGCCATTTACTTTACAGGAAATGTAGGTAACAAATGGATGAGGCAATTAGAGAGGGACAAGTGCTTGTTTGCAAATACACTTGTATTATGATTATCTATTGCAGAACGAAGTGTTATGATTACATTCAGGATTGTGAAATAATGTTTTCTGCATGTGAAAATAGTCAATTATTCTTTCAGCAGGTAATGTTCCTCTCTCCCTTTCTCAGCGTCCTCCAGCATTTGCGTCTGTATTCTTACAGTCTTTTAAGACACTCACAGACACAAGACTGTTGTTTCCAATTTCTAATCCAGTTAAGAGGAGCCAAGTCCAGGGAGGTGGCCATGTTGCTTTCAACATGCTGTTTTTCACCCTTCTCATTAGCATTACATACATTTGTCAATGTGGTTGCAGACGTCCTTCCATGCTGCTGAGTCTGTGGTTCGGGCGGCTCTGGCTTCTGCAGCAGAGCTAGAACAAAGTGGTCCTCTTGGCCACGCGAGTGGGGCACTCTCCAGTCATTTTCCCAAAAGTCCACAGCTACCCTAGCATGTAACTCAAGATCTCTCTGGTAGGTAGGGATGTGGCTGGAGCAGGTTCTGGGGTAGGGAACAGCCACTTTACATTCTGTATCTGTGTGCAATACTAGTGGAAAGTGCAGGAAAACAACAGCAACTCGAATTCTGCCTCCTAACTAATGGCGTTTCATTTTCCCTTATCCAACCTCAGATGCTTCTGCCACAGAGACCAGTAATAGGCTTTGTTGCCTGTTTGTATCCAAAGAAAAGCCAGATGAATGAGAGGCATATAGAGCTGGGACTAGATTTTTCCATGCATGTCCTCACTGTACATGGTGGGAAGACCACATTTATTGCAAAATAAATGGTGGGTGAATGGTGGGAATGGTGCAAAATAAAAGGTGGGAAGACCTTTATTGCAAAAGTTTGTCTCAGGGGTTCATGTTGTAGCAATTCCAGAAAAACTCAGAAAATTAGCTGTGCTATATGTACCCTGTCAGGAGATTTTGCTTGTGTTGAGGGCATTTTATTTCCAAATTAGACCATCTGTTCTGCCATGGATTCTTAATGAAACTCTGGTCTCTCCTGAAGGCCCCACTCAGGACTTACCTGAAGGATTTCAGTGATGTGTAAAGCATTAGGCAAATGTCACCTAAAGCCCATGGGAGATGAGTTCCCTCATACCCACTGCAACTACTCTTCTTTGCATGCTGTGAGATGCATCTGTGGAGTCTGAAAACAAGAATCTGTCATCTGGTTTTATTTTGTTGTTCTTGAGAATGCCAAGTTGATTCAGCAAGGTCATGCATGGTCTAAATATATGCCAATAATTTTTTTTGTTGCTGTGAAAATCAGCCTTAGATTTATGACTGTGAACAATAATCTAGCTTAAGCTCAGTTTTCTAGCTCTGCGTGCTGTTTTGCAAATAAAAACAGTTACAAACTTTGAGCTTTTAGACCAACCTTGAAGTTGGCATGAAAATTTACATGCTGAGCTATCAGTTTCCCAATGTTAGTACAGTCAATATGTTCCCTCTTCTTAACCCTGCCATGTCCTTATGTGCAAGTTACAGTTCTTGTACGTCCCCTCTGGACACTGTTGTGGTGCTAGTGACATATTTACTGTAGACACATTAAACTCTCACAAAGCGAGTGGTCTGCATTGCATTCTCCCTTTTTGCTGCATTTAGCTAAAGCCTGAAAGAGCAATACCGTGCAAATGTAGTTCCTAGTAGCTGTAATGCAACTGGATATTTTTCAAAGCTCCTTGAAAACCTTGAGCAAACATGTAAAAGTTACTGCGTAGAAGTTAATGGTTTTGATCTAAGTTTCAGTAGTATAAATCTGGAATAACTTCAGTGACCACATGTCTGAATATGCATATTTGTCTTCAGATCTTGGTTATAGTTCAATGTACCAATGCCCCATATACCCAACAGAAAGGTTTTACAGTGAGGTGTGGCAGCTGTTTAACACTGCACAGGAAAGCATAATTTAGGAGAATTCTGCATCGGGCTCCGCTCTCAAACCAGTTTTGCAACTAAGTGCATTGATTCCTAGGGAATTACAGATTATAAACTCTAAGGGTGATTGGGGAATCAAAAATCACAGCCAGCTGAAATCAAAGAAGGACTTCTTAGAAGCAAATCCATAATTACTGGAAACTGCATTTTCCATGCTAAGCAAGTATAGCAGCAATGCTGTTTGAGAAAGTGTCAGGGACTGTTTCATGACCTCAGTTTTTGAGATGTAGATTTATGTTGCTTCCAAAATGTGACACTTCCCCAGACAGAGGGCCCTCTAAATCACCGCTAGTTCAAGAACCAGCTCAGATAGATAAACTAATAGGATAGTCCTAAACCTAGTTTGAATAATTTCTCTAAGTCAAACGCATAATGACAGCTAGTAAAATGGTGTGTACTCACAATGAAAAATAGTCTATTGTCTTGTTTTAAAATGTGTTGTTGTAAAAAAACCCCTGTATGATAACGCTCTAAAGTTATTAAAACACAAGGTATCCTAAAGTAATAATCACTGGAAGACTTTTGTCCCCTGTAATGATGCACTGAACAGGTGTTTTATATTCTGACCAGAATCAAATAACACAGAATCACAAAACCAAAGGATGGCTGAGGTTGGAAGGCACCTCTGCAGTTATTCCCCCCCAGGTGCAGGACTCTCCTTTTCCCTTTGTTGATGTTCATAGGATTTCTGTTGCTCATTTCTCCATCCTGTTGAGGTCCCTCTGAATGGCAGCACAACCACCTGGTGTATTTGCCAGTCCTCCCAATTTTGCTTTGTCTGCAAACTTGCTGAGGTTGCACTGTGTGCTGTTAGCCAGGTCATTACTGAAGATGTTAGAGAGTATTGGCCCTGGTATCAACCCCTGGGCGCAAAACCAGTGACAACCACCAGCTGAATTTCTAGCTGCTGATTACAGCCCTCTGACCCCAACAGTTCAGTCAGTTTTCAGCCCACCTTGCTGTCCATTTATCTAGTCTGTATCTTATCAGTTTGTCTGGGATGAACATGGTTTTGAAAGCCTTACCAAAGCAAAGACAGACAACACCAACTGTTCTCACCTCACCCACCAATGATCGTGTGTGATTTCCTATTCATATATCTGTGCTGGCTACCCCAGCTCTTCTTGTCCTTTGTATGTTTGGAAATTGTTTCCAGGAAGATTAGCTCCATCACTCTCTTGGGGATCAGGGTTTGGCTGACCAACCTGGAGTTCCCCAGATCTTCCTTCTTGCCCCCTGTGAAAACAGAAGGGATACTTTCTTTCTCCCAGTCCTTGGTAGCCTCCTCCAGCCACCACGGTCTTTCAAGGATTATTGAGAGTAGCTTTGCAGTGAATTGATCAGTTCCCTCAGCACTCATGGGTGCATCCACTGATATCCCATGGATGTTCAGCCTGCTTAAATGTTCCTCACCTGATCCTTTTCCATTCTCCAATCCTCTCTATATTACTAGAGGTTCACCTACTCCTGTTTCCACTTCTTATGCACTTCCTTTTCATGTCTGCATTTTGTTAGGAGCTCCTCATTCCTTTATGCAGGCCTCCTGCCACCTTTGCTTGATTTCTCGTGCATTGGGATGCACTGATCATGAGTCTGGAGGAGGTGATCCTTGAATATCAACCAGTCCTCCTGGGCCACTCCTTTCTCCATGGCTGTCTCTCACAGGGTTGTTCCAAGCAGGTCTCTGAACAAGCCAAAGTGTGTTGTCCTGAAGTCCAGGGCTGTGGTCCTGATTTTGCTTTTTTCCTGTTCTCTCAAGACCTGTAGTTCCACCATCTCAAGGTCACTACAACTAAGGCTGCCTCTGACCTTCAAATCCCTGAAAAATTTGCCTTATTTGTAAATCTGAGGTTGATCAGAGCACTTCCCCTCATCTGCTCCTTGGTCACCTGCGTCAGGGCATTGTCATCAGTGCACTCCAGAAGCTTTCTGGATTGCTCTTGACCCACTGTGGTGTCCCTCCAACAGGTATCAGGGTGCTCGAAGTCCCCATGAGGACCAGGGCCTGCAAACACGAGGCTTCTTACAGTGGTCTGAAGAAGGCCACATCTAATTCTTCCTGGTCAGGCAGTCTTTAGCAAACACCCATCACAACGTTGCCTACATTGGTCTGCCCTCTAATCCTGGCCCATAAACTCTCAGCTGGCTTGTCATCCCTCTGTAGGCAGAACTCCATGATTTCCTGCTGTTCTGTCACATACAGGGTGACATCTCCTCCTCTCCATCCTGCCTGTCCTTCCTGAAGATCCTGTATTGATCCATTGCAGCACTCTAGGCTTGTGAGCTACCCCACCACATCTCTGTGACCCCAGCAAGGCTGCAGCCCTGTAACTGCACACACGCCTCTAATTCATCGTCTTTGTTCTCCCTAGTTAGATTTTAAGCTCTAATTCAAATGTCTCACTGTTGCAAATGATACCAGTTCAGGTTTCAAAAGAGTAATATTTTATTGTTAACCCACATATGCATATAGTGTATTAGGAGCTGGTATTTTAATTATGAACATATCTAAAGCATAGAGAGCACAAGCAGTTTTCTAAATTTTAATGTGCGCTGCCTTACTTACAAGGCCACGGTGCTTTTCTGCTTCTGTCAAAGGGAATCTGATCCTGAACCTGTTGTATCATGAGCAGATTCTATAAAACTAACACGACTTTCCTCCTTCCCCTTTACATAAATGCTGAGCCAGGTATGTGGTTGCTATAATAATAATAAATTATTATTGTTATTGTTATCTTTATTAGTATTATTATTTTACAATAGCAATTTTCTCTGACTCAGATGTGCAGACCTCTGTGTCACTACTATAGTTCATGGCCAATCAACAGCATTTGGAAAGCTGTTCCCATCTGGAAACCCTTTGCTATCATATGGGAAACGCATTGGTGATGTCAGCCTTGTACTTAATGGAAAGAGATCCACAAGACTTGAATTGTCACTGCTCAGCCAAAAGTGGCCAAGAACTGAATGTGCATGAAGCTCAAAATATTTTCTCAGCCACCAAGATCACTTCATCCAAGGACCGAAGCTCATTGGCAGCAAAGGGCACTGCTCACCCTATTCTTGATCTATGGATAAGTAAAGTGCTTCTGTTTCCAGGCTCCCCTTCTAAGATGTTTCCTGAGCACTAAAAATGTTTCAAAAATGTAAAAGAAAACAGTTACAGAAAAATGATATTAAAAGAAAATTCCAAACTGCAGTGAATGCCTCTAGCCAAATTTCTAAACCGGGCAGCAGAGTGAGAGGAAATGGTAACATATTTTTGCAGCATTTACACTTTTTATGCTACTGCTGGCACACACAGTTTTGTGCCTGTAGAGAGAGCAAAATATTGGAGTCAAAATCTACCCTGTAGATCTGGGAGCAGAATAATATAGAAGTTCAGGTTCACAGCATAGGTCTGAAGATATAGTTGCGCCCTCAGGTTGAACTGCTTGTACGAAGTTGTGAGAGGTTTGACAAAAATTAGCAGCACTGCTGGGACAAGTGATTAAGGTTGGTGGCCCCGCCACAGGGACGGGCAGGTCCCTGCCAGGAGCCCACAGCCAGCTGGCCAGCCTGTGGCTGCTTAGCTCTGCGCCCACCATGGCACGAGTAGCTGCCAGCCTGGCTGAGCCATTTGGGGATGGGTAAGGGAGCACAAAGGTCCTGCTGGGAAGATGCTGAAGGTCCTGCCGGGAGGATACTGGCGCCATTTGTGTCTTGGGGAAGAAGAGGCAGAGCAGGCTGAGGAGGAAGCCCCAGGAAACCCACATCGTTGCTTAGCAGTACTCATAGGAAACACTTTTGTTTGTTTGCTCGTCTTAAACTTTCACATAAGAACCCTCAGTCCCTTTGAAACTTCTTTAGAAATGAATGAAACACGGCATTAAGTGGCTGATACATAAATCAAACCATTACTGTAACTGTGGAATGATCAGTAGAGACAAACAGTCTCTCTTTAGTTTGTTACTAGCCTGGAAAAAGCATTAATTAGCACTAATGAATCACCAGAGCTATGACTGAGCCAGGTTTCCAGCATTGCCAAAACACAAGCATGATTCAATTAATGCTGAAGGTTTTAGTGCATGTGTTTTTACGGAACAGTCTTTTGACACTAGTGTCTTTTTAATAATGCTTTGCAAATCTCTTCCAATATTATTGCGTGCAGACTGAGCTTCCCAATTTACTGCGAACAATAAAGACTCAGTAATGCATTTGTGACCTCCTTTTGGAAGAAATACTCATCTGGGTAATGTAATTATTATGTAAATTACTTAAAGTTAATGGTATTTTCTATTTATGCTGGATTTACTGCTGTCAGAGTTGATGACTGACTAGCACTAGAGCTTAGATATTGGCGGAAAAGTTAATGTGTTATTTAATTTAAAGATTCCGAGAAACTGCTTCTAGTGCGTAAACAAAACCTTATCAAGCGACCTCCACAACAACTTGTGTTTTCATTGGTAATCTCTGCAATTCAGAGACAGGGGCCAAACTGTGCAATCTGACTCAATAGGGGATAATGTGGAATCATACTGAGGAGTTGTGAAAGACCATATATTATTCTTGCCTAATGTCCTCAGAGTTGGGGGAAAGATAGTGTAGCCTCTGCCTTTGCTGTGCAGACAGCTCGGTCCTCTTCAGGCGAAGTCTGAGCTCAAACCAAAAGGTGGCAGAAATTACTGTTCCTGAACCATGGAGTGGCACAGCCTGCGGCTGCTCCTTCGTTGTTGTCCTGGCCTGGCTTATTCCCAGACATTATGATCTTCAGGGACAAGGTGATGTTCTAGACCCTGAAATGCTCAAATTTTCAAACCAATACGAAGAGGTTTCCTATCTGTGATCCATGAAATTGAAGGCAGGTGAAAGCCTTCCTAGTTAAGGG
This sequence comes from Falco biarmicus, assembly GCF_023638135.1. Taxonomy (NCBI): domain Eukaryota; kingdom Metazoa; phylum Chordata; class Aves; order Falconiformes; family Falconidae; genus Falco; species Falco biarmicus. Next base: position 8,665,085 of record NC_079299.1, read on the forward strand.
TGACTGAGGAAGAAATTATGACATAATACCCAAGCTCTATTTTGCTGCTGGGTGTCAGGAGCAGACCTAATACCTCCCTCTGTAGCAGGAAAGTCACCGACATTTTTCCAACAGTCTCTGCCTTTCAAAAGAGACTTGGAATTCCTTGTTTTGATGGAATAAACTAGTTCACAATCCTGAACCATCCACAGTGCTTGGAGCGGAGACATATCTCACAGGTTCTCTAAGTATGCCTTAACCTGAGTTTATGACAAACCAACATTCACCAAACATCTCACAGGTTCTCTAAGTATGCCTTAACCTGAGTTTATGACAAACCAACATTCACCAAACATGAACTACCAATGCTTATAATCTTTTTTTCTTGCCACACTTCCTTGTCACACTTTCCAGCCCCTCCACCTCTTACCTGAAACTGCATTGCTGCTGCTTCCTCCACGGGGAGCCTGGAAGGTCACCCACAGTACTGGATGAGCAAAGGGAGCTCACTGGCCAGGGAGAAAGTAGCAGCCCTGGCAACACAGGAGTTTTGCATTTCCCCCTGATTAGTAACCTGAATGTACTGCTGAGGAAAAGACATTTTGCATTTTCTCTGGAAAAACCTTAACATGGCCATTAAGACCATGAGCTGATGATACAACTGATAAAGAAGGTGTGGAAGCAGAATTCCCTCACGCAGAGGTAGTCTATACTAGAAACATTTATTTGAATCTCTACATCTTTCGTCTACTTGCAGTCTGAGGAGCTGAATAAAGCAGTATAGCTGTAAGCAAAATCAGATTTGCAACATCACACAAACCCCGCAAAGGAGTACACGAGGCTGTCAGCTCCTCCTATACCACTAACACTGGGCTTGTAATCTTTTCCACTACAAGCCAAAACTTCTCAGCGCTTATGACCCAGATGTACACATTAATTTTGGTCTGAAACCTAGAACAGGAGGAATTAGGCCACCCAGCTCTGAACTAAGGACAAAATTCCCAAGCTATGTGTTGCCCCTATGAGAAAATTACAGGTCTCAGTTCCAGCTGGGAATATTTATGACATTTGGTATGTCTACACATTCTCACTGTAAGGGACAGATTGTCAAATTCTGCTTTTGGTTACATGCATGCAGCCCAAGTGAAATCAGTAAATGATCACATCACCAGCCTCTCCAGTGAAACCTACGTTTTTTATAAGCTTCAATTACAGATTTTTTAGTTTTTTTCTGTCTACTGTCACATAAAATAGGAAATTAAATTTAAAAAAATAACAAAATAACTTTATAAACACAGTGCAAACTAAGAAAACATCAGAATCTTATAGCATGGTACTGGAAGTCTACCAGTAGAACCTGTTGGCACTGGTGTGGTGTATTTGTGTCATATTTTTATTTGCATTTAAATCTTGAACTTGTGGTACTTCACGTGAGGCTGAAACCTGAGAGGAGACCAAACCTGGTAAACAGAATAAGCTTTATTAAAGCAGTGACTTACAGAGTAACTCCAAGCGTAGCTAAAGTTCCCTGTATAGTAATTTCACAGGGCCTACTGTTTTCTCCAAGTTCATCATCTTTTTAACCTATAAGCTACTTTCCATAGCCTATGCAGACGGTTAAAAGTCAGGATGTTACCATTTTCCATTTGGATCTTGGCACTGCCTCTTAGCACAGGTTTATTTCATTCTGCTGCTGTGAATCAACCCCCGCCCCCGTTCAGCTTAGGGGGTAACATACAGAGCTATCAGAAGTGATGTTTGTTTCTCTAAAATCCAAATGCAGCTAACTTCTCCAGAACAACCAGTTCTCTTAATATTAGGAAAATGCACGCTGCAGTCATCATGTGCACTTCCAGTACAACTCCTCTTATCTGCGATTCCTGTGGGCTCCATTTATGACTCCTCTCCTTTTCTCCAAATGCTCAGTTGATTGTTTTGTTCATCAGAATAATCCCCCAAAACAATACTTGTGTGGTTGCAGTATGTTAGTAATTAATAATTTGCCCAATTATATTTAACTCTGGTGCAGTTATCCCTAACTGCATCCCAGTTAGAGAATGGCAACAGCATGACACTGTTGAGGAGTCTAAACAAATTTTTTAAGACCCTTATACACAAGACGGAAAAAACATTGACTTGACAACATGCAGGACTGGCTATAAACAGAGGGGACCTGCCCCAGTAAAAGCAAAGATCATTTGATGTTATAGTCAAGGGCTTTCTGACAGATCAGCATTACCTGTTGACAGATGAAGTTTGATATGCCTTAAACTTAATGTAATTTCATTTTGATGAAGAAACAAGCAAGTCGCTTCTTTACTGATCTATGCAAACAAACTCTTTGTTGTTTTTTTTATAGGTATCATATCAAAACAATACTATCTAATCTTTTTTCCAAGACCATTTCTCCTCTATAGCACCCTTCAGAAAAGATTACTAAGCCAGCAGCCACCTCTGAAAACTTCTGCTTTGTGATTGTCTCTGTTGGAAGAACATAACTACAGAAAAATAATAAGTAGTAGAAAGATTCTTTCATCTTCTATGTTTATTTTTCTTAAAAATGAGCAAGGATATGAAAATCAGAAGATTGTTAGTTGGTGGTGGGTGTTTTTGGAAAAAGTGAGCAAATATGTTTTAGATTGAGCTTTTTGTGTATTGCTTGCTAACAGGTTACCTGAACTTAATATTTCTTCTGAGATTTCTTTTTTATACAGTAAAAGTGCTGTTGGTAGAAAGATGGGATGTGTGTGTGGATCTGAGGTGTCAGGTGATACATGTAACAGGCAGTATTTCACTCCCAGCAAGCGTGAGGAACATGGCTAGAGAAATGCTCTACTCTAATTAAGGCTGTATCTGTGTATTTATAATAAAAGTGTGCCGAAGATCACATGGTAAACATCACCAGTGTTGAATCTTTTGGGTGATGTTATCATGCCTTTTCAAATCCAAATGCAGCAGTCACTGCTAGTCAAAGAATTTCCCCTTAGGGGCCACAACTTTATTTTGTCTTCTGTTTCCCTGGGGATTTACCCAGCTTCAGCAGGGCTTTGCAAGTACATGTGAGTGGAACACCCCCATGGTCACAAAAGGGTAAGGAAACAAGAGGGTGAAGATTTCTATAATGAGCTACCTTTACTCTCATTTTACATTTTTGCTGCAATACAGAGAAGATGGAGAATGAAACTCCAGATTCAAGCCCAAAGCAACAGAACTAAGAACCCCATCTCATCTTCAATCTAAGGGCGTAGTTGGCTTTGCAGAGCCCATGTGCAGTGGTTCAAAAGGTAAATTTAGATCTAAGAGCTACTTAAATCAAGGGATGGCTTGTAATCTCTCTCCAGCATGAATATAAAACCATACTGTGATCTGAGTTACAACAAATATGTATAAAAAATTATGCTGAAGTCCATGGAGCTGCTCTAGATTTAACAAGCGATGTAACAAGGGTCTGAACACAGGACACAAAGTTCATTGTCCTTTTTAACAAAACTGAACATATCTAAAAATCTGTGCACAAAATGCATTAAACCGACATAAAATTGGCAGTGCAATATTGTTACAGAAAGCAGTGCCTTGCTTGCAACGGACCTGGTAATACTGTCCGTGTCTGTCCAGATGAAGGGACTCTGTACTTCCTTACTTCATTATTTAATGATTAATGATTTTGTAGTTATTTATGCTAACCTGAAACATGTGTGAATAAATCTTTGTGTAGGCCTAGGAAATGCTGATTTGCCAGTTCTTAAAATCTTCACTGATCGCAGCGTTTATCTTAGGGCAAATTTGTGCTTTAGAGAGACTGCTTAAAATACTTTTCTTCTGGAAAGGAAATGTCACTACAGGAAACGCAATGTGATAACAAACCTTTCTGCCATGGCTTTTAGTTTCATATTGTGACTAAAAATTTCAAACCAAGACATTCTGTGTCCTGTATCCAAGTATCATAAGACTCATGGAAACAGCATCTGAAAGACAACACTTTCTGCGAGCATATGTGTAGTATGTAAAAACAGTAAGTCTCCTTCATTTCGTAACTCAATTAAATTCTAGAAAGGCCAAAAACTGTGTTCCTGTGATGAGAAGCACAAGTTATGACAAAATGGCGAAAACTGTTGTTCATAATTTTTCCATCTGCCTTGTTGATACTTGTCAATTCACTGTAACTATGTGTCACAGTCAGATCTACTGAACGGCATACTTTGTGAGTTTCAAAATGAGGAAAAATGCACCATAAAATTTTTACATATGCTAACTGACTGTAAATGTGATTGAATATGTGGGACTTCCTCCAGCTTTGTTCTTTGGTGGATTGCTATTAGCTTACATTTGAAATCTCTGTTGGCCACACATTTCACATTGTTCTTCCAAATGTAATCATTTCTTTCTTTTATCTGATCTCCGACAGTCTCTCTGTTTTCATCAATATTTGACAGCAATTCCCAAAGATACAATATAGTCCACTCTAATATCCTTGTGCATACTCTCTTCTCCCTTTGAAATCCAATACCTAAGCAGTGAAATAATTTATTGTGCCTTATTTAGAATTTTATTTTTTGCATGTGTTTTGATACTGTCCCTTTGAAAAGAAAGTTATTTGGAAATTTAAACCAACTGTTCTAAAAAAATAGTTATGAAATATCATTCAGTCTCTCCCCTTTTCAAGGATACAGTGTTTATCTTGTTCTCTTTTTATGCATTGCTTAAATGTTTCATTTAATAAATTACACCCCAAGCCATAACTTTATCAGAATGCACAAAACCCAGTTTACAGCAACTACCTGAAAACAAAGTATAAAAAAAACAGTCCTGCCTGCGCAGACCACTGCCATCCAGAAATCCATGGAACTTTTAGACTGAAGGACCAAACCCAGTACTGAATTTGGGTTATGTCACATTTTCTGGGAAGAAGAAAACACGCCATATGTGAAAAAGAGAAAATAATTTCTGAATAAACATATATAAAATAATTATCCCTGAATGCATAAATTTAACAGTGAAGATGATAACTTTTCAAACAGCCTATAAAGAAGTTGTGGATTATCTCAAAGATAGGCATAAGTTAAATGTAAATTAATAGGTTCTGTACAAGGATAAAAGGGTGAAAATACCTGACTAAAAAGTAGAATAAGTCATTTAGAAATGTATTGGTATTTCTTCACCTTGGATTTAAAATACAGGATTCTGGATCATACTTTGTTGTAACGAATGTGAACAGGCACTTACATTTATGGTAATGCAAGCTGTAAATGTGTTGTAACTTCTAATAACAGGCTTATAAATTTATAGAAGTGGAATTAATGGTAGCTTGTGTCTCCTCTTACATCATAGTGAGAAAATGAGCAAAATTAACTAGATGCTATAAATAATAATGATTAAAAAAATGCAATTTTCAATTCTGAAGGAAGACCAAGAATGAAATACCACTCCATCTAAATTAAAATAATGTTAATATACTATCCAGCACATAAAATAAGCTAAAGTACTTTGTTGTAGTTCAGCAATACAGGAACTAACCCCAGCAGGGCTGAATACAACTATTTGCACAAGGTAAAACATGTATAGCTCTTGGAAATTAAGATTAATAACAATTTTTAACCAAATACGTTCTCAAAGAGGAAAGTAATTTTCATTTAAAGTTAAATATGTTAAGACATGAATTTTAAAAAATGTCTGTTTTGAAAAAAGAAACAAATCAAAGCCTTTCCACAATGTCCGAGACATCTCTTAATGAGATAGTTGTCTATTCTTTGTATCTAAACCCACAAAGTTTAATCAACTTTTAACCGAAATATATATGGTTTTTTAGCTAGATAAGATGTTGCAACTGACTTCACACATTTGTATTCCATGGGAATTTTGAAGCCTTGTTCCTTTCAAAATAGCAGAATTTCCTCTCAATTGACAAGCCAGTTCCTGTCTACTGAGTTATGTTGTTATATTTTTCCTGGGCTTGATCTTAGTCTTCTGTTCCGAAAAGAGCTTCACCCTTAGACAGCAAATGAAAATTGCCTTTAATTTTCACAAGAAACATTGAGGTAAAGTTGAAAAATGTCTTGCATTGCAAAAGTGTTTTATTGTGCTTTTTTTTTGCCAGGTTTGTGGAGTTTTTTACAGAACTCCGATGCTGAGTGATTCTATTGGTCACGGGCACCTGAATACAAGACTGCTCTGCAGTTGTGGGTGTGCTGGGTGCTGGGGGTAGGATGATTTTGATTTTCTACAAAGAAACTTACATTTCCCAGGTAACACATTCAAGCTTGATCCTTACTGTAAGTATAGTTCTTCCTCACGTGCCCCCTCACCAAACCTGACTAACTGTAAGTGCTTTACTTTGAAGCAGGTTAACCTGTTTCATCTGTCCACATGTGGTATAATTTCTGCATTGTCCCTTTGGGGCCCACCGATCAACAGAGGTGGAATTGGATGAAAGGCGTTCCTCCTGGAAGGGAAAAACTACTGCATGTGCAGTTCTGCACCTTTAAGGAGAAATGAGATGGTGTCTGTGGAGTTACCTGTCACCTATTTGAGCTGCAAGGGGTACCAGTAGCCTGAGCTGTGGCATTCTCCATCTATTTTCTTTCTGTGAAGGCTGAATTTTCCGATGTCACTCCCTAAGCTGTGTGACCACTGACTTAGTGTTTGTCTGGGTTTGCTACCAAGAAGGAGCTTGTTTTGACATGGTTCTTCCCAGAGAGAGAGGATTAAGTATTCTTGGACCAGTATTTCCCCATTCAGGTTCTGGAGCAGCTCCCGCAAAGCAGTGGCAAGGTTTTGGTTCTAGGTATTCAAAGGGTTTCACATAGTTTTAACTTCTGTAATAATTCCTGTTATGAAGTCAGCTGGTTCAACCAAGAGCTGTGGAAAAAAAAAATGCTCAAGAATTGAACAAACAGCTCATATCAAAGTACTGTTTGATTTGACTAAAATTGCTAGTATTACGGTGAAAGGAAACAAGGGGGTTTGTGCAAAATTTACAACTGGATATAGTTCAGGAGATATCAGCCTTCCCTCCCCTCACACCACAGTTTCTGGGGAAAAAGGAAGGGGTGAGAGGGGATGGTCTATTTAAACCCTACATTCATAGAATTGTAAAAACATTTTTTATTACCTTTTACAGCAGTGGCCAGCCTGAGTTCGAGCTGGGCTTTCGCATCTCTAATCTCCCTGCATAACCTCACCACATCCTTACAGTCCTCCAGAGCTGCTTGCACCTTCTTCCAAAGGTGACAAACTCTCCTTTTTTCCCTGAGCTCCAGCCAAAGCTCTGTTCAGCCAGGCCAGTCTTCTTCCCTGCCAGCTTGTCTTTCGGCACGTGGGGACAGCCGGCTCCTGCACCGTTAAGACTTCCTTCTTGAAGAACGCCCAGCCTGCCTGGAGCCCTGGGCCCTTCAGGGCTGCCTCCCGAGGCACTCTGTCAGCCAGGCTCCTAAACAGGCCAAAGTCTGCCCTCCAGAAGTCCAAGGCAGCAGTTCTGCTGACACCCCTCCTTATTTCTCCAAGAGTGGAAAACTCTTAGCATCTGGTGGTCGCTGTGTCCAAGACATCCTCCAACCACCACGTTACCCACCAGTCCTTCCCTGTTGGTAAGAAGCAGGTCCAGCAGGGCATCTCACTGGTCTGACTCCCGCACCAGCTATGTCGGGAAGGTATCTTCCACACACTTCAGGAACCTCCCAGGCTGTTCCCTCTCCACTGTGTCATATTTCCGACAGAGATCTGGCAAGTTCCACCTTTGTTTCCCTTGTTCTTGTCTTCTTCTTTTACCTAGTGAATGCTGTATTGGTTGTCCTAAACATCTCAGAGTTTGGGGCAGTCCTTGTTTGCTCATTTGAGTCAATATTCATGAAAGTTGCTGTTTGGGATTTGAGCTTAGGGCTGTAAGAATTGTTCAGAATTTTGAAAGGAAGCAAAGGAATGTATATAATTCCTAAATCACTGAGTTTCAAGGTGATGTAAATTAACAGTTTGGGGACTGAATGTATGGAATCAGGGATAATGGAAAAGAAAGTGCTAAAAGGGAGAAGAAATGAATGGCGGATTGAGACTGGCACTGCTGCCAGAATCAGTGGTATTGGTCATGAAAAGAGATAAGAAGAGTCTTCCAAGAAAGCATGTGTTGCAATGTTTACTCACTCATACTTGCTGGACTATTCAGAATGAAGAAAAATAAAAGTGATTGAAAATGAAAGAATAAACATTCCAAATCTGAAAGAGCATTTTGAACACCTTGGAGTAAATTCTTGTTTGAGGTTTGGGTTTGTTCATCCTGTCTGTATCTGAATGGGGTTGCACACCCTTAATTTGCATCACATGTTACTGGTTGTGTACAGTGGAAATTCTGATCTGGATTATATATTGCATAACCTGATTGTCATAAACAAAGTCTGGAAAAAATGTAGAATCTAAAAAAAAATGATTGTTTTCATTGAATCAGGATTTTGATGTTAAGTAGTCAATATTCAAGAAATTACCATTAGCATGGCATGGTTTGGTTTGGTGTTTGATATGCACATTCAGTTAGTGATGCATTTCCTTCTGGAATGGAAAACTTCTATAGCACTAAATAAATTTGAGACCTTGAGCTTATATTTTGGCATCTTTTTAATGAATTCACCACCCAGCAAGTTTCAAAGGTCACGATGAGATCAAAAACTTCAAAAACATGTTCTTTTGTTATTTTTTAAGCTTGTACTCTGACACTAAACTATTTACAACATCTTTTTGGAAGTGAAATGTTGCATGTCTCTATAAAAGTATTGAAATTTTTTTTTATTCAATTCCAAAAGATAGAAGAGGACCGTATGTGAGGAGACACAAACACACAAAGAAACGTTGTTCTAAAGATACTAAAATAATTTATTTGAGTATGGTTACGGTGTCAAGCAATAAAGTACTGGGTATGCACTTTCTATTTTGTTTACATAGAAGTGAATTAAAGAAAACAAATTATTCTGTAATTCAGCAAGCTCAGTTTTGTGTGTTCTTGTCTATATGTATATGATTTTATAGGATTATAGTCCTTCACTTGCCTCATTTATGGTACTTAACATGGAGTAGATTCAGTTTCACACTATGCTGTGAGTGAATTAATCGTCTCATGGGGTTTTGATGTTCTGTAGGTGAAGGTCCTTAATTTTCTTGTGGATGCTCAAAGAATGCAAGGACAGAGTCATGGTGTAGAGTTCTTCTAGACCTCTCATTTTTGCTCTGCATTGGGATATAAAGTCATGCTAAATATCTATTTCTAATGACTAACAAACCCAATTAGTAAAGGCAAAATATTGGTTCTTCTGTACCCCCCCCCCCCCATTCTACAGTAAATAGAACCATAACTATTTCAAGCTCCATGCAGACCTGACAAGTGTTTAAAATCCATAAAGCAGAGAGATGATATTTTTATAATAGTTGAGAAGAAAAAAATAGAGAAACTTATAGGACTGCCTTGTGTATATCATAGCGAGTAAAGAGATAAAAAAGAGAACACGGGCATCTGCAGAAAACCTCCATAGGGGAAGAATGTGGCTTACAGAGAAGTTTTTCATTCAGTATTAGTTGCTCACAAATAACTGGTTCTTTGCCAAAGCAGTTTACATGTGTTTCCCAGACCTTAACAAAAGGCATACTCTTAGCCTGCATCAATTTCTCAGGAAATAAAGCATTCAAGGACTGCTTCTAAAGGTTATCAGTGCTCTCTTAACTGAGGTGTCGAAGATAATTGGGTTTGAAGTCAACTGTGAACACCTCAAAAGACTTCACAGTCCAGCACAAACCCTGAGCCCAAGTAGCTGGTGTAGACTGGCACAGCTCCCCTCACTTTGTGGACATTAGTGGGGTACTGTTCATTTACAGCAGATGGTCACTTGACCTCTTGCTGTCTGCTGAGCAGCCATGTCAGACAGAATCTTTGATAAAAACTAACAGTGGGCACCATGATCGAACTGCTTAGGGAAACGATGGAATAAAAGCATCCAAACGTGTTAAATGTCTCAATACCTTGAACCTACTCTTTGTGAAGGCAAGTCAAATACTGTGCCAGTCTTTCCCCCAGCCTCAGAAAAATGTGAGAGAGCAAATCAAAATAAAATCAAATCCACAGCCAGGTCTGCTCCAGCACAGTCTTTACTTGTGGGATCTCATGAATAAAAGGACAAAAGCATACAGTCACTGTTCCTTGAAACATGATGTGTTTCCTTTAAATGGATTGAGAAATTAAACATTTAATGTGTCTGTCTAACATATAAAGTGGAGCTTCCTGACCTGTCCATTGCAAAGTACCTGTCTCGCACACTTCATCTATCTTCATGTGAACAAACTGACTCGGGTTTCTAAGCAGTTTGGATAACTGACTTAAACATTTTGCGGAGTGAAATCCTGGGTTTTTATCCAGAGCAGGAACAGGCATTACTATAAAACACTGTAGGGGCAAAATTTTAGTCATATAGCCATATGGGTCACCAGCCCTGGAACTGTGGTTTGCGGGCACTGCTGTCCTGACCTGAGGACCTGAGCAGGTATCTCTACCTGGGCACACAGTGCACAACAGCTCAATCCAAGGCAGCTTGTCGGTTCTGCATCGTTTTGTCCGCTGAGGTGCAGACAACCTTTTTGGGTGTCTAAGAGTTATCTCCATGACTGCCAGCTTAATGAGTGTGTTAGAGAGACACCTCATCTCCATATCCAATGAAGAGCTTACAAATCACAAGAAAAGGACTGACAGGTCTCCAAAATCCTGCCAGAGGCAGCTCAGCAGGAGCCTGGTCGTACCTATGGCAAGCTTTGGTGATGCAGGAGCATATCAGCACCAAGCAGGGCTGTGTCCTGGGAAAGGAAAGCAGGAAGAAAAGGGGGAAAGCAAACGCTTAAACTGCAAGGCTCCTGAACATCTTGCTCAGCTTTTGCTCTGCATGATCAAGGCTATAACAATGCCTCAGGAAACCAAGAATTGGTCTGACTTTTTTTAAAGGAAATAGCACAGGACATTTTAGCGATATATAACCTTTCCTAGCTGCTCACAGAGGAAATGATTCCTAAGGATCCCTTATCTTAAAATTAAATAGGTGACGATGGGAGAGAAACAGAACAGCTGTTTAGAAGCTGTCTTGAAAGAAAACAGAAATGATTGTGTTCTCCGATGCAGTCCTGCTGCTTTAAAAAACTTTTATAGGCAATTAAAAAGTGAAGTAATGATAATAGCCTGACAAAATCCTTCCTTATCTTTGCTCCCTGACTTTACCTATCATTGCAGGAAGACCAGTTCACAGCTTGACCGTATCTTTGGTTGCAGCACATGAATCACTATTCTCCAAAGAGGTATTATTTACTTAAAAGTGATTAACAGGGATAAGAAGGGTCAGAGTGTTCCACTTTGTGCTGTTAGATGAACTAACTTGATGATAGGCGTAATGCAATGGGTCTGGAAGAGCTGTACTATGTGCCAAAATGATCCCATGCATTATCAGATCTTACCTACCCTTGTTTAAACTAAACAAACTTGTCAGTTGCTCTGTTACATTTTCCATATGGTGCAGTATCTTCTGAGCAGCAACTTGAATTAATCTTTGTGAAGCAATATTTTGAGTTATTTTCCTGCTATTCACATTTCTCTCAACAGTGAATACTGAAAGCAATAATAATAATAAAAAAAAAACAAACCTGAAGGAGACTGTGTGCTTTAATTAATCTGTTCTTGCAGCTATTGTTATTATTAATGTAAGACCCATGTGATATCCAGTGGAAAGAAAAAACCTTTGAAACACCATTTCATTTTAAGTAGGCAAACAAATTACATCATTTCATTTGGAAGGAAGAAAATGGATGGACCTGATTCTCTGCTCACCCATGTCATTTTTCTACCAGTGTAACATAGCTGATGTTAGTAGAAATTTCCCTAATTCACACCAGGATGAAGAACAGAACAGGGGAACAGACGCAGGGTGTGTATTTGTGCAAGTCTTTCAACATCAGTTCTGAGCTGGGAGGGTGATCAGAGTTTGGAAGCCAGTTCTGGAAGCCTTTCTAAGGACACTCAGTGTGAGTGTATTTGCTCAGCCCATGTAGGGTGGCTATTGCTGGAAGAAAGACAGGGTAGAAAGAAATAGAAGGGTGAAAAAAAGTTTAGATCTGGAAGGGATGGGATGTGAAACACATGTCACAGGATGACACAGTGGGATGATAGACTGGATGAACGATGAAGGAAGGAACATACAAAATAATGAGTTGGGGGCCCATGTTTTCGGTTGGCGTGAGTTTACCCTTTATTCTCTTCCTTCCAGCCTCCTTCTCAAACTCTGCAGGACAATATCCTGATTTCAGTACAACTCCTCAAAAACCTGGAAGCATCACTGGAAAACCAGATCATTTTATCCACTCACATGGGAACTGGCTGAAATAAAATGTACAGCAAGCCATTCTCCAATGACTTGTGATGCGAGAACAGGGAGTATGGGGAATGGGCAATAGTGATGGATTCATTCCTTGGCAGATCTTCTTGGCCATTTCCTTCCACACTCTACAACCCCGGGGAATTTGACAGCTCAGCTACTCCAAGCCTCTGGAAGTTTTGTTAGAGCAGAAAAAGTTACGCCAATTTCTGTTCTTCGCTACACCAACTGTAGTGTATAGTTTTCATCTATAGCTAATTTTGATCCAGGGTAAACTCTTAAATTATCTCCTCAAAATGCTTTAATTCTTCTCAGGGATTTCAAAGATGTTGCATGCTAATTTCGTGATGATTCCCACTCACAAACTTGTCTTAATACATTTCTCCTCTCTATCCATATATTAATGTCAGAACCCATTCAACATTCCTGCAGGTTGCTCCTGAGCTCTGCCAGGTCACCAAGGAAATCCTGCTCATTAGGTTTGGTCACCCCTAGTGTGAGAACTCCACCTCAGAAGCATCTCTACAGCCCGTTTCCCCGTCCTTTGGAGGGACAGGGACTTCATTTCCTGACCCCACTCAGTTAGCCATTTTATCAATTAGGCCAGAAATGTTAATGCTCTTTGAATAGATCATTTCCTTTAACTGGAAAGAGTTTCTCTTGTGCAATTAGCACTACAGGAAACAGTCTTGCGTTGATATGGTTATTTATTATTTCCTATTAGTGAGCAACGTATCCTGTGATAACTTTCATAATTAGTAGGCCAAGTGTAGATTTCGTCAGAATGCACGTCATAGCCTTCAGTTTTGGATCGAAATGCTAAGTCCAAAAATAGCTTGGAGTCAGATGTCCTTGCCTCCAAAGCACCTTTGGCACGGTGTTTGCCTGTGCCTTAACAGTCTTTATTTAAGTATAAAATAATAACAGAAATGCATTTAACTTGTGTTTCTGCTAGAGATCTCCAAAGCTGCGATATACAGTAATGGAAACAGCCCTGTGCCACTGTGCTTTGCCAGAGGGATTGCCACGAGGAAAGGTGCCAGGGCACGTAATCCTTCCTTCAAACATGAGACTAATTACCACCCATATTATGCTAATACTGGATTATACTTAAATATCTACACCAATTAAAACTTTAGGTCAAGGTAGGACAGGGTTCAGTAGGGTCAGAGTATTTGGACTCCCTGCAGTGGAGTGAATTCCCCATTTCATTGGGAGGGAGAAATGGCCACAAAAGGAGCAGAGAAAAAGTGCAGAGACATGATATTGTGGTAGGGGCAAACACAGAAAGAAATGGAGGCATGGGTTATGTTTAAAAGTGATAAAAAAGAAAAGAATAGATCATTTTCCTGGAATTTTCAGGCACTTCTTTTTATTTTGGAAAGTTGTAATTAAAGTTGCACACATCAAATGTTTGTGGTCAATGAATTCAGCACTCTATCTTCAGAGCAAATCTCTGGATTCCTTTTCTATACAAGGAGGCTGGAATACAGTTTCTGGTAAACACTTTAAAAAACAGCTCTATTTTCCTAGCATTTCCTGCTGTAAAGCCTTCATTTTTCATCTCCTTCTACTCCTGCTCAGTTTTGTGGAGGGGGGCTCCCCACCTTTGGATTCATTTCAGTTTGGGATTGGAGGTGTGTCCCTTTTGGTGGGCTTGGTTCACGCAAACGTGAAGCAGCCTGGGTTATGCTGGACTGTCCCTGGGCTTTGCTCTGGGGCCGATGCGTGAATTGACTGTGTCTTGCTCCTGCACACACACACAGTCACTTAACACTTTTTATAGACTTCTTCTTCCAGACTTTCTTCATTTCTGTTAATTTGCTCTGAACCCTTTGAACACAAAAATGTCAAGAGTTGACTGTAGCATTCTAGGTATTGTGCCATTGTTGGTACTTTGCCATTTAAAGAAAGAATGTTTCCTTTTTTTTGGCTTGTGACACGAATTGTCTGTAAATGCATCCCATATTTGCATGAGGCTTTTTGCCATTTTAGCAGATGGAAATTTCATATCTAATTTAATGTCCATTAGGTCTCTTTCAGTACCATTGCTTTCCAAGTATCTCCCTCCTATGAAATTAGTACGAACTCCCCCTCCCCCATATAATTATCGAGCCCTTCCCCCACTTAAGGACCCTCAAACAAAGCCTGGCATTAAATATGTGAAACCCAAATGTGCACATTGAGTGCTGTGCACTCCTGATGCTTGTATTGGATCCACTGACGGCTTGTGAGAGAAGGCTGTGCTGGGACCAACAACGGATAAACAAGAGGTCTGCTGCAATCAGTGATTTCCTACTGGCAAAAAGCGGAGGCAGGATCATACCAGGACTGACACTGACATTTCTCAGGATGAGGAGCAGTAGGGACACAGTTCTACTTCTTGCAGGGGCTAACCGCAACAAAAAAACCCATGTAAAGCTGCTCCAGGCTTTACTGCTCTGGCCAAGGTGGAAGCAGATTTTTTCCACTTCCTTGCATAGCACAACCACTCCATTAAATTAATAATCCAACCCTTAATGCCGCAGATGACAGAGGAGGCCTTTGAAACTTGACTGAACAAATGATTTCAGCACGCAGTGAACTCTCAGCCCACATGGACTCCTCTTTCCACCAGTGAAATCATTAGTTAGCCTCTGCTTAAATGTCCTGCTGAACTGGAGGCCAGTACGCAGTCTGCCAGCAGGAGCTTGCTGGGGACTGGTTTGTTCTGTGCAGATGCATTTTTAATTCCCTCCCGCCTGCCCCCTCATTAGGCTGATGTTTCTCAGAGAGGGGTTCAGACCTTCCCAGGAGCGCACGCAGCTGACTCAGCTCGCCGGTCCCCCGGGGCACAGCGGGAGGTGGGAAACACGCTCACCGCAGGCTCAGGTTTTGAACACGGCATAGACCAGGAAATTTGTTTTGTACAAATGATAGTGAACAAGGAAGGGGAAGAAATTCATAGGAGTCAGGCACAGGAGGGGTGGACAGTCCTGTCAAAGAAATGTCTGTAAGCCACACTCAAGATATATATATACCAAGGCAGAGGGACGCTGTGGAGGTTAAATAATTTATTATTATTATTATTTTTTTATTTTTATTTTTTTTTTAGATTTGGAAATCCAAGTAGGGCCACATTAAATACTGGGAGGTTCTTTAAATTACCACTTTCCAAGAAAATCATACATTCTGACACCATGGTATTAGCAAAACGTGTCTTTTCTTTAGGAGCCAATACTGAAAGATCTGAACCAGCAACCCAAGGTAATATTCCATCTTAGAAGGGCCTAATGACAAACCTGGGTGTTTGTCCCAGGGGGAGAAAGCCGCAGCAGCGGTACTGCCCGGGATGGCCGTGGGGCTGCACCCGGAGCCCTCCCAGAGTGTGGTCCTGGTGCAGGAGCTCTGCAGGTTACACAGCGCCCTGCCAATTAACTAATTAATTCCAGGGGGATTCCCCACCCCAGTGTTTACAGGGTAGGTGAAAAACAAGATTCATTTAAAAATGCCTAAATGCATTGCTGGAGCGCAAGCTGTGCAGAACAGGATTTCAACTCTGGAGTTTAAACATTTAATTGTTGTATTAAATAATTGTCAATGAACTTCTCCTCCTAATTTATCATTAGGGAAGGTCGCGGTTTACCATTGCTACGGCATACACGCTGTAAGAACTCACAGTTTAACCGAAGGACAGGGAATCTGACGAGTGATGGGGTTTACTTGCACATTTCTAATCCAGCCTGGATGTAAACTTCTCCAGCATCCAGGGACTGTTTGGATCCAGAGCTTTTCTTCAGGCCCATCTGTCCTTTTTTCAAATGACTGTTATTTTTTGAAACATAACACTGTGCAAATAAAAATGAAGCCATACTTGAATGTCGAGGAGTGCATGGAGAACATCAGTAATGTAGAGAATACATACTCAGGGAATAAGCTTCAGCAGGAATGCTAACTTAGTTATAGTTTTTAAAGCTGACTGCAAACAGCTGGGTAGCATTAACCATATTAGGGAAACAAGAAAGGTGGAGCAAAATCTAGGGGACTAAGGTATGGCAGTGCCAAATGTATGGAAAAGATTTGGAATATGTGAAATGTACTGCTGTTGGACCCACACTATGTAATAACAGTGATGTGGTGCGCAGCTATCTTTGGGACTTCCCAGCACACTAAAAGATTTGTAGAGCAATGTCTGTGGCTTGTGGCAGCCCGCTCTCTTGATAACGCGGCAGGGAAACAGAAATACAAGTCAAAATAGCATGTGCTGTGTTCTTTTATAGAGGCTTTGGTCCTACTAGAGAGGAGATCCTGACAGTCCTTTATTCTCTTTTCACACACAGGCTGCAGCTACTTAAAAAGCCTGCAAATTCAAAGCTGGGAGATTAGGTTTAAACTACATCTGCTCCAGCTGCATAGCACTTACTTCACACTTTACATTTTCCAAAATCTGTGCAAACGTTAACTAATTAGACTCAATCCCAGCAACACCATTCTCATGGTGGTAGGAGATTTTGTCTGCTTTTTATGGATAGATGGAGGCAAAGAGAGCTCCAGGAGCAGACTGCAAAACTTGTCCTCATATAAGTAGACCCATATTCAGGCTGTTTCCATAATTCAAGTGCAAGTTTTGTGGACTGCAATGTTAAGCAGAAATGCTTCGTAAGGAGCTGGTTACTAGTATAAGATGTTCAAAATATGTCCCTTTGTGGCTTGCCCAAGACCACCCAGTGAGTTAGAAGCGGAGCTGGGATTTCACTTCCTTTAACTTTCTCACAGTTGTGGTTTCATTGCAAACTTCTTGTGTTGCTTTCAAATTTCTTTTATTGCTTGATGTCTCTATCCCTTTTGGTAGATTAATTTTTAACCTTCTTATTAGAGATGAGCCTGAGGTGGAACAGAAGATATGTTGCTTCTTGACTCTCTGGGGACACTAAGGTGTGTGCAGATTTTCAGCAGTTGGCCATTTATCTACTTTTTGTGGAAATGGAGAACAGTTGATCCAACAACCCATGAGAGGTGATTGAAGCAATCTTTTTTTTTAGAGCTGGACAACTACTTAATAGCAATTTATCCACCAGCATTGATGCTTTAAGTTCACATGTTTACTCTTAACGTAATGGTTTATGTTCTTCCTTTGTTTCTTAGCAAAATCAACATTTTAAATGCATTTGCAAAACACCCATTAGGGAAAAACTCATTTTGCACGGTGTTGCACAGAGTTTGTCAGATGGTTTTAGCTGTGCTCCCCAAAGAAATGGCTTATACAACCCACCAAGAAGTTCATATTTCTAAGCGTGCAATCAGACACAGTAACAAAGTGCTGCTGACCTGTGCTAAGTGTTACCACTCTCAGGCCATTCCCAACTGCTTGTCCATTCCTTTCTGCCAGAACTTACTGTCCTGTCAGATCTGCTGGGTTAAATAATTAATTAGGAATTTCTTTAGTCCCTGGCCTGGTTCTATGCAATTCCATTTTTAAAAAATGCCAAACTGTAATAGATTTCACATTATTTTTTAAACCCTAACCATATCATAGAGCTGAGCTAGAGAGCGAAGGGAGGCAGAGCTGAACCGGCAGGGCTTGGTGCTTGGGAGAGCATCCTTCAGCGGCGGCAGTGGCAGGGAGCAGGGATGGGGAGAAGGCTGGGGATGGCACTTGCCATAGCTGGGTCAGCAGTAGCCGTCATATGTGAGCCAAACATGCCTGAATTGTATCGCAAAGTGTAAGATTCATATTAAAGTTTGGTTTGGAATTTGCTTTTGGAGAACAGTTGAAAATTCAGTCTCTAAAATTAGCTTTTAGCAAGTATTCCTGTTTATGAAGTTCATTCACTAGCATGTTTATGGAAAGTGAGCCCAGAAGAGAAGGAATGCAGTAAAAATACATTCATTTTAAAATTCAAATAAATATATTTGCTTTGAATCAGAGGGGTTCTTTTTAATCCTTCTGTGTGCTTTGTGTAGTTTGTTAGTTCTTTTGTTTTCCAGCAGAACAGTCACTGTCCTGAACTTTCCTCTTCTCATTACTGTGCAGTATGTGTGAGTGAAGACTCGTGCCTGTTGTGTTGGTCTTGTTTGTGAGCATAGGAGATCATTGTTATTAAAAAAACCCCAAAACAACACAACAAAAATGACAGCTCCCCCCACCCCCCCAGTTCTCCTCCATTTTGAGAAGTGGGGTGGCAAGAACAGCTGGGAGCTGTTACTGCTGCACTGACAGTATAGATAACACCAAATGCAAAAAAATTAATCAAACCTTCATAAGGCTGGCTTAAAATAATGAAGTTTCTAAACTGTCACTTTTCATTTCTCTTCTGTATTCCGAGAAGGACTCAGTAAATCAGTTTACAGGATTACCTTGCTATTTCCTTTTAAAGTTTCTGTCCCCAGCTGCCAACCATTTGCTCCCGCATCGCGCCCCTCGGGCAGAGCTCAGCTGCGTAGCTGTTCCCCATTTGGTACAAGGAAGGAGGGAGAAAAAGGATATGGAAATAAATGGCTTGGGGAAGGGAGGACGGAAACTACTCAAAACAATAAGAAAACAGCCTGGGAGGCAGATCGGCAGAGTCATGGAAGTAAAAATTGCTGTTGTTGTTTCCACAGTTCATCACACATCTGCTAATGCTAATTGGATACCAAATTGAGTGAATGCTCACCTCGGATGTTTATACACATGGGGCTTGATGATAATGTACTTGGATAACTGGGAGGATTGAGACACATCACTGTTATGTGGGATCCTCTCACTCTTATCTCCTTGTCAAGCTATCCCAGGTTGTGCAGAAGGTCACGGTGTGATAAAGGAACCCAAAACAGCCCCTAGGTCACCTCCCTTAGAGAAAATGCAATGCAGTTGTGCTGCCCTAACATTCACTTTTTGGATTGAAAAGTGCTTTGATCACATCATGTGTTAAAAGCTGCAAAACTGCAAATGTAAAATCATTCCTCTGGCTTTAGTGTATCGGCTCAGCATGAAGCCAGACTGCATGCAGTAAGTTACTCTTCTTATCTCTATTAATTGCTTCTATCTGGTTACTTCCATTTAAATACACAAAGTCTATCTGATTTCTTATCTCTATTAGTTATAGAGGGAGACTGATGAAATCCTTTCACCAATGATATTAAAACCAAATATTTTCCACCAGCTTTGATCATTTTATATTGGCAAGCTCTTTGTTTTCATCCTTTTAAGCAAGTAAGATCACTGTGTAAAGAGGTGGACGTGAACCAGAGCTGCTGATCTGAACACAGAGAGTTTGGGAGAACTTTGGATCCAGAAATTAATATCTAAGAAAAATAAACACATTGGGAATTATAATAACTGGCAGTTGGTCCTGCCTAACTGGAAGGCAAGGGCACCCTTTGATTTGAGCCTGGTACAAACTCTGCAGAGACTGAGATATGAAGGTCAACATGGGTCACCAGGTTCCTCTTTGAATGTTTTAAAGAAATTAATTTCATGGATTTGGCTTCCTTCTGCTAGCTAGGTGGACCTGCAGGCTACCCAGGAGACAATGTGGGAAAATTGGGCTGGCAGGGTCTTTGCCATCTCAAGAGATGTCTTAATCCAGTACCTTTTAGAAACACCTTTTACCTTTTAGAATCATGTTGCTAAAATTTTCAAAAACTCCATCAAATCCTTTCCCACATCCCTGTGTCTTTAGCTGTGTGTGGTAGGAAAAGGATCCAAAGAGTATTTCTCTCATGTGTTTGCTTTTGTAGCAATGAACTGAACCGTTCCCTGGAGCCTTCACTTTAGTGTGTCACGGTACCGAAAATCTAGCAGGCTTTAATTTGGCCTTGCTTTCTCCTGTGTTGTAAAATGTGCAACAGTTACTGTTCAAAGACATATTTAAAGTTCTCCTCGTTTAATGTAGGAGCTCGTGAAAAAATATAATTTCTGGTGGAAATAGTTTTAAACTCCAAATCTTCTTCAGTCAGCTCTTTGTTCATCTACTAGTTTGCCTTCATAAACGAAGCTACTTCAGAAGATGTTGTTTCATTTGTGGATTGTTAGTTGTTCACGTACATTTTTTTAAAAAAGCCACTGTTCTCACATGTCTTTCAAGAAAGAAAAAAAACATTTGCTTATAAGTTCCTCTTCCTTCTCTTATCCATAAAGAAGAACATCTGAGTATTTACCTTAGCAACTGTAAATTACATATTATAGGTTTTTACTACTTTTTTATAGATATACATAATTAAATATATATATTCACAATATATAGCATATATATGGCATCTTTTAGACTGTGCTTTTCTGTAAGGATCTTAAAATACCTTACAAAATCTGCTTTGCATCATGCAACCTATTTTGTAGAATGAGAAACTGAGACCAAAGGGAGTACATTTCTAGCAGAGTCCAGACTTCTGGACAACAAGTTTAGAGGTCTCCAACTGGACAAAACTACCTCCTTTTTAATGTACCTTCTATAACAGTACAAGCCCACAATCGTATTATTACAGCTTTAATGGCCACCAGTGGCTCCTGCTTTTAGGACAACCTGAGTACTCAGCATCTCACAGGGACAACAAAACCTTTATTCCTTGTTTCGCTATCACAAGTGACAGCTTATAGTTCTCTCTGATGATGGCAATACAGAATTTTGGACTTTCAGAATCTTGTCTGTCGTGATTATATCCCGCAGATAACAGGAGGACGTATGTCCTTCACTGATACATATGGAGTCTCTTCATGCATGAGACGTGTCAGCTACTTATGTTCCCCTTACTGCGCCTTCCTTCAGAGCGCTCCAAAACCACGTGTGCAATCATACCATATCATTCACAGTCTAATGGCGTACATTCCTTGATGGTTTCACTTTAAAAAAAGGGAAAATATGTGATTTCTCACTGGTCATATCAGAAAGATTTTCTTCAGCTGAATGGCTTTTGGGTTCCTTCCTTTGATTTCAGCTTCAGGTTTCAAGTCCAAATCAACCCCAAATAACAAAAAAACTCTGAGTTCCACCTGGTTTCAATACAAAATCATTTTTTGTGTTCATTACAAAATAGGCCCAGGTTGGTTCAAAAGATTCATGAACCTTGGCAAGCTTTTCAAGGAGCATGATTTAAATTTCTGTGTTTGTATTGTGTGGTTTTATTGTGAATGTTTCTCATGGTCTTAGTTAGAAAAATAATACGGATTCACTCTAACATCAGCTACATGATATCGTGCCTGAATTTGATGGTTGATGCTCATGTTTTGATACATATCTACAAATATTCCTATATGCACAGCTAAGAACTTGGTTAATCTAAAAGGCTGCTTTTCTTTAGATCAATTGAGACTTTTTTTTCACTTGTAAAATAAACACACTCGGAATTATGGTTGGAGAAAAAGAAGTCTAAGGGAAAGGAGCTTAGGAAGTTGACAGATCCTCAGAGCAACTATATTAAAGAAACAAGCCGTCAGCTCTCTAAATATGGAAGGAAGGCTAGTCATTTCAGTTAGAGAGAAATCTGGTTAAACTATGAGCTTTTCAAAGCCCCTGAAACAAGGAGGAAGAGTGCAGAAACATCACTTTCACCCCCTTTTCCTTATCTCCTTAATTTCCAGGGATGAGATGGCATGGTGGGGGAGTACATAGAGATTAATCACACTTTTCTGGTTCTAATGTGGGCAGGACAGAGTTTATCCACCTTCTTAGTGTATGATCTTGAATATCGGGCAGGAGTTTGACAGATTTTTATTCATCCCATAGTGTGTGTTTCTATTGTATACTACTGCATCAGTGGAAGGACATGTGTTGTGAAATTTAGACTCTGATCTGAATTTCCTGCGGATTTGGTGAGGCTTCTCATAATTAAGATTATTAAAAGAGATGTACTGCTAGTGATTTGCATCGCTATGTTCCAAGTTGTTTCCTAAACTGAACCAGAACTCCACATAAAGAAGCACACAATTGCTTTTTGATTTCTGTACTTTGATATCTCATTTCCTTCCAGGCAAAGTTCTGCCATTTAGGTACTCCTTCAATGAGAAAATACGAGAAATACAATCACAGTGAAATAAATCTATCTTCATCTCATTTCTCTCTGCCATTCACAGATGTCAACTTAATACAATAGCTCTTTGAGATGACGGACCCGTGTGGGGTAGCAGCTCCAGTGACCTGAACGCTATGGTGTACAATTCAGCAGAGACTCCATAGCAACTGCAGAAAAAAATTAGTAAAAGCTATAGCTCGGCACGAAGGTATACTTTCAAAACTACCCCTTTGTTTATGTAAGCATGTGTGCACATTCCTCCAGATAGCTTGAAAGCAGGAGGCTTTGAGATTGCACTGAACAGCATGTCAGTCATTGCTTAGCATGGAGATGCGTTTGCAGCACTGGCTGTGACACACAGGAGCAGAAGGGCTGTGTGTTATGGGGCTCGTCTACACGGGGTAGCTGAAACCCCCGCCTCCTGGCTCAGCTGGAAGTGCTGCTCCTCTCTGCCTGGCCCAGATTGCTGCTCGTGTTTTCAGCTACAGCTGGCTGAAAATATTCATTTTTATACTTTGTGCATCAGAAAATAGGGTTTCGTCAGCAATTACGTTTATCAAAGGGAAATCGAGAGGTGGAGGTGGAGGTCCTCAGAAGAGGAACCTTTATCTTAAGCGATTTCCAAACAAAAGCGTTGAGCTCTCTTTTGGAAAGTTCATAGGAGTTTCTGGGTCTTACACTATACGGCTGTCAATATAAAAAGGCATTTCAGCCCTGAGCATGTAAAGGACATGACCATAGACCTCCAACCAAAAACAAAAGGGAGAGATCTCTGAATCAAACCCTCTGTGATCTGGAGCACCTCTGGCAGCTGATGAAACCGGTGAGAAATCACATGATATTGACAGTTCAGCTCCTTTTCTTAACGACTAACTCAGGGCCACCTTGCAGCTTGGAAATGGAAAAGTTTGGATGCACATTTTGCTAGATAATCTTCAAAAATCCCAAATGTATAATCTTAAAAAACTTTTTTCCAGTGGAAGCCATGGTCGCTCCAAAGCTTGTCACGCCCTTTGGCAGAGGAGCACGGAGGCTCGGCAGCGAGCAGACCACCCTATTTCCTGGAAACCCATTTACTGGTGCAAGTCACAGGAGACATAAAAATCTTTCTGGAGTGCCCGGAAAAATGTAGACCTAACCTTATTTTTTTGTCATCCCTAAGTTAGTTTTGGTGGGAATTTACTTGGCTAAACTGGCAAAACTGAAGTACTTTTTTTCTTCCAAGTAAATATCCAGGGGAAAAAGATTGTAGGTTTACATAAAAGTGGATTAGAAGTGCAAATCCATATTTTCACCAGTGTAAATAAAAGCAAAATGTAGCCTGATACTTTATTACTTTTCCATTTTATTTCAAGCTCCTTAATATTTTCTGTTCAAAGGTAGTTTCAAGCCAGTAAAGATTCATTAAAACATTTTAGTGGCGGTTTAAGAGTGCTTTATGAAATAAATTATTATTTATTATTAATCACGTGTTGGTGAACTGAGAATTTAAGAGGTCAAATGCAGTTGGCATTTTATAGCTGTTTCTCACTAAAACAATCATCTTCTAAGCCGACTCAGTTTGTAATGAAAATTAATTTTCAGGGTGAGCCATTATCAGTTTGGGAACATTTGACTCCTACATTTTTCAAAGCTGAGGAGGGAATGTAAAGGGAACACTGATAACCAGCCGAAATTCTTTATTGCCTTCCTATGTGATGTACATTTGCTCTCCCCGGGATAACTAGTGTCATGCTTGTCAGCAGTACATAAAACAGACAAACCTTTTTTTCCCCCTTCCACTACAGAACAGGAGCCCCACCAGTTCCTACAGTCTCAAGACCCAACCCAGTGCTAGCAGCCTTTGTCACGGCTGCATTTTGCACTTTTGTGGTCCATGTCCTCTGAGGTTCTCAAAGCATTTTATGTATGCTCTTGATAAAATGTACTTTATAGTATTGCCAGGAAGCTAAAAAAAAATTAAAAAGCCCTTTCTGCTGGTTTGGAGAAGTATGTGTCAGAGGAGCCTGTTGGTTGTGCTCATTAAAAGTCAGTGTAAACTCAGAAATCCAGAGCGAGCGATGTGCAGCTCCTGCCTCCCGTGGAGCCCCCCGAGTGAGCTCTTAGCCATCACAAATGCCTGTGTGGCCTCCTTGCCTGTCCTCTGCACTAAATTACCTTTTTTATTGGCTATAAGATACCAGAGCGGATTTCCTCATGTAATTGTGGGTTTACATCTTTCAGCATAGGTTGCTTTTCTTCATGTCTTAGCTCTCTCTCCTTATGTCCTTCTCAGAGCAGTTTCTGAGGAAGCAGTTTAATAAATTCGCATTTTGGTACACCAGAGTCCTTCTAAAAGAGAAGATGCATGTAGAGATAAACTACTGAAGATTAACATCTCAAAGACAACAGAGAAACTCAAGGAAATAGATGACATTGCTTGTAGTGACGTTTCCTAAAAGGCTTTAAAAGTTCCTGGAACCTTGACTTCTTACCAAATTCATCCTGTCTGCATGTTTGCAAACTTTTTTTTTTTTTAATGCCTAAAGTCACAGGTGCTTCAGGCTGTTAGCGAGGATATTTTTGTGAGATGGAAGCCTGAATCTGAGTCAGTATTTCAGGTTAGCCAGACCCTCACATCTCCGGGCGCAGAGCAGAAAGGGAGCTCTGTCCTGGCCCCAGCAGCAGACCATGCCGTGCAGAAGGGGCATTCATCCATTCAGTGTCCAGTCAACACGGTGAACGATTGTTAGTGGCACCTGTGATCAGTGGATTTAGCGATGAAGGTAAGGGTCCCGAGGTGACGGTACGGCCTCATTATTGCAGCGGCATTGTGCAGCGGTGCTCTGACGCGCCAGACCGCATTAGACTCATGCGGGGTGTTTGCTAGCATGGCGCGTTAAGCCGCAGGTGTTCTGCACTGTACAAAGCCTTCAAAGATCAGTCTCAAATGTTTCTGTTACTATAAAGAGGATTAAAAGGATTTTAAAACATAGTGGGTCGGCCCGACTGCTGGTGAAATTGCCAGCATTTAGCAAAAAGGGGGGGAGGCTAGAGCAGCGGGGTGGAGTGGGGGCTTCGGGGAAGCCATACCATACCTTTCGGGGGGGTTTATGATCAAATGTGGATCTGTGGCACTTTCAACTGGAACTCATTAAGAGTTCATGTAGCAGAAAATGCGAGAGGTTCTGGAAATGAGGCCTTTGAAAGGCCAAATGTGAGCTGTAAATAAAATAGAGTGGATATTTGATTTTTGCTATTAAATATCTCAGAATATTTTCTCGGATCAACAGATCAGGATTTCAGCTAAAAACTTAGCCCTAAAACAAAAGGACAAATGGAAGGTTTACAGACTCTTAATGCAGAGAGCAGATAAAGACCATAATCAGATACTGTATGTCTCAAAAACGTGAGAGCTTATTGATTAGAAATGCTGAACAGCACCATTCATTTTGGCTCTGACTGAGCAATGTACCAAAGCATGTGTTTATCTTTAAGCATTATTTTGAAATCCCATTGACTTCAAGAACCATTGACCCCTGTTACAGAAACTGGACCCTTGGGAAGACACAGCTTTCCTAAATATTATGTGTATAAACAAGAGAATCAGGAACACCCACACTTGAGAAAGCCAGCAGCTTAAGCAGAGTGTACCAGGATCAGTAAGAAACCATCTCCTAATTTCATCCATTACGCATAGGTGGTGCTGGAGTTGGCAGTTATTCATCACTGTATTTTCCTCGAGGCCAAGACCTTTGCAAGAGAACATTTTATCTGCTGCTATATTCGAGGTCCTCTATAGAGCAAAGCCTCCTTCCCTTTGTTCCTCGTTGCTGTCTTAGAATGTGGATACCGAGTTGTTTCAGGAGTTGGGGGAAAAGTGTGTCTGTGTAAATAAAATATTGTTTTGGACTAGCTTTATAGTGAAGCCTTGCCAGGAGCAAAGATGTAGCTCATGGTGTCAGCAGCTGAATGCCAGCCAAAGTAACATTACCCTGTTGGCAGTCTCATTCTCTCCTTTAGCAGGTAGGGGTCCGTGCGGGGGTTTAAATGCAGCAGCAACATTTACCCTAAGTATGGTAATTTTCTTTTGAAAACTTGGACTCTTTTACCAGAGGTGATTTGTTCATATCATATGAAAAGTGGGCTTTCTTCTTTGCTGTGTTGAATTTGATGAATATTGGTGTTACTTGTATTTGTACAAAGGACTCTTAAAGATAGCTGTCCAATCCATCATTTCAACAGTGCAACAATAACAAACAAATAGTTGATATCAAGTTATTGATCAAAAGTGGAGATCAAATAACAAGGAAAAATTGCACCAGATCTAGAGGAAGCAAATTCTTTCTGTGTACTAGGTCAGTCGGCGCACAACACAATTTAGTCTGAAGAAACGCATTATAAATCCCAGTATTAAATCTGGGAATAATAAATGAAAACAGGGAATAAAGTTTCTCCTGCTTATGGGAACACCTGTTAAAAGTAAACCCAAGTTAAACAAACAACTCTCAGAGGAACTGATTATTGCCTGTAATTTTCAATAGTGGTTTTTCCACTTTAAAAGAACACTTAGCAGCTTGCAAGAACATGTTAAAAATTTCACTTACAATTTTAGTACAAATGTTATCCTCTCTGGTCAGTGTCTTCAGTTCCTGCAAGCGGTGCGGATTATTAAACATATGAGAAAACCTGCCAAAGCCTGAGGACTGCCCAGATACAATGGAAACTGGCTGGAGTTTACCGAGATCTCACCATCACTTGGGTAGATTACTCAACACTGTCTGAAAAGAAAAATATCCTCCTGAAAAGAAGAATGTAGTCAGCTGATGCCTCAGTCAGCTAAGTCGTCCTTGAAACATCATGAAATTTGATTAATATAAGCAAAATATTCTGAAGTCCTCAGAAAGATGTGAAAAACATAAGAAGGATTCAAATGTTACAAGTGGTGTTATGGGTATAAGCAATTTTACAGTACACACCAAACATGAAAATTGCCTGCCAGTTCGGGTGGTTTAGCATGGCACCTATTGACACATCTAGGGTGTGCCTAATTTTGGCTTGTCTGGCAGAAATCTGGTCTTAAATTGAAGGGGTTTCACATCTGGATATCTGAAATTACCAAAAATTCACGACCACTCCAACTGTTCGAATAGGTTCACTTCCATTGCATACCTCGGTTCTGCAGTGAGTAACTTGCTATAGCTAAATGCTAATGTTTTACATTGTTGGGAGATTATGCCTACACTGAGTGAGAAGAGTTTATAGCTCAGGACTTTAAGCCTGTGTAAAGTCACTGAAAAGTACGTGTCAGGGGTAGAGTTTTGAAAAATAACTGGAAATCCCTTTCCAGTTCACAGAAATTCAATCAGGTGCCTGGTAATGTTACAGTTATACCCCCAAAACCATATCAAAATAATTATTTTCTGGTTACCTGGGGGCTCTTTGCCTTTTTTAACTACACTCATCTTCCATAAGCATATGCCACAGTGGGCATTCTGTAAATCTTTGTTAAATGTTATAAGATACCGTTTTCCCCTTCATTTAGCAGAAGCAGAATCTGGTTATGTCTTGGAAAACGTGAACTGATAAGTCCATGAATTAGTAGTAATGTGCTGTGAATATTCTAACTTTGTATTTTATCTTGCTCTTTTAATAGAATTGTCCTTCTCAGATGAGGTTCTTTCATTGGCTTAACATTACATCACAACGTTCAGACTCCCTAACTTTATCTTCAGAAGGCTGTGTTTGTCATCTCACACCTGACTATATCTTTTATTTCCCGCTTACATATTCTGTTCTGCATTCTTCCAGATAGACTAATCTCATTCTTTATACCCTTTTCTGCATCTTGAATTTGTTCTTTCTTTGTGCTACTCCTTGCTCTTAGAACACATGCTTCTGGTAACTCCTCTTAGCTCTTAGGTCTTCTTTCATTTGGAATGAAGTGCAGGTAGACTTTCTGCCTTGGGTCGCTCACTGGTAATACCATCAGGTCTGGAGTAGCTCAACTGAAATCTTGTCTGTCGTAGCAAACTGGACATGAGATATGTCCTGTCGAATGGTTCACAAAGCACAAACTAAATTTCCTTTACCTCTCAATTCCTGGCAGAAGAAAAAATGCGATAAAAAGAATTGTAATTAAAACATAAATCTGTCTTTATTTCTACTGTGGGTGGTTATTTAACATGCTGAATTTTAACACGCTGCCTGTCTAATATAAGGTCTGATTTTGCCACACTTGCCAAATCCGGACATAGTAAGAAATGCTAACAGGCTTTGCCGAATAAACTGTTCGATTTCCAGATAATCGGCCACTGGGTTCCTACTGTGTTTTTAGCTGTGCCAAAAGCATTTGTAGCTCAGAATACATAATCTTATTGTCCGTGTACTAAAACTATTCATGCACTTTAAAAATGATCTTTAGAAGTCCTCTCAGTTTTCCTGAGACTATTCCTCACAGAAATTGTACAAGCTGCAAGAAAATGCTTCGATCTCTTTTGCATTCCCTTACCTGGAATGTCACTACATATGCTGAACGAATTGTTTGCTATATTGGTCCCTTAAGCATTTTACTGTCATTTTTTCTGCATACTTATATTTTCACAAACTTGCTTTTAGCTTCCCACTAGAACAAGTCAAGAGGGGTATTTTTTCAGTCAAAAAGGGCATAACAGAAAAATACTGCTTGAAATTCTGCTCACTAGAAGAATGTATTGCCCCATACTTTTCCATTTTTAACAGAAAAAGAAAAAAGGTCATTTTTTCAAAATTTGTTCTTTTTATGCTAAGAAAATGTGAAGCTGGACAGGAAAAAGCTAAGAGCAGTGTTTCTGTGGCTAGCTAAAAGTTTCTTTCACTGTCTTCAAATGTTGAAAGGAAACATGAGAAAGCCGTAAGCATCTTTCATTTGGACTTTTAGCAACCTCATTCACCCCAATGCCCTCTCCCCCTCCTAGAACAGTTCCAAAAGTTGTTCAGGAGCCACGATATTTTAGAGCACTGATTGCTCTTGAAATGCTGCCTTGCCTCCCCAGATTGCTTTACATTCTTAAAAGCAGGCTGCAAGTGCATAAGCCGTAGCCTTGCCATTCACTGTAGCACTGTGGCAGAGACTGAGTATTGTGCTGGCTGTGGGTTACGCTCCCATTTCATATGCATTAATTACATTCATCACAGCCACTGCAATGCACATCTGTGCTCAATGGTAGGTACAGGCTTATGCAGTATTTTTAGTGAGGACCTGGATTTCTTTTGCTTTCTCGCTTAAACATAATTTTACCTCCTTGTGTCTTTTTCTGCCTTCTGTGGTGATAAATATTCACTTTTTTTGTGCCCTGAATGCTCCAGTCATTGGCGAACAAGTTTTAACCTCACTAAAACTTTGTGCAGCACTTTGAATTAACCGAGACGGGAGCGACTGCAATAATTTCACGCGGCCTTACCGCAGCTGGCAGAGTCCAGAGGGCGTTCAGCAGACTGACCTCTGAAGCTGGGGAGCTGGCTGAGCAAACAGGGCAGGGCTCTGTCCCTTCTGGCAGGTGAGTCAGAAGTATACCATGGGGACAGCAGTCAGGTCTCTGTATGTTCTTCCTTCTGCTGGGTTTTGAAAGAAATTAAGATGATGCAAATGTGTAAATATAGTCTTGTGTTTTCCAAATAGACCAGAAACTTAGATGGTGCAATTTTGTTGGAAAGACTGCTAAAGCTGTAAAAAGGATTTGTATGGCCAGGGCGCCATGCATTGTGCTGTTTATCATTCAGAGGCAAGGAGAAATTTCTTATTTACATGTAGAGCATCTGCAGGAGTACAGATCTGCATCTACAGACACTAAATTATCACTTAGAAGTGTCCCATCACTTACAACGTCAGGTGTGTTTGGTTTGCTTTGCAGGAATTGTAAGCTTTTTGAATTTTTTAAAGTGAAATTGCAGACATTTAAATGGGTGTTTACTTTCAGATGGGTCTTGGCTGCCCACAGTGTTACTGGGGAAATCAGTTATTGTTATTTCCCTGTGCAGCCTTAGTGGACCATGGGCCTCAGCTGAGGGTCTTCCTAGAAACAACTTCATGAAAAAGCAGGTGAACCAGGGAAGATGAAGGCATGGCCAGGTCTGAGCTGGGTTTCAGGATTCTGACCCTGGAAAATAGTGATGCCCAAACAGAAGAAAAAGACACAAAAGAGAAGGAATTATGGGATAGCACTTTCTTATTTCTGAGCCTTTATTTTTGTGGTAGTTTCTTAGATGTAGAACTTTTTAAAATAATGATTTTATACTTGCATTTTCTGTTTTCTCTTTAAAACTGTATTACGCTGCCTGTGAAGGGATAGCATGCTACAGTGCTAAAGTAAAGCACTTTATCTATAGTAAAGCAAAGCTTTAGAAGGCGCAGACCCAGATGAGTAAAAGCAAAGACAGAGGACTGAAAGATGTGTTTTATAAGAAAGATTACTTCTGCTTCTTTAAATACTCCAGTTGCATCAGGAAACTACATACAGGTATGACAGGAGCAACATTCAGGTAAATTTGAATAAATGCATGTCCACATCTCCTGAGATTTTTAAGGACAGTTTCTGAAAAGGGAATAGCTACTCACTCTCACCAGCTCCTACCTTATAGTAATGTGAAAAGTAAGAAAAATTTTGGTGAGTTAGTAGCTTTAATTTTTTTAAAAGATAAACAACAGCACCTTGATGGTAACTGCATCCCATGAAATACACTTTGATGTGAGTTAGCACTTGATTATTTTTTTTAATCTGCCCACGGAACCTGCTTGAAACATTAAGAATTTCTGAATACCAGGGCAAACGATTCTCTTATTTTCCCAGGAAAGAAATCAGGGCAATTAATGCATTTTTGAGGAGTATGCTTAGACCAAAGAAAGAAAGAAAGAGAAACGGAATTCTACCTGTCTGACTGTGGAAAGGTGCAACATATACAGGGCCCTGTGCTCCAGATTGCACCAGCAACCACGCGTGCCCTGTCCTTGCAGTACACATTTATCCATGAGGACCTGAGAAACTCTTCTGACATGGGCTAAGGGAAGAGCTCCAAGCTCCTTGTCAGCAAAAGTGCACTGGCACTTTTTCCTCTGCCCTCTTTCCTCACCTAGTGAGGGGTCTCACACAAACTGCTCTGCTGGAAGATTGCTGGGAAGGAAATATAAGAAACGCAAAAGCAGCCTGCAGATTGTTTGAACTAACACCAGTCAGCAGGATCCTCAAGAACCGGTCCTGCCAGAGAAGAGACACTTCTGGCTCTGCACTTCAGCTCATCTCTGAAGACCCAATGCTATGAGGGATGGTGGGATGTGTTGTATGGAGTCAGATGCCGACACACCTAGCGCCATGGAGAGGTTTTTTAACAGGAAGGCTTTCCTGAGTAGAGCTTCTTGCCACTGCATTTACACATCTAAAAATGGCCTAAATGCTGGAATCAGAGCCAATGTGTTATTACTATTTTTTTGTGTTAAACTATCTTTGTGAAAACGTCACATTAAAAAAGCACCTAGAGAAGAGCTAGCAGGAATCCTTGCAGCACCAAATTTTGAAGTAGCACCCTCAGATTTTTTTCCGGATCCCAACAGCTCACCTGAGAGTGCACGCATTCAAAGATACACATGACAAGCTGGAAGCTTTGCTATGATAGCCCCCAAAAGTCTGGGGTCCCATTGCTCAACTGCTTGCTGAACAGGGGCAGTGGAAGCCGTCGGAGTTGATAACTGGTGGGGAGCTGTGACACCGTGTGAGCGGGTCCATCCAGGAACACTGGCGGCTTTTCTGGTCTCCCACCATCAGGCCTGCCTTCTGCCCTGGCACCGACCCCCACTGGATGTGAGGCGCTGGCCTGGGGATGGACCAGTTCTTTTTCTGCCAGCTGGTGCAGAAGCAGTCACTGCAGGATTTGCTGCTGGATGCCGGGGTGGGACTCCCGGGGCTGCCTGGGCCCCTTCCCAGTAGCCAGCAAAATGTGTTTTCAAGTTCTTTCTTGAAAGCAATCAGCGCCCTTAGCAACTGGGTGCCTTAAAATGTATTTATTACAGCTCCAGAGAAAACAGTAGTTTGCTTTTATATATGGACACCATAGTGACATAACAGTAAACTTACAGCAATGCTCTGTGTTACTGCCATTTACAGTGGTTGCCTCAGGAACTGCAAATAGTTACATGTTTTATTTGAGCGTTTGAAAAGGGTCAGTGTCAAGTAACTTAGACCAAGAGCTTTCAGCTTTGGTAGGAAAGGATAGAAAGTCTACAAAAGACTCCATTAATGGGAGTATTTTCAAGATTTCAGAAAGGTAAGGGTAGGTTGGAACTGTTTTAAAAAAAGTTTTGCTATATTCCCCTGCAGGATTTGCA
Organism: Falco biarmicus; assembly: GCF_023638135.1. Taxonomy (NCBI): domain Eukaryota; kingdom Metazoa; phylum Chordata; class Aves; order Falconiformes; family Falconidae; genus Falco; species Falco biarmicus. The sequence continues at coordinate 8,697,749 of NC_079299.1, forward strand.
GCCCTTCACTAAGGAGTTGTGTTAGTCACACCACCAGTAAGGGAAAAAGATGGGAAGGAGAGGCAAAACTGGTTATGCTTTTTGGTTTTCTTAGTTGTCCAAAAAACTTAGACAGCATTGCTGTACAAAAGTGAATGTGCTTTGTTTAATGCTTTAATTCAATTTTTTAATGTTTAATTCAAAATTTGAACGTCATTCACTCAAAGTGAAAAAGAGAAGTTCACAGAGCTTGGAGTTTAACCAAACTTTTTTCCCTCCAGGTTTCACAAGTATGTTGAATTTACATTTTTTCTCATTTGCATACTTAGTGATTTGATTAAAAGAGAGAAACCTATGACCTACACTGAGGAATACTTGCTATTTGCATGATACAGACACTGTCCACCTGATTTTAGGGTACATTCTGGACCACACTCCACTTGGTTTGCTCATCTAAATCCATAGCAAGTGTCCTAAGTAGCAAGTGTGTGGACGTTAGTATGATCCGAAAGCAGCCCCGGAGCAGCACATTTCAGGGAAGGTTTTAGCTGAGTTATACTCCTTGTTGGCAGACTCATACTTTCACGGGCTCCTGTCAAGAGAATGAAGTTACATTAGGTCCAAAGACTGAAATGGAGAAGTCTGAGGGAACAAGGCCTTAGTTAGGAACTCCCACAAAGCATGATTCTAAAATAAGAATTTTGACATTTTGAAAAAGTTAGTCTGTATTTTAGACTGGATCCATTCTACAGAAACAGATTCACATCTGAAAACCCCAAGCTTAAGGATGAGTCACCTTGTAATCTTTATGTGCAGGGACATATAAAGCATTGATGAATACTACACTATGCTACACCACTACTTTAAAGATAGTAATTACCAAGCAACAGATTTCACGCAATTCAAGGGGAAAAAAAGAAAAAAAGAAAAAAAAAAAAGCTTCTGCAGTTTTTTTGCAGACATAGCTTTTGTAGTGGATAATTTAATGTAGTTCTAAATGAAGGAAAATCTATCCATTGCAGAGATAGATGTTGCCTTTGCATCCTATAGTATGAGTATAAAGATCCCAATGCTTTACAATATCCATAGCATATCATTAAATTTATTGTGAAAAGATGAGTAAGAGATTAACCGGCCACCCACTTCTTCAAACCCTGAATTACTGATTACAAATTGTTAAGCATGTGAACCTAAGAAAAGCAAGGTTTGGTGACCTTACCAGTGTAAACTCTCCCGTAATTATCTGATCTTCTAGCCACGCATTAGTCTCTTCTGAAAGGACTTGATAACTTGAGTTTCCTTTCTGCTCTGAGAAGGAGAGATAGGAGTTTCAGACCACCCACCAAGCTGTCTCACTGTGATGCTTAGGGCTGTTTCCGCATTTGATGATGAACCCGTAAGGTATGCGTGTCCCACTATGAGGACATGTGGCACTATTTTAGAAAATGCTTGAGTAACTTTGACCACTGAAATATACAGTTAAAAATAGACCAGTATTCCACAAGTGTCTTATTCCTTCATATCCACTATGGTTTTATCATGCAAAATTCAGATAAATTCTGGCAAGGATATTAATTTCTTTTAAAGGGAAGGAATAAGGATTGTTTGGGAGGCAGGAGACATTCAGGGATGCAGAATTAGATCATCAGATATCGCACCTCCTTACCCAGCTGTAAATTTTTGTCTCACAGAATAAACATAGAATCCAGGGAGAGTCAGCTTTCGGACAATTCCCAGAAGATCAAGGGAAAAAGAAAAATAACCACGCACAAACTGTAAAACCAAAAGATGATCAAATAATTACAGATACTTGACTTGATGTGCTTGTTGGGATTCATTGAAAGTTTTAGGAGATTTGCTTGAGCTTTGTTTACTTCAAGGCTTTTTATTATCTCCATGGGAAAAAGTCTAGAGTTGAAGAAGGATGTTACAGAAAGGAGTCAAAAGGCTTAAGCTGTGCCTTCAACACTTGTATTATTTTTAATAATGGAATAAGGGAGGAAGAGGACTTTTTAGAAAAAGAAGTATGTAAATTATAGTTTGTTTGTTCCTTTTAGAATAAAACTCATTTTGAAGTTATGCTTTCCTCTTCCTCTCTGCCTTCATTGTATAAATAATTTTACCTCTTTTTGTGTTTCCCTGTGTCACATTTTGTTGTGGAAGATGCATAGCCTTTTCCTCGTCTTGATTCTTCAAGTCCCAGAGTTAATCCTCAGCTTCCAAGAGGTGAACACCACTAAAGTACACTAACTGCCAATATCTCCACTGCAAGCAACGCCGTGGTGTGCCAGTTGTGTACCCATTTTGTTTCTACTCCAGCTTGTCTTCTGTGCTGATGAGGAGAGAGCACAATCTGCCTTGCACAAAGCACAGGGTCAAGATTTAAGCTTGACTACCCAAGGTAGTCTGACTCTGGGGAACTCTCTATGTCCTTTCCATACCTATATTCCTAGAAAGATGGATCTTTAAGAGCACCATTGCAGTCCCAGTCAAGCAGATGTTGTGGTAGGTACTGCATAAAGAATTAAAAAAAAAAGGCAATGCTGCCTAAAGCACTCACATTCAATATATTTGTTAGGATGTGATGCAGAAACACTGTAGGTTCTTGACATTAAGGTAGGAACTGAGCAGAACAGAAAAATAAAATAAAAAAAAATGCAGACAGAAATCACAGTATGTCAAATGATGAGCAGGAATGTTTTCTGGAAATGTGACACCCTTACCTCAAAGACTGCAAGGTGGTGGCTTTTGGGATGTAGATGGAGTAATAGGAAGGTGCTTGTGCTTGGAGTAGACTAAGAAAAGGGGGTCAAATAAAGCATCATGGGCATAGAGGAACATGGAAGCACATCACTGTGTGCTAAAGATCAAACAGGATGGAGATAAACACTAGGATTTTACAAGCAAAGATAAGAAGCTTGTTTTTGATACCATCATGGGGAAAGAATTAATACACAAGTGCAAAAGGAAGAGTGCAATCAGAGTGCCAAGTTACAAATATGATCCTAACAGCAGTGTTTTGAGTGGATGGAAAGAGGGTGCAGCAATATGACAATGTTTAAACACCCCAAAAGATGGCTGTTGTATTACAAGTGGAAACGCAAGAAATGACAGCTTTCTGCTTTCTGGGCAGACAGGAAAACCTGAATATTTGGTACAGAAACAGAAGTGGCAAGACAGGGAGATGGCCTACTGTGGAGGCACACCTGAGTTGCTGGCTCTAGCACCTTACTGGAAATGTTAACTAGCCTCTTCACAACCAAGGGGTCCATCGCTCTCCACTGGGATCTTTCATTGAATTCAGTGGCAGAGACCTAAATATCGGTTTGTAGAATGAGGAAGGTAATACAGACTGTTGTGCTAAGCTGTTCCAACACAGTATCATTATTTCAAAATAAATAGCTTCCCCCCCCCCCCCCCCCCCCCGCCCCCCCCCCCCAGGAAACAGAAAAGGCTGACACCCTTTTAATGAATAAATCCAGCAAGATCAGGGTGAGTAATAATTCTGGTTAGTCTGCTTTTGGCTGCTCCTCAATTCAGCAGAAACCAGTTGTATCGCAAAAATGTTTCATTGTGTAATACATTCTACTTGATTGCTTTTATCTGTTTATGCCACACACAGAGCATTCAAAGGAAAATATGGGTTCCATTAATACAGGTGTACGAAAAAATATCAACAGAGTTCTTCCACAGTTTGCCTGAGAAAAGAGGTGAGCATGATCTTCCAAACTGTTTGCTGGAACCATGTTAGTGCTGTAGTGTTAACAAATATAAATATCTCTATCGCATGATTGTACATATATAGAACAAATACAGTGTGTAAGTGTGCTAAAAATGTTTGGGTATTTTTTCCAAGATTTTTAAGCCATTGAGAATATTGGTTAATGGAAAGAAAAAATGTTCTTCAAAAGGCATCACTTTTAAAAAATCTTCTACTGTTCTTAAAAATTTGCATTCTCACCTGAAAATCCTAGACAATTTCAATTAACTAGTTATTAAAAAATAGAAGGTATTATACCAAAAGAAAGATTGTCACAACAGTCCCAGATTTTGCAGGGTGTATTTGTTACAGTCTCTGCAGAAACTTAGCAGCCTGAACCAACAAAACTAGATCATATGACATATATTCTGCAGAACGTGACCATGTTCACTTATGAGTGCAGTTCATTTTACAACCTGCGAGGAAAGGCAGAGACAGGAGAATTAACGAGCTGTGGCCTGATCCACCCACCAGCGTTGAGCTGCCAGATAGCCTGAGTGCACCTTTACCATTCTTCCCTATGCCAAGTGGCTACTGGCAATGCTGCAAAACAAAGTCCCCTCAATTCACAAAGGAAAGGTTACTTGATGAACGCTTTGGAATGTCCTTCAAACTGAGAAGCTGCCATATGCCCAGGTGTAAAGAAGAAAGGGATCCCATTCTAGAAGGGAGTCTTTGGGAGACTCTCTGAAAGAAGATTACCATGGGAGCAACTGAACATGAGGTTCATATTGGATATATTTTATATCCTTGTTTTATTGATTGTTTGTGTTTATTTTATAAATGTGCAACTTATTTAATAATCAAAAGCTTTGCTTCATGAGGATAAAAATTTCTGCTTTAGGTACATCTCATGCTTACTCAGATGATGACAACAAATACAGGCACCTAATTTTCATGGAAAGGATAAATCCCTACAAATCAATACAGCAGATAAGTCTTGAGGGGCATCTGCAACCACTAAGACAGCCCAGGAGCAGGTGTGTTTTATTGGAGCTGTCTAGCATTCCCAGGTGGGCACACCTTGGTGCTTTACTGGCAAGAAGAAGGAACACATGACTTATAAAAATATTCATAATACAGAACATTTGTGATACTTCATGATTTTTTACATAAGAAAGAAAGGAAAAAAAAATTTTCAGAGAAAGTTTTGATGTAGGACAAGATCATCTTATAAGAGAAATCATAATCTTACATCATTATTTCCCAACACGTAAATGCATGGAGAACTCAATTCCCTGGGCTTACAGCTCTGCCACTGCCCAGCCTTGTTTCCTTTTGACATGACATTGTATCAGTGCTATGGCAAGAGAAAAAGGGAAGCTAAATCTCCCACTGTTAGAAGAAAGGAAATAAAAATATAAGACATATTGCCTCTGAGGATGCAGAGTCCGTTTATCTCACCAGACGGTCTTGTAGGTGTCAGGATGCAGTCATGCAGCTCGCCGTTGGGCGGGGGAGGCAGTGGGCAGCTCTGGCATCTCCAGTGAAACAGCAGACACTACATTGGTTTGGGTTATTGAACTAGACAGGTCAGAGCTGGATTGTTATAGCTGATGGACATGCTCAGGCCACAGGTTTGCAGCTCTAACAAGCTCTGCATGCGGGCAGATAGAGGTTAAACACCAAAAACGTGGGGGTTCTGCTTAGGTTCGCTGGGTAATGGAGCAGAGTTAAGCAAAGTTCTTATTAACCAAGCACAGTTCTCTTCTTACTGTATGAGGGTGTTCCTAGTGAGGGACTTTGGGCTCCTACAACACTTTCTACCCTTAGACACCTCTTTCATTGTGTACCTCTGGCACCACATGTTCTAAGAAAAGTTAAAAGAGTAAATGGGGAGACAAAATTAAAATAAATGGACAAAACTGGAAAATCTGTGTAAAAACTGTCTATTGAATAAATTTGGCTCCGCTAATTATCTATCTCAATGGGTGGTGTGGAGAAGACAATGATTTCCAGAAGATGGGCAAAGAAACCCAAAGCCCTGGAAGTCAAGTGAGGGCATTGAATTACAAGCTGTTGAAGAAAGGAACCACCACAGTAAACACAGGTTTCAGCGGATGGTCTTGGAGTACAACGCAGGCAATTAGCACTCTCTGCTGCACTTGTAGCACACTAGACAAGAAGAGATAAAATATTCAGCTGGAAAACAGAACTGCAGTCAGACGTCTCAGTAGAGATAAATTAAAGCCTACTATTTTGGTTAACTAAGAGAAAACACCTCATTAAAGAATAAGGAAACATTATCAAGTCCCCTATATTTACCCTCCATGGATGAAAGGGTGATTAGAGTTAGTTTTAGTTAAATCTCCAGCAGTGTCCAATTACGCAAATGAGTTAACATAGGGAGCAATGCTCATGAGACAAAGGAATCAGAAAAGGGTCCCTGTGAGCACCTCCCTAAAAACACATGTTGTTTTTTTTTTCCTTTGTGACCTGGAATTTGGAAATATTTTGGCAACAAACATTCTGCCTAAATGCCAGCCACTGAACAGAAATGAACCCTTAGGAAGCTGAAATGGGGATGAAACTAAGGTAACTGATGACAGAAAATCCCAAAGCCTTTCCTTTTCTCTCTCTTCCCGCCCCCTCCATCCTTTTTTTCCCCGCAAACTTTTGATTCACATCCAGAATAATGGTACCAGAAACAGAAACAAAATTTTTCAAGGTTGGGGTTTTTTTTGTTTGTTTCAGGGTAAACTCTTGCAGCTGTCTGTGGTGACTGTCCAGGGGGATTTAAAATTATTTTCCACATGATAATGACTGGCCAACTTTCCACTGTTCTCAGTGCAAGGAAATGTCATTTAATTATTGCACACAAAATGTCTTCTGTTGTGGACCTCCCAGTCATGGCACTGCTGGTACCTCACATATTTTGTAACTCCCTTCATACTAATACCTTGGTAGAGAAAAGACACTGGGTGTGAAATAGGATTCTATTATATCCTATATGGCCCAAAATCTCCTGGTTATGAAGCAATAATTGCATTCTTTTACAAGTCTTTGCCTGACTGTGAAGGAGATTGTTTGTAAAGAAGACCAAGAGGTATGATCAAAGGGACCAAACTGCGAGGGGAAATCATTGCCTTTGCTTTAGCCAGGTACATGCAGTCCAATGCCAAAGCTAGGAACGGATCAGAAGGTGCTGTGGGAAATAGAGGTAACCTCCTTCAGGAAATGAGTGGGTCCTTTTCTGAGGAATTATCTATCATCAGAAACCTGAAAGCCACTGTTTCAAGGCTGGTGATTTCAGAGCATGAGAGCTGTCATGTAAAGAGTCACAACCTTTCCATGAGAGGACAGGGAAAGGTATGCCCCAGCATGCTGCAGCCTGGTAAAGCTCCCACAGAGATGCTGAATAGCTCATCTGCTCTGGCCAAAACCATTACCCCAATGTCTGGGCTCAGAGGGATGGCACAGAGGGAATTTATTCTCCCTCAAAATGAGTTTCTTGCCTGGACGGGTTTGTCTTGCAGACTATAGCATCACTTGAATTATAGTACCTTTCATCAGAATAAAAGCCCTTTACAGAAGCTGCTTCATGCATGTCACTAAACTTTCATACATTTTCATCTGTGGGTTACCTGGGCTACATCCAATATCTCTGTCACCTCCAGACAGCTTTCTTTTAATTCACATTTCCATCGACATTTCTGGCGGGCCTACAGTGAAATATTCCGTAGCTTTTATGAATGTAAGGAATGTGGTGGTGAACCACAGGATTCCCCCACCTACAGCTCCCCCTTTCAGCTGCCAGCTGCTTGTCAGATTTTAATTAACGAGAAAGTTGCTAGCAGTTATTCATGCTGGTTCTCTCTGTTCCTCTCTGGAGAATTCCTAAATAGCACTCAGAGCATTGAGCCTACTCTTTCTCTTTTTTTAATGCTCCTCTTCACAGCAGCAAGTGAAAAATATTAAAAGTGATGAGTTTCTGCACCCAGAGCTCAGTTAATAGAGAATGATGTGCACCAGTTACGGATATGGCACACAGGACCTCCCTTCCTTCCACTTCTTTCTCCTGTTTCCTACACAAAATGAATGAAGAGGTTTTCTAGAAAATGATGTCTGCTCAAATGTAGGTATATTGTTAAATCTTTTATTTTTTACAGTATCAGGAATATAATTTAGGTGAAAACACCAAAGGACTGCCCGCACTGGGAAAGTCAATATGGGCATGGACAAGTAATCACGGGAGCGGAAGGAGGGCTCCTGAAGGCATTGTCCCTAGCAAAGACACAGCAGCTCATGATGTCCTTTGATGCTCCTTTGAACGTCCCCCTGAACCCCTATTTTCTGTCTTTCATTTCCTGGAATTCAAATTGTTTGGACAACAAACATTCTGTCTAAATGCCACCAAATGTCTAGTAGCATATCAAAAAGTGTGAGGAGCAGCACATTAGTACAAGGAAGTAAAAAGTGATTTCAAAATATCAGCACCCAGTGAATATCCTCAGCTTCAGCCGAGCCCTGAAATCTAACTGAAGACAGTGCTTGTGGTAGTGCTAAATGGGAAGGTTGTACTTTTCACTGTTGGCTACAAGCCTTTGAAAATTATTAAACCGGAGCAATATGCTGCAGTTATTCTAAGTGATCCAACAGAGACTCAGAGAGCATTTCTGTACTCAGTCTTAAAAGGCAATAGCTGATGGTAAACAGTTGGTTACAACAAACAGTAATTTAATAAGCATAGATTTTGATATGCCTGCATAGCTGCAGATAAAATCTGCTGGACTGTGGAATCCCAAGTAGCTGTCCCATACTGAGAGTGTAAGAGTTTCCATTATAAACCCTGTTTTGATGCCCTCAACCAACCCTTCATTCTAAGTTTCTGCAAAGAGCTCCTTCTTGTGTAACATTTCTGCTATGTGGACTCCAGCCAGAGAAAATCTGGAAAGGGAGGAGGGAGGAGAAAAAAGCTGGAGGTTATTCTCACAGGTATGGGATAAAAGGACGGACTTTGTGAAGGGTGTTACTAACTTTTTGAAACATTTTCTATCTTTCCTATGGCAGTTTTTCCTCAATGTTTCTGATTTGCACTTTACTATATATTTTTATTTTATTTTATTTTTCCTGGTTGTTTTTCATGAAGAACTAGAGCAAGGAACACAGCACTGGTTCAGCATTTGTAAATGATGGCATGGCCCCAGTGCCCAGGTACCTCCATAGCACTGTATTTCTACTCATGTGAGACCGTAACGGTCCAATTTCCAGATAAAAAGTGTGTCCATGGTGGGTGGAACTTGTTCTATATAAAAAATTTAAAAAAATGAAACCTCTTAGTGGACCTTCAGTTCCTGGGAACTATTATAAACTTCCATTTTATATTATTATATGGAAGCAATAAAATCCCTTCCATCGTTATTAATGCTTCCTCTACAAGCACTGTGGGTAGATACTGGATATACATGGATAGAGATTACAAAACTTTGCAGACCTATCCTACAAAGCTTGTAATGGTTGATACTGTGAATGCTACTTAGTCTATGAGAAGCATCCACACTTTTATGAAGTCTACAGACATTCAGTTACAGTCACCTGCTCCAGTCTCAACCCATTTTTAAACTGGCTTCTCCTTCTCTAATGTTCTGTCTGTGCTTGAGATGATACTGCAGGAAGTGTTTAGGTGAGAGTATATTCCATCCAACCCTCTCCTACCTGTTCACCAGTAAAAAAATGAAGTTTTGACTGATGGGTTTCATATGAAACTGTGTGATGGCCATTTCTCATGGTCAGGATCTTCACAAGCATTACGTGCAGTAATATCCACGTCTCTGATCTTCTGCAAAGTTGTTGCAAGGAGACTATTGACAACAATCTAGCAGAAGAATTCTAAGTCTACAGCAATGAAAAAGTAAAGCATATCAAGTGTTGTAGAAATAACAAGGCCAGCTCCTAGACAAGAGCTACACATCCCTAAAGATGAGAAATGGCCTCCAGTTCTGTGCACTCAAGAGTTGCAGCCACATACCCACACATTTACCCACGTGTGCACATAATGGCAGAGGTTTCCAGACATGCACAGGGGATTTAGGCACACAGTTCCCAAAGCTGACCAGAGAATTTATTCAGATGGCCCTCACTGGAAATCTGGCTGCAGTTTTGTATGGCTGAATCTCCTGGTTAGGTCTGAAATTGTCAATATATTGGAATTTTTAACTGCGTGCCTACATTTGTTTAAAGGACAGCAACTAAGCAAACTTCAGTCTATGCCCAACAGAATTCATACACATGGGAGGATTTCAAATATTCCAAATAAATTACTACTGGCCTGGCTTTACTTTGAGACTACAAGCTTCCATTCATCAGCGGACTCTTTTCACTCTTTGTTTCTTCCTTTGGAATGTTTCTGTAAATCAGCTTATAAACTTTTGGCTCTAAATAAAAAGATGCTAGGTTTTTTTGTTGTTGTTTGGATGGTTTTTTTTTAAAACCTATTGCAACAGCAACTGCAAGGTCTCTCCTTCCACAGGGCTCCCCCTGAGAGTTAAACCCATAGTCAAACAAAAGAGAACAGAGAAAACAGAAATCCCCTACAAGCCTCTGAGGAAATCGACTCATCTCTTTATCAGCCTTTGGCTTTTATATATCCCAAAGATGATTCAGAAATGTTCTGAGGTTGTCCCATGCAGGAGGTGGTGGTTATAGCGCTACAAAGGCTCTTCTGTCAAATTCACAGCTGCCTGAAAACTGGCTTTTATTTCATCAGCTACTTCAGTTCTGAAGAGGGGCTTCTCTTTTATTGCTACATTGCATGTGTCCAGCCCTCTGATTCATACCACTCTGGCATTCCTTTTGTGCGCTAATTAAGGTCTTTACTTAACTAAAAAAAAAAAAAAAAAAAAAAAAAAAGTTAACACTTTGTATTCAAGACCCCTCATGTGCTACTGAATTTACTGTATGTTTTAATGATTTGTCAAATCCCAGCCATGCAGTATAAGTAGGAGCATACGACTTGCCTTATCAGATCAGACCATTGGTCCATGAAGCCTTGCATCGTGAATCCAACACCTGATTTGTGAGAGGAAAGCAAAAACAAGTGAAGCATTATCCCTCTTAGCTAAGTCTGCGATGCTGCCCTCCAGGAAAAAATTCCTTCCTTGCCCCTGGGGTGATCAGATCACTGTAGTCTAATTAAAAAGGGCTTCTCAGCTCAAACTGTGCAAAGAAAGAATGTATGAAAATTGATAGGAAAAGGCTGAAAAATAGGAAGGTGCCAAGAAGCTTGGAGGGAATTTCCATTTACCAAATTTGTTTACAGACAGTTGGAGGGTTAAAGGCAACAGGAAAAAGTTTGAGCACTGCAGGTAGAACATGAGATCCTGTTCACACTAGCTGCTAGCAAAGCTTCAGCAAAGAAACTCAAAATACTATTTATGCAAGAGCCCATGTGTCTCTGACATTTACTTGTCATAGTTTCAGTGCAGAGAGTGACATGGTCCCTAAAGGCCTGACTGACACAGATCTGGTCATTCTGCTCCCATTTGACTTAAGTAGATTAAGTAGATTAATATTTGCTAGTAGATAGCAAATTAATCTGTAACTTAGTGGCCTCCTTACAATGTTATCATAAAGGGCCGTTGCATAGCTGTAAGGTCAGTGTAAGGACATGTCTTTTGAGGGGATGAAAATGTATACAAAATACAGTTTTCGTGGGGAGCATGATCACTCAGGATGTTGAAAAATCAGTTCATTTAGTTCTGCGTCAATCATCATGAAATCTGGAATAGTGTGCAAAAAATGTAAACTTTTCAGACTGTATCATGAGCTGAGTCCTCCAACACATGTACTAATTACTTGAATAAGAGAATGTCATTCTGTAAAATAATAAATGAAGTCATCTTTTACTTATGAGAACTACCAGCAGGATTTGTTCTGCAATGCCCTTATTTGTTAAACTTTTGGAACACAGTACTCTGCACAGAATTGTGTGGTCTCCCTTATCATTGTTTTTTTGCATCCCTTAAATTCAGAGACGTTAGCAGGGTGTGGCTTTTTTTCCATTAAAGGCTGTTTTGGGTAACAGTAATCCAAGATCTATTTCGTTATGCTAACAGCTAAAGGCCTTGTAATAATAATTTCTGTTTGGCAGCATCACAGTCAATTTCATTGATGTTACCGTTGTTTTAATTCTCTTTTTCAGGGGTGAGAAAAGCTCCAGTAATTCTTCTGAGAAGATTTCTTCATACTTTTCATCTTTTACCGCAAAAGGGGTTGCCAGAGGACTATCCAAGAAAGAAATGTAGATAAGCAATACCACCGTCAGGAGGAAGGGAAAGGAGAGGAAGTGAAGCGCAAGAAAGGCAGAAAATACTTGCTCTTTTGTCAAAATTGAGCAAAAGCAAAAGCAGCTGTAAGCTTTCAGCAAGGAGCAGCTATGTAAATCTGTAAAATTTCTAACGCTTGTATGGATGCACAAGCATTGATACACCAGTTACCTGATGTGCAGATGACAGGTTTTAAATTTTAAAGTTTGTGATAATATGAGCTGAAAACGAGGTGTCTGGCAATGTGAACTACGCCATAAGCATGCACGCATAATGCATGCTAGTGATTATAACAATGGTAATACGACCTTTCCCTTATATTCTTCAACTCTTCTTTTCACCCTTAGCATCCAGCATGTCAGACGACAGAGCTGAAGGTTGAGTTTTTCAAGCTATTTTTAAGCACAAACCAGAATTGGTAAGAAATTTGCTGGGGCACCTTGGAAAAAACCTGTTGAAACCTTTCCTGTTGTGAAGGAAAGGCACCTGGAGTGGTCACCAGCTCTGCTTTGCACCTCCCGGTATCCTCCTGTCCATCCAGATACCTAATGGAGTGATCCTAGGCTGCTTCCCGCCTGCCTTGGAGCGCTGCTGCAGCACTGAGTGCTCCGGCTGCATCTGAGCCCCTTCTTGATGTACGGAAAGTGGGAGAGGGTAGTGATCAGGAAAGCTTCCCAGGATGCTTTTAAGAAAAATATAACCTATGTAGTCTGGGTTCATAAATCCTTTACTCGTGGGATTTGTGCTCCTAAATCTTCAAGGTACTTCTGAAAAGATTTCTTTTCATACAAATGCATTCATTTTGGAAAACTTACCAAAACGTTAATAAATCCTAAGTCAGTAGACTTACACCAAAGTCGACCTTCTCTATTACTGTTAGGAAGGAGAGTCACTGGCATCGGTTGAATTGAAGGGGATTTTCTTTTGTTTTGCAATGTATGTGCAGACAAGCAGGCACCAAGCTACAAGTGAGTAACTTTCCCACTAATCCTCCAAGGCGTGTGACAATATGACCTTGAGCTTTTACAAGTAAGAGCAGTATGGTATGTAAATATTATGAACATATATGGTTAAGTGCTCTACTTGCTGAAAAACACTGAAAATGATTCCCGAGAATGCCTAGCTGACCCTAAAGCTACACAGATTATTCTTTTTTTTTCTGCAGCATTCACCTCAGTTCAAAACCACGATGATATATTAGACACAAGTTCAGTGAAGCAGGAGTTTTGTCTTGTTGCCTTAATTTCTTAGTTAGGGATCTGCCTTATTCTGGATAGAAATAATAAAAATGAGAAGTAAAAAATTTTTGTATTGTATTTGCCACTACATTCTTTCCAAAAAGAGAAATAATCACTTGTTGAACTGAGAACATCGTAACTGCTAGCTGGAAATCAGGATGCCACTAATTGTGCAGCACGCGTTAAAGGATGCCAAAGAACGTGACTCGTTCTCTGCAGTCACGCACTTTAAAAAATGAAGAAAATCTGTTATTATTTATTTGAAAATGTTATGGCATCTATTAAAGTCATTGATATATGGAAAAAAGGGAAAAAAGAATATTGTTTTAAGTCTGTGAATGGAAATTTCACAACACAATAGAATGTCACCTTTTTTATGATGAATATGTATCCTACTAAAAACATTGGAGTGGCACTAAAACACTGTACAAAACCTAGGTTTATTTGTACACAAATGACTAAGATAAAGCAGTGAGGAAAAAAAAATGCAGTGGAGACTCATGATTTTGTAATGGAAAAGCAAAGTTATGATTACCTTTTCAATAACACTCCCAACTGTTGCAAGGGCTGTGTTTCATCTACCCATTTAATAATGAATATATTTTATGTGTTGTGGCACATGATAGCCTTTGAAAGTCTCCATCTCTTGATGTGTATATGTATCAGCAGATTCTTCCAGTTCTCACCATGCATTTTCTTGATTTGCAATTCAGCTTTCATTATTGATAGAAACTTGGAACCTGCATCCCACAGAGAAGTCCCAAGAGTGCAGATTTATCCATGGAATTTTACCAAGAATAAATTAGACCATGGACCTCAGAGGCACCACTCACAAGGGTATGAACTACTGGCTAGGGTCCATAGTTTCTGTACTTTGGTTATTTCCATTTACTTCAGTTTAACTTGATTAGGTTCCAGCACTTGGTAAACCTTATCTTTTTCTTTTTTTTTTTTTTTTAAGAATATGTTTGCATATCAAGTAAATTTTTACATCCTTGCTCAACCTCTGTAGAAAGCTCTTAATAAAAAGGGAACTTGTAGCTTTGCATGCGATATAGCAAGAACCACAATTCCACCACATCTTGGGAACAAGCATGGGGTGATGGAAGAATATGACGTAATTATGCAGGTAAGCTATTAACTGAAATGTAAGATTATTAACTGAGGCAAGATTATTTCCTGCAGTGTCACCGAACACACTATTCCTGCATTCTTCCAGCATGACCCAATGCTTGTGATTGATAGTGGCTGTTAGGTCCAGACCAGGAACAACAGCATCCTGCCCTCAAATCCTTCCTCTACCTCATGCTCCTTGCTTCTCCTGTTAATACTCAGTTAACTCCTGGTAACCCTACGATTCCTCTGAGGGTCTTAAAACCCCTCCGCTTTCCTCATCATGCCATTATTACCTAATGAACGCTTTGTTCTTATGAAAATGTCTGTACTGAACTTTTTTTAAAAAATAGAGGAAAGAAAAAGACAGCAGCTGTGGAATGAGATGGGAGAAAAATGGCTTTGTAGCAAGGAGTGGCTCCTGCCATCATTTACTGAAAAACGCAGAGTTCAGTTTTTAAAACTGGAAATCAACTTATATTTCACACAGGCTGGAATTTTCAGTATGGCTGAGCTGCTGCAGAAAACAAGTAATAAACGTGCTGTATCTCTTGGTCTTGGATTGCTGGCAGTGTTTTAGAGCGTTTGAGGATTTGTTAGGATTTTGCCCCTGTGAGCAACTGTGTCCTTAGGGGAAAGTCCTATAGAAACCAGAAGGGTTTTCCTTTTAAGGTCTGATTCAAACCCCACTGAAGGCAAGGAAAAAACCTCCCGTTGACTCTGTAGGCGGTGTTCAGGCCCATGCAGAAGTCAGTTTGGTGACATCTAATTTTTCACCTCTGACAGAAAATTAGAATTGACCAATTGATAAAAATAATGTGCAAATACTTCTGCGAAATGATTTCAAGGTATATTTCACTGTTTGTTGTTCTTAAGGTCATGCCACCTGTTGTTCACAGATAGTTAGGCTAACTTACAGTTAAGTCATGAAAATGTTTAAAAATATCAGAAGTTCAAAAGTTTTTCGATGAACGATCAATCATCTGGAAATTCATCACAGAAGTCCATTATAGAGTAGCTGTCATCATTTCAGTCTTTTGTTTAAAGAGTATCAGGCACTCAACTGGAAGCATGAACTGAATCCAAGCTTTGTGTTAAAGCTAAGGTTATAAATCACCTTCTACAGAATAGAAATATTTCTGGACACCAAATAATCAATTACATAGATTTCCAAAGCCCCAGAGGTTAAAATTTGAGCGTCAGTACTATTTTTTTGTCACTACAGCATTAACATATACACATGTATATACAGCTATACAAACCATACAGAAAGTTAAGCATTATGTTAACAAGATGCCAAGAGCTAAAATAAATATCTACCCTCAGCACAGCAAATTCATCTGAAAGCAGCTGATTCGGACAAGATGTTCATACCTAGAAGTATATAAAACTGGGAGAGAGCTGACCCAGATGCCAAGGTGATTGTGGCTGTGCAAAGTTAGGACCGCGCTCATCTGCAGTCTTGCAGGATGCTGAAACTACAGCAGGAACAGCAGGACGGGCATCGTGCCTCTTCCTCTGCTGCCAGTCAACAAATTAATGCAAATGGAACGAAGGGCAGATTTTGTTAGTGTAATGACCAGGAACTGTGACTAATGGAGAGCAGACAGTACGTGTTCTGCTCTCCCTGAGATGGTTTGGATAACTCCCAGCTCATGGGTACACAGGACATCTGTGGGCAGTAGCATCTTCAGCGGTCACATCCAAATGCAGCACAGCTCATGAATCAGAAACCCAGCTCTGCACACTGGTTTTGTGAGACATGAGCAGTTTTAAAGCACAGGATTCATGCCAGATAAAACCACCCTTACACTGAATGATCATGGAAGAAGCAGGAACAGTAGAGTGTACAGAGGATGTTAGGTAAGGATAGGATTTGGTCTGGGTGATTTTATAACCATACTTGGTGATGCAGAAGTAAAGTCAAACTGCATTCTTCACTCAGAGATCGGGAGGAAGCTTCACCTTCAGCTCACTCCCTTCTCCAGGGCTGCGCAATTGGGTGGGTTCATTGTTGTGGTTTTTCACATTATCCAGATGCAGCACACGTTGAGGATGGCTGGCAGGAGAATACTCGCCTCAGTGCAAAGCTGTCCTGACCTAACAGAGCAAATCCCATGTTCCAGCCTCCCACACACTGCGGTCCTGCACATGCTTGCCTATTATACAGTAATCATATTAATAGTCATTTACCAGAGATACCTCTCCCCATCCCTATTAATTAGTTCACATTCTGTATTCATCGCTCAGTAATCCAAGACTTCGATTTCCACCCTAACTGTGGGCCAAAGGAGCACATTTTTCTATCTTTGTGCCTTACAGGGTATGGAGGGAATCAGAGTAGCAAGAACAAACAACAGAAGGGATGCTCTCAAGTAACGGAGAATTCCCCACTCTTTCTTCAGCCCTGTGCAATAGGTGTACATATGTAAGCAAAGACGATTCCTGGTGAAAATTAATATTCCTTTGTGGGAGTCAGAACTGAATCAGGATTGACGCTGATTTCAAATGCAGATGCTGGCACAGAGTAGAATTATTTTTCAAACACCGAAGCTTTCCCTGGTAAAGTATTTAAGGTTGCATTTTCAGGCTAGAAGGAAAAAGTGATGAAAAGTTCTTAAAACTGAAGAAACAAAATCCTTGATTCCAATCCAAAGCCCTGCAAAACAAGATCCCATATGGTAATGGCTAATCTTAGGAGAATGGAGTGGGATAAAATGGGTACATTTTCTTTCCTCTCTCTGTCCCTTTTTCCCCCTTTGGTTTTTTAAGTTGCATGTAATATGTCACAGGAGGGTCCCTGAAAAAAACATGTTTTCACCATCCTTTACAAACAACACACATCGCACATGTGTGTTCGCTGTGGCTCTGTAAGGAAACAGGTATGTGGTAGCTAGCAGAAGGCACTACACAGCACCAAGCAGCGCGGCGCAGAGGTGCTGGTCCAGATCCCAAAAGCGGCACGGCCCTGTTTTCAGCTGGGCTTCATTATCCCAGGATGAGTCTTTTGCTGCTGTGACAGATCTCTGTACTCCAGGTAGTTCTACCCACTTCAGCATTGCAAAGTGCTAAACAACCATGCTGTGCAGGCAAAGTGCAAATGCTTCTGCCCAGTTCTAAAATGCCTTTCCATGTTATTTTGGGAGCAATGCCTGTCCTTGGTTAGACCACGTTTTGTACTGTGTATAAAGCAGCTGTGATCCTAACTCGTTCTTTTTTGCCTGGGGAAAGTCAAGCAGTCAAGTAGTAATCGTGTAGATATTATGGGGTATTATTATTGATTGACTATACTGTTGAGGGTTCTGTAGTCATTAAATGAGAAAATGTCCCTGACATGCTAAGTAGGCTCTGCAAACTAAATAAGGCTTCTCAAGAAGCCTGTTGTCTGAACAGACCCTTCAGAAAGATGCCCTGTGTTTCCAGTCCTTTGCCATGGATGGTTCTTCCCCATGGATGTTCCTTCCCCATGTTTTACAAGAAAACCAGTTCCTTTGGCAATGAGTTCCGTCCTTTCTCCTCCATACCCAAGTAGCTTTACACTTGTAGAGAGCCACTGGTTATCTACTGGTACCTGTGGAACGGTTTTCACAGTGGGGCCTGTTAACTTTCATCCTGAAAATTCAGGCCTTAGAAAAAAATGGGACCATAAAACACATTGTCAGCGTACATGATGCATGAAGACAACATTTCAAAGATGCTTTGAAAATTGAAATAACATGCAAAAATTGCAGACAGTTGTTGGGTGTTAGCTATCTTTTGTTAGCTGGCAAGCTGTCTATTTTTCCAATTGTAGTTGACATAATATAAGGTGATATAATTCAGTCATAATTCTGCCATAATGTAATTCAGTCATAATTCAGTTCATAATGTAAGGTGATACAATTCATTTTATTGCTGCAGGTTTCTCTAAGAACTATGGACCTAGACCAAAAGAAGAGAAATAATTTAGCTGAGTATCTTGTTATGAAGCCTCAAATGATAAAGGAAATCACACCCACCACCTGCTATAGGGTGTGAATTGTTCACACAGAGAGTTTTGGGAGAAATCTACTCTCCATCTATGTTTTATTAATTTGGTAGTAACTGGTGCTTCTCAATTACCAATTACTGCTTCGGCCTACTAATCAATTCTGTCCTAGAGTAGGAGAAAAAGACATTGTGTGGTCACACAAGGTAGCAACTGCCAGGTTAGCCTGGATGCTGAAGAGTCAGAGATGCTTACAAGGTTTTGCTTGCATTCATTTTAGTGTTTCTAAAGATTCCCATAAAATTCATTACAAATAGAAAAGGAAAAAGCAAACAAGCAAAGAGAACCATACAAAAATGGGTGGCAAAAGTCAAGCATTCAGGAAGAAATATATTTCATATATAGACTTTCATTCAGAACTCAGTGCAAAAAAACTTGAAGTATTTTCGATTCAGAAATATCTTGTGTTGCTGTCTTGACTTGGTCCAGTGTGTCTGTTGTGAACGGGCTGTAAGAGACTGGAGGTGTCTGCCAGAGATGGAGTTCAGAGAAATCACCGTGTCTGTCCCATGGGCTGCCCCATTTCACGGACTTGAAGTCCATAAGCTTGTTGAGCTGTGAGAAGTGGAAAATTAAATATATTGGTTCAGACCAAGAAGAATGTGTTTTTTTCTGAAGTGCTAATTCAGATGAGTGAGAGGTTAAGCCGTCTTTAGCTGACAGAGGAAAGGAGCAAAGCGTTTCTATGGTAGGAGAGCAGCTGCATGGTTTTGGAGTATTTTTTTGTACAACCTGTACAGGGAGCGTTCTTCTGTATAGCTCCTATATTAGAAAGTCCTTTTTTGGTTCATTCTGTGTGTTATACAGTGAACCATGGAAATGCAATAGTATTTTACTGCAGAAGAACTAAATGTAAATTAACATGTAGTATTTTTTATTTAATTTTGATCAGCATGTAAAACATACTTTAATTACAGCAGAATAAAACCTGGAACTTGAGTAATTATTTAAATATACCCCTAGAGTATAATACTATTTAAGACCGGCCTCCCCTCTGATGTTGTGAGGGGTGGGGGGGTTATAGCGAAACATTTAAAATAACAGCTAGTTTCTAACACACACACACACGAAACACATTACTTTTAGAGCATTATTTTTACTGTGTATCTTGAAATAGAGTGTGTGTGTAATTCATTTAACACAACTGGAGCACTTGGAAAACTGGGCTCAAATTCCAATTAATATACATTACTTTTAAAGCAAACTACAAAAGAGGAGGGTGGTTGTTGCCGTAAGCATTTTAATCGGCATCACTGTTGCAAATGGCAAGAGCTAGGGAGGTCTAAGCAACATTTCTGCATGCCAGGGATAAAAGTTTTCCTTCGTTTGGCCTGGGCTAGTCTCAGCCACCTGGTATTTCTATAGCCCTACCCTGCAGCCTGGCTTTGGCTGTGGCATTAAACACACACGAGGGGGTGCCAGCCTGGGGGGGCTTCCCCTGCTGCTTGCCTCCTGCAGCCCCAGCCCCACGCGGCCTCCAGGCACCCTTCGTCCCTTGAGGTGTCACTCTATCCCACCCCATGCTAGTGTTCTCACTTGAAAAAATACTTATAAAGGACACCTCCTTTTGCAGAGTGCCAAGTATCTCCTGCAGCCTCCTGCAAAGCATCATCGAATATTTTTCCCCAGAAAGGGGAAGAACGGGGCTCAGCGTTGTTTACATTCAGATGTAAACGTTCTGTTTGCTGAGGTCCTGAGCAATTTCATCTCTGTCAATTAATTCAGCCAGGGAGTTTCAACATTTCTGGAAACTGGCTATTCAGATTTCAAAAGATTAAAGGGAAAAAAAAATATGAAAAATAAAGCAGCCAATCAAAATAACCAACTAACACCCCCAAAAATAACCTATGTTAATTTTTTTCACTTATTAATAACGTCAGTCAAATAAATGTGACAAGATAAAATCAGAGTGTTTTCTGAAGTAATAACTTAAAAGGCAGTCAGTCAGAATTAGATCTGTCAAAATGAAAGGAGATAGGATATTGTCTGTGAGACACTGGTTTACCAGAGGCATAGGAAAGCCTGGCTTTCCTAAGAAAAGAAAAAATAAATTTAAAAAAATCTACTGACTAAAAAAACCCCTAGATTCCCCCCCCATCAGACAGCATAGCAACAGCATTGATTTCAATGCCATAACATGATTGCAACCGCAAGAAGGGAACATCAGGTCACACCATGTCATTCAAAAACAAGAATAACTCCATTTGCTGATGTCAGCAGTTTTCACAAACAGACTAAAATAGCCCGTTACTTAAGTGTTCATCTGCTCAGATGATTTGGGGTTTCATTTTTTTTCCTCTCCTTTCGTTTTCCTTTCTTTTTCTTTTTTTTTAATTGAAGGAAGGGAGTTTGAGAAAATTGTGTTGGCTATTGTAAGTACAGCCTGTACTTTGTCTTGGTGCTTGACACTACATTCTTTCTTTTATATGAGATGAAATTCATTTTCCTTGGGCTAGCATAAAATGAGAACACCGTGGAAGTTTGTGTCATTGGCAGAGGTGAAGGGTGGGCTGGAGCAGATGATCTAATTGGGCTTCTCCATCTTGAAGTTCTCACACATTGCGAAGTTCTGTGATGAGCTGTTGGTTTAATTTTACAGGACCTTGGTGGCCAGCTTGTGAAATCTGGCTAGCAAGAACATAATGGACCTTACTGCATTATTATGGCTGGGTCTGCTATGTTGTTTGCTTAGAAAAGAGCTCTTTCAGTACATAAAACCCAAAAATAAAGGTAGTGTCTGTTAACACCTTAAAAGTGAAGCCATACAGCTATAGCTTTGTTGCTTTAGTGGGTCTTTTCCATACATCTCTCCTTTGTGACGCATTGATGGCCTAAGAGTCTGACAGTGTGGCAAAAGAAAGCCCTTGAAAACTTAGAAAAAGCACTTCAACCTGTTGTTTGGTAGTATTTTAAAAATATATAGTTATTGCTTTCTGTCAGTGTCATGAAATGGATTTCACAAAGGATTTGCACTAGGGAAGCTTGGCTGTGCAGTTTGTGTATCCCCAGGAAGCTGATTTTGAAAAACCTCTTCATCTGTAGTTTTATTTCTTTTTGGGCCTTGTCAAGTACCTGAAATGATTCACTGTTCCTCTGTGCTCAGAAAGAGCTAGAACAGGTAAGGGAAAGACACGTTCTGTTTGTCTTTATTCATTGTAAATTACTGACCTTCAAGCTATGACTGTCACTATATGGAAATTATTGCACTCCTACCACCATTAAAAAAGAAACATTGTGGACAAGTGAGGAAATTACTGTGGAAGTATATAGAAATAACTTAAAATTCTCTACTCCTGACCCCTCAAACTGTACCTGCCAGATGATGGCCTTATCTGTATCCCAGTACATAGTGTGATATATTGCTCAGAGGATCAAACTAGTTAAGTAGCTGTTATTGTTAATTTTTCATTTTTAAAAGGCATTCTTAAATTGTATTTAGCACTCAACACCTACACACTAAAGTACATAACCCAGATGAGCTAATCTTTAAAACTGGCGTAGAAATGAGCTAATGTTTTTAGGGAATTGTATGCACAATATGGCAAGAGATCAATAGAGATCAATAACAATTGTTGGGGGGGGGGGGGGGGGGGGAACCCCACCGAAAACTTCTCAGCTGCCAGCAATAAAGAAGTACCAAGCTGCAAAACGCATTAACTGCTTTTTGGCTTGTTTGTGTCATCTGTTATGTGCAGTTTCGTATGGCAGGCTGGTATCTGGGCACTGGCACTGAAATAGCGTTCCAGGTGACAATTTGTACCTTTACAGTTTGTGGCAGCTATGCAAAAAAAGAGTCAAAGATGTTATCTCTGCAGAATGATAACAAGGCATTGATAATACTGAATAGACTGGAAGCAGAACTGCATGTATGCTGCACATGTGCATACATGTATGGTATACTCAAACATATCCAAGCACGCACATGCGCATATATGAATCTCAGTAATTATGGTTTTAAAAGCATGAAGTTGGCCTCAGGAGCAAAGAAACTGAATTTGTGAGCTGTTAAATGTCAGAGCTGACCTCTGGGAGTTTGAGGAGGGATGATGTGGTGAAGGGCAGGCTTCAGGTCATGTTTTATACAAGAAGTTTAATTGTTCTGGCTAGGAAGCAAAAGTGACTCATTTACTTGAAGTGGGTCCCTATCTCCCAATGCAGATTTCAAATGGGGGAGGATACTGCTAGCAATAATATCTTTAAAAGAATTGGACTGGTTTACTTCAGTATTTTAACTACTTCCATTCAGATTCATTTGTTTTGGACACATAATCTGATAGTGTTCCAATGATAGCAAAAAACAGTGCTTTTGTCACCCTTCTTGAACCCATGCGAGTCTTTTTGTTGTGTTTAAATCAGATTTTTTTTGCCAAAGAAAATTGTAAGCTAGTGGGCTCTTTCTGAGCCTTTTATTGAAAAATGTAATAAACTATTTAACCGTATAGATTGTAAAGTCATCGCGACACTGGGTTTGTGGTGTTGCTCTTTCCAGTTTCACTGCTGTCTCAGAAAGCTCCCTCTACAGATTATGCATGTGCATTTTGGGTTATGCCAAAAGACAGATAACACACATATATAAACAAATAATATATTTCACTTTTTTAGTAGCATCTGATTTATTAATGAGGGGTGTCATGCATTTCAATTCCATTTGCCTGTGTCCTGCTTTATCCCCTTTCATTTATCAAGCTCCTATTTCATGGTTACCGGGTATTCCCAGCCTTTAGTTACCTCCAGTTTCGATTTTGGAACCTCCTATTTTTTTGGTGACTTATTTTCTGTAAAATGTGAATTTCAATAAGGAATTTTGCCCTAAAAAACGTAAATATATTTCCTACTTTCTGATCAAGCTTATAGTTGAAAGAATAGAAATAATTTCATGGTTAGAAATTCTTGTTGCCTCAAGAGGCTTTTATCAATCACCAAGTGTAAATGCATTGTCGCTGAAATGTGACAATCCACTGCCACCGAGACCCTGGCTATATAGCACTGAAGTAAAAGTGAGTTTTGTTATGGAGAAAGGGCAAGTCCGAAGGAGTGTGACACTGTGCAAAGCACCCACCTTGTGCTGAGGAAGCAATGCACTTTCTGTTTTCCAACCTGCAGCTAAGGCTATATTTCAAGCCGTCTAGAAAATCTGTTCTCCTTCACAGAAAATATGACTTTTCAGAGAGATTGTTGAAGCCAAAGCTAAAAATACTTAAACTATAAACTCGGTATTTTTAATCACAGTAAATCACAGAAGTGGCGTGTGGAAGGGACTTCCAAGAAGTCCTATCTTCTGCCTGAAGTAGGATTTCCAGCTCTACTCCTCCTCCCCTTTCCAAAAGGTGAAATAACGCTCATATGGTTTCATTATTCATTTAATGATACAAGCCTCAGAATTAGTTGCTGGTATTCCTTTAATGAGGATGATTTTCAGGCTGCCTTCAAGCACAAGTCCCATGACTTCTGCTGGCACAAGGTGAAATTCCTACTTCAGTAACGATACTGTGCCTGGCAAACATAATGTTGACTTAGTTAAAAATCGAGAGAATTCTCTGAAAATGAGATTTACTGATGAGTAAGATGAATAAGAAAATACAAATAGAAGATATATGAATGTATACTAAAGACTGGGCCAAGCTGCAAAAGCTGGACCCACAGCCAAGCTGCCCCAAAGTTTGGAAGGCTGACATTCAGTGTTCTTTTCAGCTCATTAAAGATATAATTGGAGGCCAATCACAAATATTTTGTCTGTTTTCTCTGAAGTTCAGGTATTGAAAAACATCTGAAAACTGTTTTCTCTGTGAGCCTAGGTGTAGTATCAGTGTTCCTTCAAACACCAGGAACCTCAACTGAAGGAAATCAAATATGCTATCAATTAGAATAACATCTGTTCAAAAATTATATGAGGATGAAGATATGCCTTATATTAGATCTTCTTGTCTTAAGACCCTATCTGGTGAGTTCTGTTTGTGCCTGAGAACCCAAAGCATTTGACTTTGCTGCAGTTCTTTCTTACAAATATTTTCTTTGGTTTCAGTAAAGACCATGCTAGCCAAAAATCTGGACTGAAAATCTGGATCAGGGTTAAGAGCTCAGTGAACTAAACCCAAGTACTGTATCTGAGGACGGGAACATGAAACCATATGAGAACCGTAGGTCAGTGAATGCAGCCCTTTACTATTGCAAGCCACCCCGGTATACAATCCGCCCAGAAAACTAATCAGGTTCTTTCTGTTCCTCCTAGTCCTGCTGGAAGGCTGGATCAGCACCTCACTGTTCAGAGAGCTGATAACCTCACCTTCTGCTTATGTTTAATCATTCCCAACTTTAAAGCCATTAACTTTTTGGTCAACAGTGCTACATAAAATCAACGGCTTTCCTCCTTCTAAAACGTTTACCGAGTGCAATAGTATCTCATTGCTGCTTTTCTTCTCCCAAGTTAAATCATCAATTTATTCTCATCTTCCCCCATCTCTTTAACGAGTCCAAAAGCCTTTCTTTCCAAAGCTATTCCAGTTTAAATTAAGAAATTGTGTGATAGGCTTGCTAGGGTACTGTAATATAGGAAATTAAAACAGAACAGAATGTAACATCAGTTTTGAGGTCCCAGTTTATAGGATAGGCTCAGCTTTGGCTATCGCCAGGTTCAATTAATTGCAATTTGCAACCTACAAATTATGCTGTAAGGCAGACTCAAGTCTCAAAGCAAAAAAATTTAGCAAAGACCGCACACTTAGTTAGCTTGCTTCATATCAAACCATAAGAAATCATAAATCTTCCCTTTTTCATTCAACAGATTTATGAACTTAAGCCAAGCACTTGAAATACACAGTCTAAGATTTTATTTAGTAACAAAAAATGAAAACAGGTGAATTTCCCAGTATTGTCATTTTACTGTAAAAACTTTGTATACACTGATCAGTGAGCCACCTTCTCGTCACCTCCAGATTGAATCCTTCTGGTATGCAGAGTGATTCAAAACATAATCCAAACTTAAACTTTGCAACTGCACTTATCTTCATCATGCACTGGAAATAAACAGATGACTCAATATCAAACCCAGTAGAGCTTTTTTTTTTTTTTTTTCCCTTTTCCTTCTACAACTAACCAACCTTTTTGAGTGTTTCTGCTAAAGGATTTTTCACAAGTTGTTTTTAACTTTTCCTGTTGCAATGTATCATTATTTCTCATGAATAACTGAATTCCACATAGATCTTTCCTGACAGCTCTTACGAACATTTGCTGATGTATGAAAAACACAAGCACTAATAGACCTAATTAGACAAGCAAATACAAATGTGCCCTTAAAATGAGGGGAGAAGGTCACATTATTTTTATTGCATTTCTTCCAAAGATGCAACATGTCTTCCTGATGCCAATTAGAATCAACATGTGCAAATGTGTCCAGGTGAAGTCAAATGCTACACTTGGAGAAGTATCATCATCAAGGGGATACGTTTGGTTCACACACAAAGGAGGTAATGTTTTTGCATAGCATATAATTAGATTTTGGAAGTCATTACCACCTAAAATTGTGAAGGCCAAAAGTTTAAAGGGATTGTTTGAGTGAGTGCTTAACTCATTAGGAATAGGTCCAGTGCTATTGAGAACAATACAGTCACCAGCTCAGGTGGTTACTAGAGGGTGAGAAGTTATGTAAAAGTCATCGTTTATGTCTGCTACCACCACTGTCAAAGGCTAGTAAATTAAAGAAAGCTTTGACTTGCCCCAGGATGGCTGTTCATAAGTTTTTGTATGGATTTAGGTGACCAAACGCAACAGCACAGCGACATATGCTAAGAGAAAGTGACACATGGCAAGAGAACATTCTAATGTACTTAACGAAAAACTTGTCTGCAGATAATAGCTTTTGAGTCTTATATGGGATAAGAAATGGAAGGAGGTATTTTGGGGTCTAACTCATAGATACCACACAGCACTTTTGCTTCTGTGGATGTCTGCCAGCATTCTGAGAACAGGATAACAGACTCATTTACCTCCCTGGTGCATGGATTTGTCTGCCCAAGGTTTGTCAGAAATTCTAGTAAAAATGCACTCTTTAAGTGTTGCTCCACAAGAGAAAGCAGTGGTCAATGCTGACGGATGGACTTGCACTAGATGGTAATAAAGCCGCAGAAGTTTAATAGCACTCCTTAGTAGCAAAAGGAAATCAAAGCTGGTAGAGTGTTCTGGGCAGATGAATATTTTGAAACTACATTGTTTATTTAGACCTCTTGCATCTACAAAATGGAGGTAGAAATCTTCAGAGACCCACCTCTCTAAGTGAGACTTACCAGACAGTCTCTTCCTGGTTATGCCAAAAACAGATTAACTTTTTTTTTTTTTCTCATGTGTTATTTAAGCACTGTCTGCTAGCCTGAACAGAAGTGTGCAAAGAGCTAAAGAAAAAAAGAAAAACAGTTTTGATTAATTTCTGGTTTCTTGGGAATCTGCTGTCAGTAACAGAGCCGTAGGTCCCTGACCGAAGGGCAATATAAGAGGTAAAGGTTGGGCTGCAAAAAGGCAACAACTTCAACATTTACTGGAAAATCTCTTGGCAGCCAGTGTGGCCAAAGCAGTGTGTGGAGTGGTGGCCAGAGAGTATCCAGGAGTGACTGGATAAGGCACTGTTTCAGCAAGCCTTTCCTTTACTCTTCATTAAAAGAATACCTATGTAGCTGCAAATAGAAGCTAGAGCTGCCTTGGAGTCAGTCCTCAAGGACAGCCAGGACTAGGACCATAAAGAGCTGTTATACCCTATCGCTCCTGACCACAATGGAAACGTGGATGAGTTTTGGGAGGGCTCAAGTTAGTTTTTATTTGGCACAAATAATTTAATGAAGATTTAGATTTCGGATAGGTCAAAATGGCACATTATTAGCCCTTCTACAAGGCTTCCCAGTTCCATTCGGTTTTACAGTCTAGCAGAAGACATGCAACAGGTAGGTACCAAATTTGGGTATACAGAACCAGAGCAGCCTTTTCAAACTACTCTACAGAATTTAATATACTAGTGCAGGAAACAAGGTTTCACAGGAATTCAAGGTTACGTGTATAAAACAACTTATTCTTGTCAGTTGATTATTCTCTTTGTGTTGCCGAGGAGTGTGTGCTGAGGATTTGTTCTAAATGACTGTTCCCCAGCATTGCTTCACAATGTTGCTTTTCATAAGAATGTGGTGAGCTATCTAAAGCGTGCTTTATATGAAGTGTTTGGAAATGCATTTGCAATAATGAACCGGTGGTGGAAACTCATCGAGTAATACAGAGGCAGATACTGTGAGGCAATGAATTAACAGTAATAATAACATCTGATGCTGCAGGTTATTTTCATTCTAAAATAAACTCACTCATGTACAATACATGCCACTTGCATTTTTTCACTCTTTTCCCCTTTTGGGTGCAGACAAACAAAAAATGAGCATGCTCTTAAGAGGTAGGATTTTTAGGAAGGAGTTTTACAAATGCAATTACAGCAAGACATTGTAGCTTAGATTGCACATGGGTAAACACGTGCTTTCACACCAAGGGAAAAGTTTAGCTTGGCAGCTGAGGCTGAGAAGCATGACTCCGATCTCACTTAAAGCCAAAACTGCAGAAACCCAAGCCATTTCCAAAAATAACATCAAAATTAGAGCCTTGAACCTCCTCAGACTGGTCATGCTGAGAATGATGATCCTGGGGACCAACAAAGCTACTGAGTCCCCCTTGGAAACATTTTTGTGTGCTGATTTTGTGCTTCAGCCATGGAGAAAGAAATATATTTCGGCAACTGAATACAAGTATAAATCAAATTAATTCAGTTTCTAGGATTATTTTGCTATTTAAAAATTATTCTGAATTTTCAGGGCTTTCTTAGAATCACACCAGCTAATATGTAAGACTAAATCCTCTTAACTGACTTTCATTAACAAACAAAGTAGATGAGAGGAGATTCACCGATAACTTTCTTGCAAACTCAGAATAGGATCTTGAGATACTTATGCAGGCTCAGTTAACATAGCATCTCAATGTCCCACTATTTCAGTGATTTTTCTTTGCAAAATCCCTCCAGTGTTAAAAAGGTAGAGAATCATCATCATCTCTATTTGCAGGACAGAAAGCCTGCAGCCTGCTAAGACATCTTTATTAAGTAAGAGTGAAAAATCACATTTTTGGAAGGAACCTAGGCTCTGGTCATTTCTCAAGGGACTAAATACTTGGACAGTGTTGGGATCTGGATCTGGACTTTGCATTCCTTTCAATCAAACTTCTAATAAAACCAGGTGAGAGCCATTCTCATTTCCACACATGAATCGTACCACCTCGGCATCAAGAGAGCTACCCTGTGAATCCCAACCATGCTTAGGAGAGACAGAGGTGCCAAGATGTCCACTTTAGTCAGGAAGGTTTTGCAGAGATAAAGCTTCAGGTGCTTAAGGAACATAAGTTGTGTAAATGTGTCTTAATGATTATACTCTTGAGCTGTCTACACTAATTTTCAGACATTTAAATGAGATGTGCCGGCTTATGCAGGAAATCTGTGGTGACACGGAGAACTGCACTCTAGTCTGAATGCCACATAAAGCATTGCCCTCTGGTTATTTTTGCTGTAGACAAAGTCGCACTGTCTCAGAAACCAGAAATTACATGGAGATATGCAGGATTGCTGTCAGGTTCCCAATAGCAAGAAGCAAACTCCCCACTAAATACCTAACTAAATAAGTTCAGCTAGGACATAAGGCAGTGGGACCAAGGCAAAAAGTACAGGAGGAGTAGAAGTCTCAAGTAAAACAGATTCCTCTACAATACAGGTAGCCTGGTATGAAAAGTAAGAAGGCTTGTCTTTATAGAACTTTTTCTTGCATAGGACTGCAGCTAGAGTCCCTAAGTACTTGCAAAAGACAAAGTACTCCTACTCTTTCAGAGCTACGAAAGGAAGGGGAAAGGATCTCTTTCTATTGCAGACCTGTGGTAAGTGCCCACCACCTTGGCAATGCTAACACGCATAGGAGGAGCAAAAGATCTTTTATCCTAGTTCAGAAGGGGCAGTGAGGGGCTCTGAGGGACGTGAAGTTGGTTCAGTTGTAGCCTGCAGCGTTTCGCAGTAGGAAGCAAGGATGCAACACCATTTTAAAGAGACATTTCAAATTAACCCCCACCCAAGCATAACTGGAGAGTCTCAGGGGGCACTCCCCATTCAGCAGTTCTTAGTGTGGGCTGTGTGCAAATAGCACTAGCTAGCACGACATTATTTAACCTTTAGTGTGTTTATTTGGCGGTAGAATAAGTTTTGATTTTCCCATTTATAGAGATTCTGCTGGGAGAAACAACATATTTCACACTAGCCATTGCAGTTCCTGAGCAGAGTAATAAAGCAGAGTGATGGATAATGCACCCCTGAACTCCCTGTGCTTTATTATGCATTTCTACATAAAACTATTCTCAGTATTTGGAGAAGGAAGTCCTGACAATCAGCACTGGTGTTTATGAAACTCCAGACCCTATCCAAGAGTCCCCTGACACAAATGTTCTTCCTCACAGAAGGAACTGTTTCCTTAGCTTTCACCTCTTTAGAGCCGTTCCCTGCAACCCTTGTAGGCATTTTCCATCTGAATAGACTTTATTTAGGTTTTGTGCTTTTAGGTGGCTGTTTAGTTACTCCATCAGAAAATCAACACCCCCACCGAAACTCAGAAGGATGCCTGGAGACTTCACACAGGAGGTTTTTGTCCAGGCAAAACCAAGGAAAGGGTTAGGGCTCCTTTCAAAGCTCGTCTGCTGTCACACACTTATCAGTATTCCTCTTTGTGCTGGGAACTGCTCGGCTGCCCTGTGCCTTCTTTTGTCGTTTTCCAAAGCTTCAGCACAGAGCGTGAGGAATAACAGTTGTTTATTCATCATTAACAAAAATTGTTTACAGTACTCCATAGCTGTACAGTGCTGTTAAACGCACTACTGGATTTAATAAGGCCACTCAGTTGTACTTAGAGCTACTTGCACGCTCACAGACTTTGCTGAATCAGGGCTTAAGTGAACTGCCTAAAAATCACTCTAGATGTTTGAGAAGCCAGAACTCCTGACTCCTAGTTCTGTGCATTAACCGCAGGATTATCTTTCCCCTCCTGGGAGATTCGAGCTCCGTGCATTTCAAAATGACCACTACTGAATGACAGATGAATGAAACGGTACCATAAAAATAGCTATGATCAGAAGTTTTCCCTCAAACTAAACATTAGCACAGACCCATCTGAAGTTTCCATTTGAACATTTCCATTGCTTTAAAATTTATTTTCCATGTTCATGTACATCTCTATTCTGGCCCAAACCAGAAAGTGAAGAGCCAAAATACTGTACGAAAGGATATTTTTGTGGTCCAAGTGCAAGCCTTCAATGCTGAAAGTCTTGCAACAAAGCTTGTTCTCACAAGGTCTGCAGCCAAGTCTTGAAGATTTCAAGTGCTTAGATAGTATAAGGCCAGATCCTTGACTTCAGTGGAAATATACCTCTTCATGCCAGCTGAAACTCTGGCCCTAACACATATTCCCTGTCTTTCTAATCCACTATTACTCTACTACCAAAGTGTAGAAAACACCTGGTGAAATATTCAAAACCTGTGTGCCTCCTTGGACCTTTATCTCAAAAAAAGATAAAAAGAAGGAAACCTGTAAGCACCCCGTAGTGTCAAGCAAAGCCAAATGCAGACCTGAACAATTCCATCATCATAGATAATCCCCACTTTTTTTTTTTGTACTGTGTGGATTAATAATCATAGGGCAAACTGTGGGCTGCATTATGCAGTGCTGATGGTAAACATTTTGAATCAGCAAACATCCAACCTCTACAGCTGAGCAGATGGTGCATCACATGAGCAACCTGCTATACCTTTTTCCCCATACAATATACACCCCCCCCCCCCCCAAAAAAAAAAAACCCAACCAACATCTCAACTCAGAATAGCTGCCAGCTTCCTTTGTAAACTGGTACACAATGTCAGTGAGCTATGCAGGTTTAGACCAGCAATGAACTTGGCCTGCTTTGGTGGTGGTATGGCCAGGCATAGAGAAGACAGCTGGATGCATACAAGAAGGGAAGGGCAGAATGCCAGTGCTTGTGGTATCTGTGGTGGCTTCTTTTCACCTGTACCATGCCTAGATCTGTGACTCTGTGTGTGTGTTACTTTTAGGAGCAATGTAGCTTGAGTAGCTGTTGAGTAATATTTGCTGTGGAACCTGTAACAGGCTGGTAGGGAGGGTGAAGCACACGTGCAAAGAAAAATATCTGCTAACACACACATTACATGCACATGTGTCCCAGGGTTAATACAGAATTAATGACCTCCCATGGCATTTTCATCATAAGCATCTCTTTGTAAATGAATCCAGGGTCATTTTTCCTCTCCCCATTTTAGACGAAGTGCAAGTACACAAGAATACACAGAATCTTCCGCTACAAACATGACTTTTATTACCTAATATTACTAGGCATAAGAGGTGAAAGACAGACGGGGTTTCTAAAGCCACCCAAAGTGGATTCTGGCTACACCCTTCCGTTTACAGGAGCAGCTTGGCACCCACCAATCAGAAATCACAGGCATGCAGAAGGGAGCTGGTCTTAATGCTGCAAATGTGTTTATACTGGAACTCAAAATAAATAGGGAATAATGTGTCTTGTGTGTGCTGAGCAAGCCTATGACACCAACAAATTGAGCTGTTTTGGAAAATGCTGCCTAGGGAAACTTTAGCACTAAGCTTTCAAAGGACTGGAGCCAGGAGTGGAAAAAAAAAAAAAAAACCCCAAACCAAACCAACAACAGCAAATAACCCAGAACATATTTCAAATCTGTGCATTTGCTATAGGAAAACCCTAAATTAAACAGCTTGGCTTTGGGCAACACACAAATCTTCACCACTTCGTTTCTCATTAAGACAGTTATAGTTCCCAACAAATGTAAAAGATCATCAAGCACTTAAACATGCATCTTACTCAACAAGAATTGAAAAGTTTCTTACATTTTGCAGAGGTTGAGCCTGAACTGTTTAAGGAGGTATAATAACCTAGAGTATAATAGTAGTCAGAAAGATTGTCTGAAACAAACACCCACAACTGACTGCCTCATTAATTCCTAGTCACGATTGCAGATTTAAGAAAGCATTTAAAGAGATGGTGTTTGTAGTTTCTGTAAATCAATGAATTTTGATGCTAAGGAAAGTAAGGTATTGACTTGGAACACTACCAAAGTTAAACTGAACAAAATAAAGGTAGATTCTGCACAAGGGTCCTTTGTCCTTTTCTAGCAATGCCTCTACATTGCAATTCTATAGTCCCAGAAAGCCACAATGAGCACAAATAGCAATAAAACCAAAATATGTTCATTTTTTTACAAACGTACAGTAGATGTAAGAACTCTTAAAACCATTTTTACCAAGTATCTGAGAAAGTTTTGTTTGTTTGATGCTACAAATCATGAGCCTGTGCATATAGTAGATATCAAAAAGCTACAAAAAGCATTTTCATAAGCCCAAGGAATATTTGGATGCTTTGTTGAAGTCTCCACACCTCCTAAATCTATAAAATTGATAACTGTTTGTCAGCCTTTTGAAAGTTTTTCTACTAAGGCTAGAATGCATGAGTAAGAATATTGTGCTATATTGCTGGGAACAGCACTCTTCTGGGGCAGGTCTCTTGAGACCACCATTTGAGCTTGTGCTGCTCTCCTGGTACATCTTTTAAAACCACTCATAATCACAGCCCTCAAATCTGAGAGGAAAGAGCACCTGGTAAATCCCAGTGGTTAGTAACATCAGGCATGTCATGAGGACACATGCTTTTCCCACGTAGTCATCTAAGCGAGCTATGAACAACTGCTATGAGCCCACCGCATCATGTCAAGGTACGGGGTTAGAGACCAAGCATCTCTCCTGCACTCCCACAGATTCTAGCTGGGATTGTGCAGCTGGGTGACGACCCCTTCCCAGGTTTAGCCTGAGTGCCTAAGTTAGCCATCATTTTACAGTTCATGCCTGGGGTCAGGTAGCTGGTGACAGAGACTACTGACATACAGTGGCATTTTCCTAATAGACAGGAAACATTTCTACTTGCAGCCCAGATCAAGGTCTGTCACACTTCAGAAAGCGATAGTTTGATTTGTAATTGCTGTCACCATCAGCACATAAGTAAATTGGCATCTAGTAATGAACAAAAATCAAGAGGTTTGCTATTCTGTGTCGCAAACATCTATTACATTTAAAATATTATCCTTACTAAATATTACGTTTCATAGATACTAATATAGTCACTATATGTTAATATAGAATGTTTTCTGCTTATATTTTAGTTTCATACTCATATATTCAAAATATGTATTTGTTATATTCAAAATAGCATTGGTAGCACACCGATTAAGATTTTCCTCACTATTGAAATTTGTGGATGAAGAAATCACTGAAGTTCCCACTGCTGTGACAAAGGCAAATTCCTGCCAATGAAGTTTTTTAATGTACATGCAGGTGTTGTGCCAGCAAAGGCAATATATCACCTCATGAACAGGTCTTGTATAGCTGGTGGCAAGAAAAATCAGCTGGCTTCTTTAGTTGCATCTCAGTTTGGTTATACCTGTGCCTATATTCTACGTTCCGTAGCTGTGAATATATTCTAGATGCATGACAGATTGTCAGATACGAACATTTTTGGAATCCAAGCTATTTCTTTTCTCTTGTGCTACCTACTACATACAGACTCATGCCATATTGCCTTCCTCTTCATAGTTTTTCTTCTTTCTGATTAAACTATTAAACTATTAAAAATAGTTCTATTTTTCCTGGCTCTGACATTCAAGGCCTTTCAGTTGCCAGTTTTTGCTTTCCATATCAGCCTTGCCATTTTCTGTATCTACTTTCTGGTTTAGTCTCTACAGCTGAAGTTCAGTTTAGTTCGGATCTTAACCTTAGGGTGGCTTAGTAACCCTTAGTATGAGCTACATAACATACAAGATTCTTTACTGTGCACACTTCTTACACACAAAGGATACAGGGTTGGGGGAAGTGTCTTGCCACACTTTTTGTAACTCAAGTAGTATGGAATATTTAACCATAATTTCTAATTGCAATTTCAGGTTATATACTTTCCCATTCTCCCTGAAGGTGCAACACACGTCATATATATTAGAGATGAAAGAGAGAGTCCTGCAGTAAAACAGCTCTGGTGATGGTTATTATTTGTTTATTCTCTTCTAGACATCTGAGAGACTTAGATTTCTGTACCTGATATGTAAAATCAAAAGCAATCCTTCCTGTTTGCTATTTTCCTTGCTATGTAGTCATGTGCTTTGGGGTGCATGAGATCTGTATAATCTCCATCTGCTATGAGCCGATTAGACCCCACCACTGCCCAGAATGGTTGTCCTCACCCGAGAAGGAGACCTAGGTTACTTCATAGAAGTAAATAATTACATATTCTAATATAGGATACCTTCTTTATCAAACATTGCCTTCAGAATTTCTGAAAATGAGAATTTTCTGTTTAACAGTTCGTATAGTTTTTCTCCAAACTAATAGATGCTTCAGTTCCTGGAACCAGGTATGAGAAGGCAGAACTAAAAAAACCCACCAAAACCAACCAAAAAGCAACAAGAAAAACCACACCAAACCTAAACTAAAACCAAATTATTATATTGCCTGTAGTTTTCCCCCACTGCTCCATTACACTTTTTGGGTCCCAACAGGCTCTCCCTTGCCCTCCTAAAACTGCCTGCATTTGATTTCCTGTTGATGGTGCTGGTAGAAGACATTCCTCCTTGGTTAGTATCTGTGTAGGGCCCCTAGCAGCATGCTTGTTTCTCGTTAAGTCAGATATTTCACAATCCCCAACAAAACATAATTTTCTGGAAGAACTTAGCTTAACAAGGAACTACTGTAACAAAACCACAAGGCCTGCCATTTACTCTTAGGCTATATTTTACTTTTTGCCAGTTTCCTTTCTTTCTCCAAACATCATTAGGATACAATCTCTTTCCTAGAAAATACAACTTTTTCCCTCCTGAGCGGAACAAACTTTCACATGACAAAACAGTTGGCCACTCCAAGTAGTTTTCTTACAACAAGAACAACAGAGCTCATGACATTCTTTCCAAACAACAACAACTTTTGAAAATCACCTTCCATTTTCTGTTTTCCAAATTAAAGAGGCACTGTAAATTATAAAAGAAAATGAGACAAGAAACATAAAGATAAGCAAGTCTTAATACATAGATTGAGGAGCAGCCCCCCCTCCCTTCTTACCTAGACCACTTTCCAGCTACTCTGGTGCTGCTTTTTCACATCTCCTTGATTTATACTCTTGGTTTCCACAAGTGTCTTACCTCGTTATATCAGTGTGTTTCACCTGCTTTGAGCACTGAGCACAGCTGAATTAAGCAGTAACCTCTTGACTGCCAGTGCTTGAGCCCTGCATATGGTCAAGAGAAAAATATTACTCAGCTCTTCATATCTATAGATAGGCAGCGAATGCTGTGGGTGGAAAGCTGGGCTTTCATTGAACTGTTGTGTCATGTGCCATGAAAAGCCTTCAGATAAATAACTGAAAAGATATTTTTGAAGTTACTGAGAAACTGAAAAGGAAAATAAGAGTTTTTTTCTAATTTGTCCATTCATTTCCAGTGGGTTTGAATATTGCCAGGCTGATAGCTATCATTTGGGATATAATTCCTCTTTATTATCCACAGCACAATCATTACAGAGACAGGCTTCCCCTGCTTGTCTCACCAAGGCCCTGCCTCTTTTTAGGAAGATAATCTGTGTTGATAAAAAACCGCAGTCCCTGCTGAGCCTCCAGAAATGAATTAGAAGTGGATATCTGAGTCCTAAAGAAAAAAAAAACCCACAAATCTCGAAGGACACCCATGGAAAACATGACTCCACCATTTCCATTCAAATCTAATGAAGCTTTAGGAGACAGAGAATGACTTAAAATGCACAAGCCAAACTTCATACTCTTTGAACCTCTATGGGAATTATGTATTGTCTTGACAGTATGCATCGGAACGTCTTATGGTGCCGTATCAAGTATTAAGACTAGGATCTAGTACGCAAGACCAATTCTCTGCTCCTCACCTATGGAGAAAGGGAAAGTGCGTTCTGAGTGTTTCACAAAGCCATACCCCCTTGGGAAGGCTGAAATACTGAGTGATGTGGGGCACGTTAGCAGCAAGCTGGGCAGCCTCCCACCCACAGCAAACACGGAGTGGAAGAGCTTTAAGGTGGGTCATAGAAACGGTAACTGAAAAGCACGCCTCCATGGAGCTGCTAGAGGGCAGAGGAGCAGACAGCACACTGCACCTCATACCCCGGTTCACCTCCTGTGCAGCAGCAGCTTGTACCACAGTCACTGCGGCCATCCTGGGGGTCCCCGACAGGACTTCCATGTTCACTGCCGGCTGGGTAGACCAGGGCAACCCAACATCATCTGCTGAGCTCTGCAGGGCACCTTGGTCTTTTCGCTGCTGCAGGTTTTTATGGCAGGGAAAAACTCAGCTAGACCTTCACGTGTTGATCTGAATGTGTGAAGCTGATTGGGGAGGGGGGGGAGGCGAACAAGCTCCAGGTTTTATCTAATTGACTACACATGATATGAAAGTCATGGCTGGACAATAAACAAGCCATTTCCCTCCCCTCCGTCCCCTTGTTATTAAAGGTACTTTGCACAGTATAACAGTCTTCGAGTACCGGCTGTAGGGTCAAGCCTTAAATCTAATCATAAAAGCCACCTGGTGCCTGAAATGGTTAATAACTCTATGAACCATGAGAAACAGATGCTTCTTTGAAAAGAGATGTGGGGACTGCGGAGATTTGTAATGTCTGAGTCAACAGGTGAAGTAAAAATCTCCAGGACCTTGAGTGCAGTCTGCTAAAACTGTAAACTTTCCATTTAGAGTATCTGCATTCTCTGTTTAATACCTAGTTCATGAACTGACCTTAATCCCAGATTGAGCTTGGTGATGGGATGGCTTTCCAGGGAATGCTGTCAGCACACGCAGAGCTTCACTGTTGCCCAGGGCTTAACTAAGTGCTTGACCTCGCGTAAAAGTTGTCCCACATTTTATTGACAGCAGCAAGTAGCCTGTGACTTCCCCGATATAAAGGCAAAAGGTTTGAAGCTCGATATTTAACACTTAGGTTCACAAATTCATTTTACGTTTTTAAAAGTCAGTGGCCTTAGCTGCTCAGCACCCACAGGGTCAGTGGTATCTCCCAGTTCAACAGCTGTGGAAGATTAAAAAAAAATAAATTAATTGCTAGATTTGGGCAGAAGAGCCTCAGGGGGAGCTCGGCTGGGAGAAAGACTTGGCAGTAATCTTGGGTCATCTAAGACACATTCCCCCACATGTTCCTCCTCGGGAACCTGTTTACAACATGTGCTGTCTCACCGGGCACACTCGAAGGGGTGTGCAAGAGTAACGATCCCAAAAGTTAGTTGTACCAGAACAACGGGTAACTTAAAGAGGCTCAAAGTCAAGGAGAGTGTTGTCAGTTCTTTGTAAGAAGACCGTTCTACTTTTGTGGACTGCTTTGTAGCAGGTTAGTAGGCAGATATAGTTAGCTGTATTCAATGAGAGTGACACTAGTATAGCACACAGGGAAGTAGGAGTGCCCCCCGCCAGGTTTCCTGAGTGCCAAATGTTTTTCATTAATGTCCAATTACGTGTATCTTCACTATGGAGCCATAAAAACTTCATTAATTAATAACCAGTTCCCAAAGCAGCCCAATGCATTGAATAAGTTGCCAGGCAAATACCAGATAAAAATAATGTTTTGAGTTCATGATTCAAAAAGAAAGAGTAAATGAGAGAAAGGAAGGAGGGTGGGAAGGAAGGAAGGAAGGGAAGAGAGACCAGCAGGCTGAGCACACAGGCTCTTTGGCTTATTCTTTTCGTGACACAGACAATATCATTTAATCCTTCATTTTCTGAAAGCTCACCACTGAGTGGATGGTTAGATGTTTAATTTACATCTAAATACTCTCACAACTGAGTCACTGCATCCACTGTAGGATACCACCTGCTTTTCCTCATACTTTTTGGAAAAGTACAGAAATGATTTATCAAATCCAGAGGAAGGATTGTACGAAAGACAAGCCTTCCCACAAACTAGAGATGGAGACTTAGGTCTCTGATAGAGCTGTGGAACATAAAATATATGTAATATAAATTATACATGAAGAAACAATCTATTCTTTGGCCATGGATTGTATTTGTAGCAGCACTGAATGTCAGACACCCACACCAGTGGGATGCAGGCACTAAAGGAGGAATAAGGATTCTTTGGGGTCTTAATTTCTGCATTAAGATGCTAAAATTAACACAAAAATGGTGAAACTTCTGCTTTTAAATCTAAAAGCACTTTAGAAAACTTACACTAGCCATTAAATG
The DNA here is from genome assembly GCF_023638135.1 of Falco biarmicus. Classification (NCBI taxonomy): domain Eukaryota; kingdom Metazoa; phylum Chordata; class Aves; order Falconiformes; family Falconidae; genus Falco; species Falco biarmicus. The sequence goes on from NC_079299.1 coordinate 8,736,519, forward strand.
TGGATATTTGGGAACAGAGAGAAAATTTAGAAACATGCTGAAGCCCAAAGGAATAGTTCAGTCTCTGGAGTTCACAACCAGATGAAACACAGGAAATTACAGAGATGTAAACAAGTCTTTTAGCCAGGTTTACCATTACTTTCCCTTTTTCCTTTCTATGTTTCAGTCAACAGTTTAATCCCATAAAAAATAAATTGCTTCTTGGACTTTCCTTGGTAATTGTTTCACTTACAAATACTGCATTCAGTCACCAATGGCTTTATCATTTAGATTAATAGGCAGAAATGGGCATTGAAAGGCTGTGATGTTCTGGAGTTGGTGTAACAACAAGCATCAATATCATGAACTGTTGTATCTTGGCAGTTGTTTTATCACCATCTTGATGGATTTGTTTTCCTCCGTCTAGCGTACAAATTGAATTTCATCATGTGTTGGCTAGTGATATAGTCATGGAACAAGGAATTTTTTAGCCTTGAGGCTTTGTTATCTGCTGCTTTGTGTGTTCTAAAGAGCCAGAGTTCTTAAAAACAGCACTGCAAATGTTCAGCTAGAAAATGCCCTTTTGTAGCCTTTGCAGATTATAACCCTTCCATACAATGTATTCAGTCAACTTTCTTCCTGTTTCCCAAACAGTTAAATTTAGAACTATTGTCTTGATCTATTAATGAGATAGAACATCTAGGAAAGTCAATGAGCAGTTACAAAACTGGCACCTACCATGTCTCAAATTCTCAGCCAAACTGATATGCCCATCTGAAAACAGATTAGTTTCTTCCTTAATTTTGGAGACTACTGCCTCATAAACAGCCTTTCCTTTTCCTTATTATTTTCCAGTGTATGATGCAAATACTGAAATGATTATATGAAAAATTAGTAGAGTGTGCCCAGAGGAGAGGGTGAAAGGACATTTTTCCTGAGTTGCCTGAAAAAGTCACTTTGCTAAATTTCTGCTATTTCTGCCCGTTTCCACCATGAGTGGCTTCTTAAGCTGTCTGTTATACAGCCAGTGAAATATGGAAGGTTATGGACTAAAAGCCAAAAGAGACATAAAAAATATCTCCACACTCTCCAAGGCCTTTGTACTTCAGGAGACCTTCTATTATTTTGGTTGTGGCGTATTATATATTGGCTCTTATGGCCCTCAGCATGCTGGCAAATGCAGAAACACAGACTTCACAAGAAATGGTCATGACTTTGAAGGGTTTGCTATCTAAATAGATTAGACAAAGGCTAGAAGAAGGGAATGTTCCACTGAATAAAACAAGACTAACATGTATAGGGTGAGGTATGTCGTGCAGACTGCTTTCTTCTCCCAGTCCCCACAAAATTTGACAATCAGACCAGCAAACAGATCTCAGGCTCTTTGCCATAGCCCAGACTGGAGCTCCTTGAAATTAAAATTTGTTTTGTTTAGTTATTTTTACTTACTGATTTTCAAGCTTGGGCACCTCTTTTGCTTTTTCTGCTCAGCACTATTAATGCAGCCTTTTGCCTGAGCCTTCAGCAAGCTGTGGCTCTGTCCATCTACAGCTACACAAATACAGATTTAGAAATTATGCTTGGCTGAGAGGAGTCAGCTCCTAATAAACAAGTAACTTCTGATATTTTCTCCTTTTGTAAAGTCGTAGAGACTTATTTCAGTTCTCTCTGAATCAGTTGTCTCCCTATCTGAAACATATATATTTTGGTCTCCATGTTTTATGTCAGGGAGCTGTCACAGCCAGAATTTAGGATGGGGTGTTCAGATACTGATCCCTGTCTTGTTCTGTTTATAGGCGCTCAGTGTATTGCGAACCTTAAGTTAGTTTACCACATTTGTCTTTCTAATTGCTCTCACCATGAGGGACCCATCCTCCAGCTACAGGAGGTTTTAACACAGAGGAATGTTCTGGAACACACGTACTACCTGGTGGTTATTTCTAAAACTAGTAGCTCACTTTTTATGTGAAAAATAAGGGACTACAGGGCCAAGAGAAAACCACTCTCTTGGCTTCTTATCTCTTGGCTTCTTGTCACAAATGTTTGGCAAAAAGAACAAAAGGCCACATGATTCCATTTGACAGTATTGGTGACAGTATTATTAAGACTTCTGTTTTTACCTCTGAAAAGGTAAAACACAAGCAGCTCAGGATCCCCACAATATCTTGGCTGTCATGACCTCCCTTGGCTGTATCTTTATCACTATTTCAAACCTGGTCTCTTTATTACAGTAGCAAATAACTGCGCTTACTAATGCAACATGTTGCTTCATTCTGCTTATCTTCTGGGAAATTTAGTGAAAGCACCAAAGTCACCTCACAGGGCCACTGAACAGTGAGCCCCCACACCTGAGCTAGTATCACTGGCTGAAAACCTGGGATTCATTGAAACCGACTGCACACAAAGGAAAACCCACTTTCAGAATGAAACATTTAAAGAGAAAAATTTTCAAAAAAAATCTAAACATCTACTGTAGGCTATAGTATCTGCTTGGGTGTGTAATATACCTGCTTCTGAAGATGGTCAAAACATAGGATTGGAATGAGACAGAGACTATAAAAAAACCCCAACAAAACAAAACAAAAAAGTCTTATTTGGGAGAAAGATATTATTCTTCTAGTACATTAGATGTAATTTGTACTACAAAATGCTAATTTTGTTTGCTTCCACAGTGTTTTTGCACTTCCCATTTTGCTTTCTGGAGCAACAGAATTTTACTGACAAAAATCTCTGTAGGAGGAAAATGTCCAAGTCACAAACATGAATATTTGTCAAAACCAAAACTGAACTGTGCACATACAGGCTCCAGCAAATAATAGTTGGTTGCTTGTCCATGCCAGGAGCAAAAAAATTCTCAGGAGATCTAATCTGTCTGGCAAAAGCTGCCCAGTCCAGCTCATATTTCTAATATTTGTCACTTGTCCAGAAGTTAAAAATATTGAAAATATTCACAATAAGTTAGAGAACTGAAAAAATAAAAAAGCAACTCCAATCTGTTCTGTGAGAAAATAAGGTTGCATGAACAAAAATATTACTTTTAGAAAATAATGATTTAAAAAAAAATGGAATATTTAATTTCATTTGTGAGTCCAAATAAAAATGATTAATGATCAGTGCATAGAGATTAAGAAAGCAGTAAACGGGACAAGATGGCTCAGGGAATTGGTAATGTGGTACTGTGCCTTTTTGGTTTCAATTTCAGCTTTTCAGTTGCTGTTACTAGTGAATCCCTTATGCTTTAAAAGTGGCTTTTATGTTTTAAATGTAAGTTCTCCTGCCAAGTGGCAGATTGCCTGAAAAGTCAATAAAAGTTAGGGTCTGGTTCACCACTGCATTGATCCAGTATCACGCTAGCGTAGCTCAGTTGACTTCAAGCCGTGTACTGCAGCACCAGGACCCAGGAGTGCAGTACTCAGCAGCAAATAACACTTGCTTGGAATATGAGTTCTCTCGACTATAAACTGGGATGCAGCCTTGCCAAATCCTGAGTTTTTATCATGAATCTCACAACATTTGATGCTTTCCTTATAGTTCCATGTCTCCCAGCTTTAGGATTAAAAAAAAGAATCTCTGTTTTCATTTCAAAAGTTAGGTTTCTCAAAAACCCTCACATTGAACTGAAAAAAAATAATTGTGACTTGATTGTACTTTTGAGACTCAAAAGAGGTGAAGGGGGTGAGTAAAACATCCTAATGGATACTGATGCTTTTTTTTTAACATAACTATTTAACCCAGTCTGCTTTCTAGGGGTCTGCCCCCTTCGATTTACGGTTGGCAGTGTTCGGGAGTGCTGGTGTGCTGGCTTCCTGGTCAGCCCGGTACGCAGCTCTGTTGACCAACAGCCACAGCTCATATTTCAGTATAAAACATGAGATAAAATTTCTTTGTAAAACAATAGTGCCAATCAAAACCACCAGCTGAAGCAGCATGCCGATGGGGTTTTCCCCTCCAACTCTGCCTAGCAAAACAGGGTGCGGAGTGAGGAGGAAAGGTCTACATTTTCCTTGAAAATCATACATGTTTCCCATTAACATTAATGGGTGTTTACATACATCAATAAGACTGAGAGTAGGCCTTGTACTACATATTCATAATGTTTAAAAAGTGAAATAAAAATAATACAAAGCATTATACATGAGGCAGCATTGTTACGAGCTGGAACAGGTTACACCAGCTTCTGTTCCCTGACCAATTATGCCTTTCATAAGATTTGTGTTGTATTCCCTGGCCAAGTACCATCATTGCCTTAATCGGAAAAGACATTTGAAAAAATTGATATGGAAAATCTGCATTTGACCTCGTGCCCTTGCTTCATGTCAACAATTTCAACCACATCTGCTCTTGCACTGTGAAAATGTTGGCATATTTCTCTGAGCTCTGCTCCGACAGCTGCAGACACTCTCTCTTTGTACAGGATAATTCCACTCCCAAATACTCAGAGAGCAGTGAGTGCAGATCTTTCATTGCTCTTTCATATAGTGCAGAGGCTCTGCAAAAAGAATTTGAGAGAAGTTTCCATTGAAAAATCTCTTTGGTTCTGGGTCCTGGAGGAAGAATTTATTCTTCCTGTTGCCACCAAGTGATGGTGAAATCACGCCTACCTGTGCAGTGGATGGTGGGAAAATGTTTGTAAAAGGAATACAGCAGTATCCATACACTAAATTTATTATAGCATGCCCAAAGTAAGGCAATCAAACTATCAAGTACAGACTTGCCATTATATTTGGAGATATAGATCAGAATCTGATCACGTAAGTTAGTGGGGTTTGCTTGCCTGATTTATTAATTGATGCATATGTTAACCTGGATGATAAACTTTTGGACCAGGGATTGCAATTAATCCCTCCATGCTGCAGAAGCTATGCAGCTCTCTGGAGTCCTGTCGAGACAGCAACGGCAATATATGCAAAGCAATGTACAGAGGTTTGGATAAAGTGAGAATGCTTATTTTCAATTAGGTATAGGTAATGATCATGATCATTTCTTGCTGTGGTGCTAACTATAAACAAATTTCTTAGGAATATGTTTACCTGACTGTACATATAACATTATCTGCTGCGTGTGTTCCATCTGTACTTTATTTTAAGGATGTGAGGGGCACCCCTTTTGACCTGCTTGGCTTTGCGCTGTGCGCATTGCATTTATTCACCCATTCAGGTAGGGTAAGGGGTACTAACTATCACATACAATAAGTTTGCTCCTTGCTGGATTGGTACCTTGGAAGACAAAGAGACACTTTCCACTTCCCTCTCATTTCAAACACAGAATTCCATACTACGGTTAGGTAGCGGGAATTGGATGGGGAAGAGGGGAAGGAAAAGAACCTTTTATTTCATTACATGGAAGTAAGGACTGTCAGAATGTATTTTGCATTGCCAGTCAGACATTAAGTTGGACCGATGACAGTCAATACTGTAAAGAATATGCAATATTTGAATCACGTACTTTAGAGTATTCTCTCTGCAAGGTCATTAAAATCTAACATATATTAAATGAAATATGGACTTCCATATACATGGCACGTTCTTATATTGGCTTGGTTTTCTGTGCTGTTTTATAACCTTTGTATTTCCTTCTTGCAAAATTCCTTCTTGATTAAAAATCCTCTATATTTATGTACATGGTAGCAATATCAATGTGGCTTAGCCTGTTTGGTAATCATGATTAAATCTGGTCTACTATTACTTTTACTGTGATGAACAAGTCCTTGATTTTGTATTTTTTAAAAAGAGTTGGAGCACAGTTTTGATCCAGGGTGAGATGAAGGGTTGCACAGGGTAGAAGGTCAGTTTTGCTTTGTGGTTTTTGTACTCTTTAAGGACAATCACACAGGAAAATATGTTTCAGACAAATTTTTAAGTGGAAAAACAGAATTGACAAAGATCTGAAAGAGATGTTAAATAGGGGTTGTAACATACTAAAGACAGTCTTGAAACAGTGTGAAAGACCTGTGAGCTAGGCTGTGCAATTTCTCCTCTGTATCTTCTCCCTGGGAGGGAGGTCTCCAGCACCCTCTTGAATTTGGAACAGGTTCTCTCTACATATTTTTGAATGTTTACATTCCAAATTGCTTGCTTTACGGTCGTATAATAAGTAGATCGATGTACTGGGATATTGTAAACCAGGAAACTTTAATGTCTGTGGAATACTGGGAACATCTAATATTCATATGAGTGTTTAGCAGACGTTAATGCTTTCTAGTTTGTGATGTCCAGGTACATTAGCTGATCTATGAAGTTCTGAGCCTTTTGCACATCTGAATAAGATAAATACTGGTTCATGCCACTAGACCTATCAGAAATTAACATCTCACAAAATATTTGTGGCAGTGGGTATTTAAATTTCCATTCTGTTAAATGGTTCTATCAAAAAACATTTGGAAATATATTAAATTAAAAATATTATCAACAGAGTTTATCCATGAAATCCTGGAAAAGTCATGACAATGAAGCAATGAGAATTAAAAATTATTGATTTTGATGAAGAGAAAAAATACACTGGGTTTATTAATATGTGCCAGATCATGCTTTTACTTTATTTTAAAAGGATGGCTTCGTGAAGACAATAATAACATAGTGCATAAATATTTAGATTTTGAGTTAAGTACTTAAGCCATAAGTTGCTATCAGAACTTGGGAAATCCATCAACACCTGTAATTATTTAGTAAAGTCTAATATTTATTTTTCCGGTTAGTAAACTGTACATCAGTACAACAGTAGGTCATGGATTCTTTCAAAATAATCGCTGGTTCCTACACCACCAGCTTGTTCATGGTCAGTGCCCTGTGAACATTAGGCAGCTGGATTTCAAGTCCAAATTCTACTTTTCCAGAGTGAACTGTTCATTCCTTAGTTATTTCCTTCAAGTAAGATGCGATAGTTTCTTTGATGATAGTTTCTTTCTCACTTGAATATTTAGGAGAACAGTTAATTCATCTACAAACTTCAAGGGAAATTTACAGGCTTTGGCAATATTCACATAGTAATATAAATAATACTCGCCATAAATTTTGCTTATTTAGTGGTTACACTTATGGACATCGACAGGCTTTGGAAACGTTAATCGCCTCAGTCTTACAATTCCCCTGATAAGTGGGTGATTATTGTCATCCTTTTACAAAAGAGGAAAGTAAGGGAGCGAGAGGTTAAGTGATTTACCCCATGTCCACAGGAAATCTGTGATAAAGCCCAGACCAGAATCCAGGTCTCCAGACTCCCGGCCACATGGTCTCACTCTGCCAGATTGTCCCCTACTGCCATTCCAATGGCTCTGCTGAAGGTTTGGGAACAACGCCAGAAATTTCTGCATCAAAAAAAGAAGCAGAGACAGTGGCCAAATACGCACATTTAGCTGGACTGACACCATTTCTGTATAAACAGATGTAATAATAATTAAGGGTGTAAGAATAATTAATTCTTACACAGAATATACCTTGGGTGCGATAGTGACCACACGGATTTGTCAGTACTCTTCCTGGCGTAGGCAGGTCTGAAATACTGTTGTGTTGTTCCTTACGATTTGAAAAAACCGAAGGGTGCTAAGTCTTAGCCTTGTCCTCAGGCAGCTGCTCCTGAAGGATGTCCAGTTTACAGACAGCTTCTCTTTGACCACCCAAATGCCACATCCATATGTGCTCAGCCCTTTTTTCTGCTTGTTTAGCCACGTCTCACGTGAAATAGAAGCAAAATCCTATTTCACACTCCATATTTTGGCAGCTCTTGCCGGACTTGGGGATACAGAATAACAAAGTACTATATAGTGACTTTATACAGCACTGTTAATTTGCACTAAAAGCTTGGCTCTGTGCTGTCTTTCTCCTTTCAATGAGTCAGTGACTTCGCCTCTTCTGCAGAAGGCCTAACGTGAAACCACGAGAAATGCCTGTTGTTCACATGCCAGGAAATCTTGTATGAGAACACAGCTGCAGCAAGGCTGGTTCCCATTCTGCACTGGTTCACAAGGGAATGGGGTCCCCATTCATCTCCTTGGCCACATATGACACAGCGCTCTGACAACCTTAAGGTGAGGAACTGACAAGAGATGTGTTGTGCTCCCCAGCCACAAACAGCTGTGGGTTCTACTGAAAGGTATAGGAAAAGGGTATGGCCATGTTACAACAGGACTTTCTTCCTGACCTTGTGTGTTGTTCTGGGGTACAGATCAAACAGAAGGACAAGTTAGCTCACAGAGCAAGACGTAGCCAAGATATACCTCCTCTGCATGGGCTACAGATCATTCCTAGTACTGCTACCCTGGTAATGCAGGCACAAGCCTGTCCATACTCAGGGCTGATCATAACCTCACCCTAACGTAGCAGGCAAAGAGCAGGAATTTGAATCAGCAAGAAGCAGGTCAGTAATCCCCCAGAAAAAAAACTCATTTTCAGCTTTGTATTGATGAGACGTGTGAACTTACTTTGGTGATGATACTCATCATCACTGATCTTGATGGTGTTTCTTCGTGGCACCTCCTGCCTCCTTCTTTCTTACCCAAAGCCAGAATTTACTGTACGGCAGCCTCTGGTCATGCACCTCTTTTTTCCCTAGCAGCTCTAGTGAGGGAGTCTTGTCACTGCACCCTCCTCCTTTGCAGTGCTCTGTATTAGCCTGTGTAGATGGAAGGGTTTCTTGACTTCTTTTTCTGCCCGTTACCTTCCTTGTCCTTGGTAGCTGCTGTCTTCTACTTTTTCTCTTCTTGAAAAACTGGTGTTGCACTGGTTTGGTCATGTTCAGCTGCCCAACAGTAGTGATACAATGACTAAATCTGTGGCTGACACCACCTTGAAAGAGAGATCACAGTGTCGAGAGGGCACAGCATAAGCTATGAACTGGAAACCAAGACTGTCTAGCACAAAACTGAAGGTAGAAGTTGTTGCAAACTAGCTGTTTGTTTCTATATGTTTGTGATCTATTGATTACAGAGTGGATGTATGGGTCACATCTTTTTTTTCACAAGTAGAAACTTTATTTGGTGGGTGCAGAAAAGTTTTAGAAGTGAGGTGCAGAAAAGTTTTAGAAGTGAGAATTCCTTTAAATTTATGAATATTTGTATCCAAAACATGGACTACATCTGATATATATTCTCTCTGCAGAGGCCAGCTGGTTAGTTTGTGAGTTTAAGACATTAACAAGCTCTAGCGCTGTTAGATGCAGGGATTTAAAATAGTTTTGCTGCACATACCTGGTTGCAGGCAGAAGTTTGTAAAAACAACCCAGAAGACTTAGAAGTCCAAAGGGAAACAGAAAGATTCACGCATGCATATTGTAAGGGGTTTTTTTGTTTGGTTGGTTGTTTTTGTTTGGGTTTTTTTTTTTGCCAATCTTTTCCTATTTTGTATTCAAGGTTTCAATCATTTGTGTCTGCCAGCTCTGCAAGCATAGTTATTCTGTGTAAGGCTTTGGCTTCCTACTTACCTGGGATTAGCCAACTATTAGAAAGAAGCCGATGACTGATTTAAAGGTTTTCCACCAAATCTGTTGGCTTGGACAGCAGAGCCAAGAGTGGCTACTTATTCTGGTGTTGTGAAAAAGCTATTGCTCAGTTTATATTTGTTAACTTTGAAGCAGAAGGTATCTCTTCCCATGTGCGCTGTCACCAGTCTGAGCGTGGGCCCTTAGAAACGAGATGGGTACAAATATTAGTACTTGCATGTGTCTTATCACCACAGCTGACTGATCCTCAGGCACGAATCCCTCCCTGCGCCAGCAGCCGTGCCTGCCACCTGCCTGCCCACGGTGGCAAAGGCAGCAAGTCAAGGATGGAGTGCTCTTGGAAGGGTCTTCTTTGCAGTTGGGAACTCTGGCAAGCTTTGTGCTACAACTGTTTAAGATTATTTAGTGGCTTTTAAACACTGTTCATGCCCATTCCGAACAAGCCCACAGAACATCTGCACAGTGTCTGCTAGCTGTGCTCAGGGAGTGTCTACCAACAATCCTATATTGTTCTCAGCAAGTATATATCAGTCCAGATTTTTTCCATGGCTTAGTATCATCTTCAAGCATTGAGGAAACTGTGACCTTTCATTGATTCAGGCATGGAAACTATAATCACGATATTGAGTAGTTGTATTTGCTTTGGAAAAGTAATCCTATTGTTCTCCTCTTTTAAAGCTTAAACTAACAGTCAGCGTGAATGTCATCTTTATAAAACGATAGGAACCCTACAATGTCTGGTATTAATAATTGCCTCTGTGCTCAGTGTCTGAGTGGGGTTGGGACTGAAAGGAGAGAATGAAGTCCTTATGACAGAACTCAGGGGTAGTCTCTCTTGTGAGTATTTTTATGAGATGCAACTGCTACAGAAGTGCATCTTGTGCATCCCAAGGCAATCAGTTGGCTTTTCAAGGCAGCACAGCGGTGATTTATCCCTGACAGGAGAGAAGAACCCATAACGGTGCTCTGAACTGCCACTGCTGTTCGCTGATTGACTCTGAGTGTGCTCTGATCGGCTGAACTAGAGCTGTCCCACCAGGAACAGGCAGGCAGAGGCAGCAGCCTCACGGAGATCAGTGAGCCTAGTGCTGCAGCATCGTCAGTCTCAGACGTTGGTGACTTCTAAGAAAACCACCCAAAAGTCCTAAAGTGCTAGCAACAGGGAGTTTATAAGGGTAAATGTGACAGCAGTTACGCACTGACTACAATTGTAACTGTAGATGACAATCACCTCAAAAATTTGCAACAGTATTTTTCATAGCCTACTTGCTGTTGTATTGAGTGGCCACTGAAGGATCAGTGATGGAAGAAGGTCAGTAAGGTTGTACAGGGAAGGGTCTTTAGTAGATGGGATTCGGTTCATGGTTCCTCCTTAGTCTTTCTGCATAGTTTCAAGAGAGTCACTTAATCTCTTGCAGCTTCTTTCCGCTGTCTGCAAAAGAATGCTTTTGTCTGTTTAAGTTGTAAGCTCTTTAGAACCAAAGTGTAAATGGATTATACGTTTATAATGCAGAAAATACATGGGTCTTTGATGCCAACAGTGGCCAATATGAAATCATTAGAAAAACAGTATTAATTAGAAGTAAAGACTGCATTACACTTTGTTAGGGATGCATTAGATAACAATGGCTGTGCATACTGAATTCATGTAATTTTCACAGTTCTGCTCAGAGTAGGGAATTATTTTGGCTGGAAAACAACTCAAACAATAAGTGCCAGCAGCTGTGAGGTCAGGAATAACTGTTGGCTTTTATTTTTCAGCTCTTGGTCTTCTAAAGTTCGTTCAGTAAAAGAAGGAGGTGAGAAATATAAAGAAAGTTTTGACAGTGTCCACCACGACTTTTCTGAAGTTGGTCTTTGTTGGTCAGCAGCCGTACCTGAGTCATTGCTTTTAAATGGCCCCGGGTATAAATGGATCAAAACAGATGGTATTATGCTAAAGTCACTTGCTGAACAGTCAATAGATACTCAGCTATTGTACTCTAAATCATAAAAGTTTTATTTTGCAAGTCACTCCCAGAGCTAATTTTCACAACCTACCTGTAGTGTACATAAACCCCAGAGCTTATAAAAATGAAGAGACCAAAAGTGCATCTTGTTTATGTTTGCAGATAGGTTTTTCTGAAGAGCATCACATACAAGCACAGCTGACGGCAGACCAAAAATGCGCATATGTCAACAGATGCCAGTTCTGGAGATAATCTGAGTTTATCTTCCAGCTCTGAAGAGAGTCTTTACAGAAAGGCCCTGCTACTGCAGTTGCAAGGAGGGAGAGACAAGGAGCCATGCTTCTTGTCAACAGACTCTTCAAAGGACCCTTGTGGAAGAGGCAGTGTTGTAAAAGAAGCTATATATGTCTTTGAATCAGGCCTTGAGGAGTGCACTGTGACTGCTTGCCTCTTTCTGGGAGGCAATTAGGGAGAATCTTAGATATTTTTTTCTTTTTTAAGCATACAGAAATATTTTTCTGCAGCTTAAGGAAGAAAAAGAAAAACACAGATTTTATAAGAATAAACATGGGTAAATAAATGAGTAAACAGGAGGTTTGGGGTGGAGAAGGAAGAAAAAGCAAGGCCAGCTAGGAAAAAAAAAATCTTTTACTTGACCAGAGAAATAAGTATACAAGTTGTTCTTTGGATCTGAAACAGAAAAAGATAGAAGAGACATTTGAAACCCTTACCCTTAATATGTTGGTTTTCATTCCTTAGGCTTTTGCGCTTGGAGGTGTTATACTTTACATAAGGGTTGGGGTCATTCTGATCTTATTTTCCTTTTTCTCTGTGAGTGGAAGGGCCCATGGATTTGAAATCTGTGGCAGAGATTCTCTTTCTGCGTAATCAGCCCATGACCCACCTTCCATTTTGTGCCTTTTGGATCCTGAGCACATTTCGTTTTCCACAGCTTTTGTTAATGCATTGGCTTTTAACACATTTCATATAAATTTTCCAAATCAGACTACTTCTAGCTGTGGCAACAAGGACCCAACTTCTCCAGGAGTAAGAGAGCCATGAGGGAAGGAACACAAGCTTGTGGGACTAATTCTGGCCCCACTGAAACTGTCCAGATGTCAGCATAAAAAATGAAAGCAGTGGAAGCCTGTACCCCTCCTCATGTACATTTACCACAATGATATAAGTATCGTCCATTTTACAACATGGGAAAAAAAGTCTTTCATTGCATGGAAATGTGTTGCATAACTACTGTGCCCTACTGTTTGGAAAATGCTGGGACGAGCCAACACCAACACTTCCTCTCATTCTCATATTTGGTTAATCAAATTACTTTTTACCAGACATTAGCCAGAACACTAGATAATTGTTTTCTATTTTAAATAATGGCTTGTTGAATTCAGAGGGCCTTGTTTGAGTCTGCAAAACCTGGCATTAAGCTGGAGTAAAACAGTATCCAATTATGCCCATTACCCCTAGGCAAGTACTTAGAAAAATCACCTGTCAACAGCACAGCATTCTGCCAGAGTAATTTTTTACTCCCTTTCTGTTCCAGAGGCATTTTATTTGCTGATCTATCAGTTGAAAAGTCCCTGTCAAAGAGGAGGAAATAACAATAATGTTTTAGTGAAGCAAACGCTTCACTAAACGCTTGTACAGAGGTAAAAGGGTTGCACCAGCCCAATACAATGCATTCCTGCCGTTATTCCGACTTAGACATGCAGACTGTGAAGCAGCCAACTCTTGTCCGGGAGTGATTAGGAATAGATATGGGAAAGGTCTAGGAAGATCGTGGGAGTTAGAAAAGCATGTTCAACTTTATGTGCAGAAGACTGCCCTTTACCTTTCTTAGCTGGATTTTTACTCTGCTATGGGTAAGAGACCAAAACTCCACAAACAACAAACCAACCCCAACCCCAAACCAAAAATCTCAAGAAAAAGTAGCTGGTGAAAAGTTTTCCTTTGCAAATAAGGACACTATCTATTTGGTCTCACATGAGAAGGGATAGTGGCACCCAGCTGATGTTAGAACAAAATATAAAGTTTAAATGTTGGGAATCACTGTGAAGATCTCCATGCCTTTCACAGTTTTTTTGGCTTGTTCCAAAGTATCCCTCTTATTTCCGATTTCATTTAAGTGGGCTCCACAAAGAAGTTATTCTGTGATTTTAGAACGTACAGTAAATAACTTGCAACATAGAACAGAGGTTGCTTTGGAGGGTCCTTTTGTATAGTCTAAAATGCTGATTTAGCATTCTTTGTACTAGCAGGCCACAGCTGGAGGATGCTAATATTTTGAGAAGAGACATGTCAAGAGGAAATAACTGAATCTGAGAATACATTTAAGAGAAACAATGAAATCCACTAAATCTGAAGCCTGTGTTGCATTCTTCACAACAATGAAAGAAATTCTGCATGTCAGAGTGTTAAAGGGTTTCAATCTAGTTCAGTAAGGTGTATTAGAGAGGCATTTTCAACAAATGCCTGCTGAAATCAAATCCCAGGGAGAAGTAGCCAGCTGTTTCTGGGACTATATGATCAGGTTTTAAGATGATTAATTTTTGACAGAAGCCTTCCCATAACATCTGATAACTAATATGTGTTTGCTACAGGTGACTGCTTTGGTCTCTGTTTCTTGAGCCGGAGTCCCTTCAGTCTCAACAGGTGATGTCGAGCAACCAGATCTATTTTTCTTAGCCAAAATGGCAGCTACTTAACAGTCACAAAGATTTCTTTTTGCACTTTCTTTGCCAATTCAATGGTACACAGAGGAATAAGAAAACTGGAGGCCAGGGGAAGTCTTGACTTCTAACACAGGCTTTGCCACTGATTTCTTGTATGACAGTGATTAATATTTCAGCTTTGCCGTTTGTTAATTAGCAGTAGAAGGGGATAGAGTTGTATTAAAGTGCCTGTCCAGCAAGGACTAAGCAAGCCCTTAAAGGAGCTGTTCATACAGATAGATCTCTCCTTGAATTTACATGTATGAGCAGTGCACTGAGCATGTGAAGTGACACACAGCCGCTGAGCAGTATTGTTATGAGCTGGGTGCTATAGGCACACCCCATAGCTCCATTTTGGCACTAGTTCGGTGGATCTACCCGGGCACAGAGGCGGGCATCGGCACTCAGCCCCCCAGGAGAATCAGCAGCCCTGACACAGGACATAGCATGTGGTGAGTTTTACATGCCTAAGAGCATGGACTCCAAAAAGACCATCATGCTTAGTAGAAAACCACAATACTGCCCACTGGTCAACATCGACAATGAAGAGTAGCTTAAATTTCACTTCAGTTCTAGGGGTTTTTTTGGTTTTCTCTCCCCTGCCCCGAAGTGTTTCTCCTAAGAATTCAGTGTCCTGAAATGTCTCGTAAAGGGTATGCTTCTGAATTGTTTCAAAACTGATGGAGGAAAGAAAGGTTGTTCTTTCTTCCAAGGCATGCCCAGAGGAGTACACAGTGATAGTCTGTCTTCACCATCACTCAGTGTTGAGTAAGCAACAAGGATGTTGGAAGCCTGATGAAATTTAAGCACGTTTCACTTTCTGCAGGAATATGCATTACCATCCAGACCCCGGGGTTCTTCAGGCAAAGGACTTTCTCATCTTTCTTTGAAGCTTTTTCTGCTTTCCTCACAACTGGGGAGCGTTCACTGTGTCAGAGAAAAGTAGCAGGAATGACATTCATTAGGATGATTCAGAGGCAGTGCCTTTGTTCCCTGCTCCAGCTAAGATGTCACCATTGAAGGAGCAGTAAACCTTTCCTCACCTCCTTTCTTTCACACCTCTGACTCCCTTGACCAGGCTTACTTTCTCCAAAGTCCCTCTTACACCATCCTCAAAGGTGCGGATGCTCTTTGCGATGTGGTAGGTGAGGATTGCAATGCCCTCGGCCAGAGAAGGAAGCGGACCCATCTGTTTCGTAGCGCATCTGGGTGATGCTCTGACCTCGGGAGCAGCATCAGGCAGGAGCACCATCTCCCACCTCCCTAACTCCTCTTTCCAGTGGCACTCAATCTGCTGGGTGGGTACCCCCACAGCACCTCCCAGCCTGCAGAGACATTGGGGAAGGTTAACCCAGCTCAGCATGGGAGAGGTGTTAAATTATCAGCACTAATAAGGCAGAGGGACTTGCCTTATTAAGAAGCAGCACTTCACTTTGAGCGCATAGAAAACTTTAACATGGAAAGCTTCATTGCCTACAACAAGTGTAAATGCCCCATACTTAGGAGGCAGCTGAACAAGGTCCTGAGGGTCTGAATTTTTGATTGGAAGCTTAAAGTAACAGGTGAGCATTGAAGTTGTATCCAAGAGCTTTCACGGATTTAGCCCTCAAGTCCTATTAAGCAAGCAGCCACCTTAAACACACCTCAGGAATCACAATCTGTTGTTTATCACTTCCCACAGGCACCACTTGAAACACACACATGTGTGTATATGTGTGTATAAAAGGAATACCTGGAGAAATTTAAAACATCTTAATTAAACTTAAGATGTGTGGTTCAGATAAGATTGGCATGTGGCCACTGCATTCCAAGATTCTCAAATAGCATAATCTAATTAATTTTGTTTAAGAACACAGAGGTCATAAACATACAGTAATTTGAAACACTTAGTACCCTGCCAGCTGGCACTGTCTCCTTTCTGCTTCTTTGCGCTGTAATTTCACTTCCATTTATGCTGAGCCTGAAATCTCCTCGCTCTAGTAGTAGGCTGTATTATGTTACACAGTATTCAGCTGAGGTATTTTTTAATGAACTAATTACATGTTAGTTAATAATAGAAATTTCTTTAGTAGTCAACTGCTGAATATAATTCCGAGAGAACTACTGTAAGCTGGGATCTTGCAGGAATGTTTAGGAACAGGTTTCAACCAGAAGCATTATGTTTATTCTTTAATATGCTATAAATAAACAAAATAGATCTCCTCTGAAAAGCCGGATGGTTTATGTTTTCACTGCTGGGTCGAGCACTGGGAACTGATGTTTTCCCACCTTTATTAGTGGATGATTTTTGAAAGTCATTCAAAAAAAATGATGGAGAGTGTTTGTAGAGACCTGCCATCAGAGAAGCACATTTGGATTTCCTTCGTTTGCCATCCGCCCGTGCCCAGACTGTTTCTGCGGCAATGCTGTAGACACAGTCTATGCTCTCATTTCCTAGGCAATCTCCAAGCGCCTGGAACAGATAGCTTCTGCGAGGCTCAGACCCTCTTTATGGCTCTCCTGAACGAAGCAACATGATGTCATGTAACATGATGTTGTGCAAATCTTTCAAAATGTTTCTCACCGCTCTGCCCACCGGGGAACCATCTGGCTGATGTGTTCAGCCAAATATCCAGACAGCTCACGGCATTTCTGGTGACTGAGATGCAATGCAGATAAATTTCATTACTTTAGAGCTCAACTTTGTCATTCAGAAATAATTCTCCAAGGACACATGCCCTTAAATGTTGACTTTTGGCCTCCTGGTCTAGTTTTGAGATAGTGTGAGCCAGTGAGATTTTGATGACCTATGGATATTATTACATCAGAAGTATATACTTTTGAGAATGCCGTAGGTCAGATTCCCCCTGGCTGATGTAAATGAGCGCGGCATGATGAAGCAATATTTAAGCTACACAGTTTTATAGCGAGGAAGAATCTGGCTTGGCATATAGAGGCACAAGCATGTCATACACAGGCTTCACTATTCTCACAGCACGTGCGTAACTATCGCTAACGTTAATGAAAGGCGTGCATCGAGGGGTTATGTTCTTACATGTACATTAGTGTGTAAAGATCTCCATCAAAGATTTTCTCTGCTGGAAGACAGGGATATGGTTACAAAGCTATTCTCTGTCTGGTACTGCCAGCAGCGCTGTAAATCCCCCACACCCCGTATCTAATGTACTCAGATGCAGAGGAGGCAAACAGTCATGCCAGGGGAGAGCAAAAGGAGAGCAGGCTGGCTAAAAGGCAGCTCTCAGAGATGAAAACCAGACGGAACCCCTGACAATCCCAGCACTGGGCTCCTGAGAACCTCTCAGCCTTAACCCTTAGCAGCTAGAAACCAAAGGAAAGTTACCAAAGATCATTATTAATGAAAATATGAAGTGCGCCTTTCTGAGCACAAAACGCTGTGTGATGTGGAAGTGCTGGGGTTTTTTGGAGTGTTATACACGACAGGCACATGCACATCCCATTTCTCACCTTACACTACTGTTGGGGAGAAGGGCTTTGGAGCTGCAGAATCCCTGAGGTGGACAGGGGTTTTAGGGGTTTCTAGCCCAGCCTCCTGCTTGGACCAGGTGCAGCAGGAGCAGGTTGCCCACATCCCTGTCGAGCCAGTTTTGAGTGTCTCCGAGGATGGAGATGCCACCACCCCTCCAAGGAGCTGGTTCCAGTGCTTGACTACGACTCAAGTTTTTCCTGATACTGAGCCAGAATTTCTTGTGTGGCAACTTGAGACCAGTGTCTTGTGTATGTAGTGAAATCAAGATTGGCCTATAGCTTCACTAATCCCATTGAATTTATCCAAACAGTTCTAAGTACTTTTATTGTGAAGTGTAGTGGAGATAGAACTGCAGGGTACAGATGACCAACAATGCTATGTAAACCCACTTTAAATTTAGCTGGGTCTGATACTTATTAAATGACACTGTCATGTAAGTGGTTTGAGTAAAAAAGTTGGTGGTATGAAACAAATCCCTTTTCCGACGTATATGTTTCTGACATTGCTTAGTGATCTCAGTCCAGTTCTCATTGGACTGGTCCTCACATCAAAGCCCACCATCACAGTCGGTGCTCACAAATTTCTTGGCAAGGTTCCAGATTCTTAAAGGTATTTAGTCATTATTCTGCTCAGTCTTGCAAGGCCTAAGTGTTTTAGACAGGTAAGAACCATTTTCAGAGTTGCCTGACTTAAGACTCCTTGAAAGCCAAGACTTCAGTGAAGACGAAACTGGAATTTACCCTTCATCCTTAGAAGTAGTGTCTCGACAAAGGAGGCAGGAAGGAAAGTAAGGAGGGCAAGTTGTGGAAATTTATGTTGCCTTTACAGGTGTTGTGCATCTTAAGAGAACTTCAATTACAGAAACCGTGTCACTCAAATTGAATAACTAAACCTCTTAAAATAAACTAATAGAAGGAAATGCTATTGGCTACAGGCCAATTTACATCTAACTTTTACATGGATACAAAAAACCCCAACAAACTACCAACCCAGATATTCTCTTTCCTGAACAAGAGTGCAAAGAATAAAAAACGCTAACTGGATTTTTTTTTTTAGTCCTCTTAAGTGTCCCTTGAACAGGGTCTTGCTGAAAGGTACTCTACAGGACCATAACTGGGAATAACCAAAGAGAAGATGTGGTTCACATACTTATGCATATGAGATCAAACCACTGCCTTGCATCTGGTGAGTTTGTACTGACAGTTTGTTTCCAAGACAGTCATCAATATAATGTCTGAGAGCTTAATCCTTCTCCCAGTAAGTCAGTACCAAGACTCCCACTGTCTTCTTCTGTGTGGCTTTGAAGCCTGCATATTCAGTGCCTACAAAATTAACCACTACTTACTCAGGAGAAAAGCCAGGCAGAAAGTATTTGAATATAAACATTTACATGTAAAGAATTGCCTCTATTGAAATCCATTACAAAAGTGATTGAATCTCTGTCATTTTGGAGGGTTTGCTATTTTCAAAATATCATTTCTAAATCAACGTAGCTATTGAAATAGGAATAGCGTGTTTTATTTTAGGTTTTAAATAAACCAGAAAATTCAATCTTGTTTTCTGAGTAAAATAAAATCTTATTCTATTAAAAAAAAATAAAAAATGGCTGTTTTACAAAACCCTTGCTTTGGATAACTGAAGAATAAACATAATGATTTCATTTTTTTAGGGATAAAATGTCATCTGAAGTTACACTTGATCAATCAGGTAAGTCTGTTTTAAAACTTGAAAAATAAAAACATTATTTAGATTTTGCTGTGTTTTCAGTGTTGTTTTTTTGACCTGTTCTATCTGCTTGGAAAGTAACCACAAGTTCCTGTTGGAGTATATCAAGAAGTTCAAAGCAACAATAAGGCACATAATAACACGGGTTTGTTCATGGGCAAAGACCATAAGGGGCAATGTGTTTCTCCATGCCCTTTTACAATGTGAGTCTCAATAGTTCAGTGGAGCTGGGCTTTTTGGGATAATTAGGATTAGTGCTTTAACAACATGTCATTTACTTTCCTCCATGCAGATTTTCCGAAGCATGGAATTTCATTTCATGCAGAATGTGGTGTTGATTGAGACTGAAGGAATGAGAAGTTTACAGACTATAGCTCATGCAGTCTTTAAAATACATTTCTAATTCAGATATGAAACATTGCAATTAATAAATTACTGATAATCTCAAAAAACAGTAACACTTCCTTTTGCTGTCTTCCCAATTTTCATGAAAGGGCACTGCAGACAGTAACCTTCCTCCCTGGCTGAGGGCTGTGGTGCAGGGACTGTGATTCTTGTCCTGCTGAGCAACATTATACCATCAAGTGCTGAGCCACATGAAGTTTTTGGCTGTGCTCTTCTAATTTTTTTTTTTTTCTAGTTTTCCAGATTCCTATGCCCTGTTCTCCAGTTCCCAGAGGTAGGCATTTCTGTAATTTCGATTTACTTCCAAGTATCTTTAGAAAATGCAAAGTGCTCTTGGCTTGGATTTCGTACACAGTCCAGTGCCAAAAACCTATCTGCATTTTTTCCCTTGTATATCCTAATTCTAAACTTAGTTTTCCTTTTGCATTCTGCAGTACTATGCAATCCTTGGGGGGAAACAGCTATTCAGGGTAGCATTAACCCTGTGTGAAATACAAAGTGTGAACATTTTAGCTGCCCATCATCACTCAGCTGAACAAAATGGCTTTGTGGCTGGCACTTCTTCCACCTTACTTCTCCTCCCAGAAATTGCTTAAACAAAATCAGTCTTTCTAAAAACCATAGACTCACATTGTCTAGCCTGTCTAACAGCCCCTAATCCAGTCAGAAAGCCCAACCTGTTTGAAATAACCAAATATGCATGTGGAATTTGCATTAGAAACATAATAGACCTACTAACCATGGTTATTACAGCCCGCTCAATTGTTCAAACATGCCTCCCACCTGTTGCTGCTTATAATGTGCTCAAGTGCCATCAAGTGCAAAAGTTACAGTGCTATTTATATGGAACCTTCTTAGACATGCATGAGGTGCAAGATATATTTACAAGAGCCTCCTTTCATCTCTTCCGCTAGGCACAACAGGGGTCTCATCTCCTCCCTGGACGCATATGTGACTACAAATGTCATTACTGGAAATAAAATATTCCCACCATGCAGAGACTGAACCCCAGGGAGACCAGTGCAGGAATCCTCTTGAGCCTTTCATTTGGAGAAGGAGAAAGTGGAAATAAAAACCAAAACACAACAACAAAAATGCCCTACAGCTTTGCTGGTTTAATTGCCGTGTTGTGGATGCACGTGGGATGAAAACAAGGAAGGAACCGCAAGCATTCGGGTGGGAGTTGTTTCCAGATCCTACGGGAAATTTGTGTTGGTGTTGGGGGCCTGAAGCCTTCTGGAGTTAATGGAAAGATTCAGACTCACTCAAGTGTGCTCCGGATCAAGCCCTTAATACAGAAATGTGTCTGAAGAGGTGAGGCACCTCTTGGGCACAGCTACAAGGCACAAAACAGCGACTCCCTGGTTCTAATTAAGCCAGCTAACTTTTTTTTTATCATTATATGATAAAAATATATGATAACTTTTATCAGTAACTTACCAGAGCAAAGATTTTACCCAAAGCTTCAATGATATTCAATTTCAGGAGACTCATTTCAGACTCTTAAGGTTAGGCCATGTCAGGATGGCCAGTTATGAAATGAAGCACAGAACCATTGTGCTTCATTGCTTCACTCAACAACTTGGGGAAAAAAATTAAAATGAAACTCCCAAATTGTTTCAAATGGCCCTGTAGAAGAGATGAGATTTCTGTCTTTACAGCTCTCTCACCCTTGATTCTGGAAAGCAAGAGTTTCTGTGAAGACGTGGATGAAACTTCACAGGAATGACTATTTCTGCACCATGCCAAATAATTACTCATGCAAGGGTACGGAGATCTTTAGGTATCTGAAACGTCTGTGATGCTGTATGAAGAGACCTGCATAATGGGTTTCCTTGGGCGCCAGCAAATTAGCTGTGGAAACATGGAGCTCCACACAAGCGGGCTTACCTTGTTCTTATCAAAGGCTTCTCAAACACAGAGAGCTGTACTTAGGACATCCCATGATCTCTCACTCATTTACTGTACCATGAACCATACCGTTTTCCTTATGCTTATAAAAGTGGTGGTGTTATCCCATTATAAAATGAGATTATCCTGCGAGCTTGCAGCTTGCAGAACCTCTAAGTCCATCTGTTGGTGTGGTGCTCCTGTGCGTATCTCTGAGGACCTCAGTCTGAGCAGTATTCCAGGCACAGCTGGCTGAAAAGCTGCTGTATAACCTGTTTTGGAAGGAAAATTAGATTTTCAGCTAAACTTTTTTTTTTCTTCTCATGGATTGTCTGCTTTCCATGGTAAATTCCAGCTTTTGGCTGAAAACCCAAAACATTTGCAATAAAATATCTTGTGCGATTCTGAGATAGTGCATGGTACAGGAAGGTAGGGGAACATTTTCTGACAAGTACTGCTGATATAAACTCATGTTAATGCTGATGCTTTTTCATGCGGCAAGTTGTTAGTGGAGCCAGTGGAAATTGCAGACAGATGGAAGATACAGGTTGTTGCATGAAGCTTGTTCAGCATGCTGAACACCACCACAAATATGTTTTTATACGCACTCTTCTTTGAAGTGTGATGGATGTAGCATGTGTGAGTTGCTGTCTCATTTTTCTATTGAATTATTAAAAAAAAAAAAACTTTACCCACAGATCTAGCTGGGTGGTAGCTCCATTTTTCCCAGTAGCTTCTGACAGTAGTTACATTTCATTTGAAACATACGCTCACTTTTCCTGCATCCCCCAATGTAAACATGTAAGAGATGCTGGAATTTACCAAAGAAAAAGAACTTTGCAGTCCTGTGCTGTAGAAGGTGGCACAGGAGGGCCAGAGAAAACACATCTGTGGGTGAAAGGCTTGCACTCTGCCTTTCACAGCCAGAAAGCTGTAGGGTTTGCCTCGGCTGCCCGTGGAAGCACTGAGCTCAGCATTTGCTTGCTCTGAAGGGGATGGGGCTGTGCCCAGTCCCAGTATATGGCTTGTAGAGGGCCACGGAGAAGGCAGCTGTGCCCTGCTTGGAGAGCTGGGGGGTGAGGGCACTTCCACCGGCCCTGCCTGGCTCCTCTCCCTCGGCTAGCCCCTTACCCAGGGCCTGCTGTAACTGTGCCTCTGCCTTCCCATTGAGCATACCCAGCGCTTCCAGCTTTCAAGGCCATACAAACAGCCCGCCTGATGATTTTCACAGTAAAAAAATACGTTTGACCACCAACACATCAACATTTTCAGCATCTTCTGCTATCGGAGAAAATGAATAATTTTTATCCCCCCGCCCCCCCCCATTTATTTTAAAAGAGAGTTCCGTGTCTCTGGGTTAATTCATTCTGGCTGCAGTTTGAAAGAATGCAATTTGCAGAAACCACAAGAGGCTTAAAGAGTGGAGCAATTACTGCATCCACATTCTTGGAAAAGTCTGATAACAGCAGAGACCGTTCCTACAGCTCAGTGGCAGGCCTGGTTATGCTGTGAGAGAGTACAGTGTGAAAATGACTCACAGGGCAGCGCAGCGTCCTCAGTGCTTGCACACTGACATCAAAGCCCAGGAACTCGAGGCCTCCCTTGAATGAGCTCAACTGCATTTAAGGAGATTCTGGTAATCAGTCTAAAAAAAGCACATTAGCCATGTATAAGGAAGAAAAGCACACAATTCCTTTGTTATCTCTGGCATCAGTGGACCGATAGAGGTGTATTTTCCCAGGGTGTCCATCAGAGAAGAGCCCTGCAGGGTTTTTCAGATGCCCAAGAATGAAATTAGCATATATCAGGGAAAAGTACACACTGCCATCCTATTTGAAAGGAGAATGTCTCGTATGATTGCTAAATGTTGAATTACATTCTTACAAAATGTTGATTTTGTCAGAACCTGAAAGTTTGTCAAACAGATGATTTGTTTGGTGATACTGACATCTTCACACACATAGAAATGCTCCTTACCATTTTGTTTGTTCCCTAAATGCTTATGGATAATCATCACCCCTTTCATCTACCTGTAACAAAACCCAGGTCATTCTCCTGAAACAATAGATACCACTTTGTTCTGGACAGCTCGGACAACAGTGTTAATCCCCTTAATTTCCAAGTCCTGCACAACATTATTCTCTTACTTCTAGCCCAGTCATTTTTAAATTAAACAATTCTAATTTTGTTTTCCAATGGTGGACAATTGTCTTATTCTCTTGTCACATCTTCATTTAATTTCTCAATAATTGAACTTAGATGCTAACAGTCCCAATTCAGTTTCACACTGGGTAGTTGTATAATGATAACTCATTAACTGGTACTGGTGCATAGAAGATCTTTTGTAGGTTTATTAAAGATCTTGGTGCTCAGACAAACCAGATTCAATCCTGTCTCTGCCCCAGACTTCCTTCATGACCATGGGTAAGCTTCTCTTCTCAATGCCAAGGGTAAGTCAGCTTTCTCTTAAGTGGGCTAGCTTTCCCAGTATTTCTTTTTCCATATTTACAAGGGGTAGGATAGTGTTTCCAGGCTGCCACGTACCAGTGGTTTGGAGTTGGTCTTAATTTCTGACAAGTATTAGCCAATGTGTAGCACAGTGATGCTCTAATGCTGGCTCAGATCCCTTTGTAGTGATCATTAGTGATTCTGCAAACAAACACCAACAACAAAGAGCAAAAGTACTGCAGGTTCAGTCTTTAAGAAACGTTACATCTTAGAGACAAAAGATCTTTTAACACCATCTGCTAGGAAACCCCTGCTAAGAACAGGATTTAGGTTATTCTTTCTTTAAATACGTCAAATACTTCAAGTTTAAATTGACTCTGCTTTTTTTAAGAGTGTGGGGTGAGCAAAAGGAGAGGGACACAATAACATAATCACAATACAATGGTGTCACTATAAAACTTAGGGGAGAACACGTAGGGGGAATAGTGAATTCAGAATAGGCAGGAAGAAAGGTGGACTTGAAAAGAAAGGAATTTCTTGTAAACATTTCATAAAACAGCAGAATGATAATTTTTTAAGTTATGAAATCCATTGTTTTAATGCTAAATTTATGATGAACACCTGTTTTAGCATATGGCAAGTCCTGTCATGCTATTGTGGCTAGCAGCAGCATAATTGCCTGTATATGTGAGCTTATGGTCCTGTACAATGCTGGGGACATTCCCACACTGAAGTTTCAGATAAGCCTACGTAAAGTACTCATTGTATATAAGAATAGTAGAACTGGTTCAGGCTAAGAGGAAATCTCATTTCTGCAGAATGGGGCAACTACCGAAACAACAGATGTGAGTAATATTGGTGCATCTTTCGATAGCAGCTCTTTGGCACAAATACACACACATTTCTTTGAGGACTACCAAATGTCCATTTGTAACTGGACTAAAAATGTCCGATCTGTGTTTTACTCTTTCCTAGCTGGTGACCTCTAAATTTCTACCTCTAAGGGAGTGCCTCTTTGCCCAGGCTGTGTATTTTTTATTTTTTGAAATGGTCAAGGTTCTCATTAATTCATATTTTATATTCCTCTTCCTGTGGCAGCAGTCTTTCATTCAGGTTTTGTTTTGTTTTGTTTTTTTGAGAGGTGAAGATGTGTGGTGTTTGGTTTGGGTTTTTTTGTTGGGTTTTTTTTTGGGGGGGGGGGGGGGGGCGGGGGAGGGCAGAGACAGGGAAGGGTAGCATTAATAATTTGGGGATCTTCCTTAGATGAACTTCAGGCTATCATCTTATTGGTTAAAAATGTTTGTGAAATACTTAGCATCATGAAAACAAGAGTTTAGGCAAAGTTGTGGGAACATCTCCTCTTATCCCACCAGTCACTCAGCCACTATCCATGTTAAAGCATAAGCCCTTTCTGCTTCTGCACAAAGTCAGGGAAGAAATGAGGAGGAAATAATTTCCCCTTTTTTTCAGATATCATTTCTTAAGTGATAGTGAGAAGCTCTGACAAAAAAGTCAGAAACTGAAAAATCAGTTACTCCTTTAGTAATTTTTTTAGGACAGGCACTAGTTCAGCCCTAGCAAGACCTTTTGGCCCTCCCAGGAAGGGAAAGAGACGGAGGAAAAACAAGCATGGAGAAAAACAGCAGGCTGTGAAGCAAATAGGTATGAAAGACAAGGGCTGTGGGGAGAAGATACAGGATCAGAAGTGGATGGATGTGAAAGCAAAGGAGGGACACGAAGGAGAGCCTCATGCTCACAGGAGAGATGCAAGAAGCTGGTGGTGGCTACCTGGGGGTGCTCTGCCCTGGGGGCTGGGGCTGCAGGGGAGTGGGGACAGGACTGTAGCAGTGGGGCTCCCCCCCCCCCCCCCCCCCCCCCATTTTGCTGCTACATCTTTCTCCTGGTGATGTGAATGGCCAGTTCAGCTGGAGCCAGGAGAAAGGTGATGGAGAGGCTCTGATGACTTGCAGAGCTTTATTCTGAAAGGTCAGAAACTTCTGCTTTCCTCTGGTTATCAAAGGTGGTGCTCCAAACTGGGCTGGGAGAGCAGCTTAGAAATAACTAAACCCGTAGTGTCATACTAGCTTGTAACGTCCCCAGCAGAATAGTGAGAGACTTTCACCATGAGAAAACAAACAAACAAACAAGAAGTCAGAGAAAGGAAGCAGTTTTCCATATTTTGCTTGGAGGCAACAGACGTTTATCATACCTCTTTTGGCAGGACTAACTCTTGGCTCAGAGCAAAGCAAAACTTTCCATGGAGAGTGAATGGTGCTACTGACCCAGACACAGAGGTGTGGGAATATATGGGCTAATCCAAGCTGTCTCCAGCAAGGATGCTTTGCTGAGGAGGCAGCTGCTACTTTGTAAGGTCTTTGTGGCAAGTGGTTTTTATACTTTTTTATTATTATTATTTCTGTACAGAGGGGTTTTCCTCCATGCCTGGGTCTCAAAGGCATAGCCACCACACGATTTATAAATGACAACACTGATCATTCTTGAAAGCACAGCCACAGCCTGGCTGTGGAGCCTCTGCCAGCACTCTGAGCCATGGAAGGCCAGAGGATAATGTTGGCTGAGTCAAATGGCTCTTGAGGGATTTACAGAGTGGATTATACTTGAAAAGGGAATCCTCTTTTATGTCTATTCTTGGGAAATAAATGCTAGACACTGTTCAAGGTTGCTCTGAGTTGGAAGAGTTCTCTGAAACTGAAAGCAGAATCCATTTCTTGCCATTCCCCCAAGGTACTTCAGCAAAGTCCCAAGCACCTGATTTGGGAGAAGTGAAAGAAACCCAAGCTGTTTATGTAGTTAAATGACACAGGATGGAAACAAGCCTGAGTTAAACAGAGTTAAATGCTGTTCTTGTCTGCATTCATTTTACTACATTACTTGCCATTTAAGTATCTGCATGGCTTTCAGCAGTGCATCTATAATGTGAACATTAGTCCTGTCATTATTTTCTATATTAATCTTCTCTTCAAGGTAAAAGATGTTCAGAGTAATGTAGTTTTGGCAAAAGTTTGCTTTAAGGGCTGTAAGGAGAAGGCGGGGGAAAAAATACGTATTTTTTAATATACCTGCTTCTGTGTGTTTGCTTCAGAGAAGAAAAGGGCTAAATCCCCAGATTTTGTATTTAATACAAAACATACACAAATGAATTTTATCTGGAGCGTACAGCAGAAGAAATCATTGACAATGGCTAGCATGTTTAGATCTTTTAGATACCTGGAGCCTAGATATATGAGCATCAGCAATAACAACATATATTTGGATGCCACAGAACTGTGACATAACTGAAAAACACTTGAAACCAAACAAGTGAGCTGCTGATTCTGAAATACTTAAATTTTTCATTAGTATATAAAAGTAATCTTCAGTCTTAAGCCCATCACTTTCTCTTCTGCTTCTAAGTTTATGTCACAGTTTAAAAAAAATCTTCAAAATTATGTATTGTAAGAACTACTTCTAGAAAAGTCATGTTCAAATGTGTGATCTTTAAATTGCTTCAGGTTTTTTGGTTTTGGGGGTTTTTTTTGCCTGTGTTGCTGCTTTACTCTTTATTAGCAAATGTGAGTAAAGCTTTCATAATCTTTGTTTTCAAGAAGTTCTGGATTCCTTCAAGTCAATGAAATCCAATGATAGAAAACTTAACCATCCCTGACACAGCTGGTTTACCAGCCTACCAAATGTCACTTGAATATATCAGGACTAAGCTCAAGAATCATGTAGTTCATCCAGTTTTGATAGATCTATTAGGCACTTCTGCTTTTACATGACATCTAACTATATGAATAATTTACCAAAAAACACTAGGGATAGCAATGAATTTAAGATCACACCTGTGTTCAAATGCCTTCCTGATTGAGTGTGCAAGTGACTTCCTCGTTGTGTGAAGCAAGTTTGTGCATCTGGGAATGAACCTTTTAACTTGCAGTTACGTTTTGTTCCCACACTGCTACCCTACCTCCCCTACAGAGGCTGTTATTTTATGTTAAATATTTATGTTGTAGCGTCATATACATAGGATGTAACTCTGATACCTAATATGCAAGCACTCCCTGAAAAACTCTATATCCTGTACAATATTAAATGTCTGTATTTTGTTTGGTTCAGGTTCTCACACAAGTGTGAAAAGGAATTTGAAGCTATAAATCACTGTCGGTCAGTCTTTACCTTAAGTGCTAACCACATCCCTGAATCAACAATATGTTTTCCTTCCTTTCCACAGATGGGTTGACCCTGTGGGTTCACCGTGCGTTATTACACCTAGAAATTCCAGCCACGCTCGCAGATTGCATCACTAACCACTATTCATTGCTGTGCTGAGGAACGTCTTCTCAGATGATTTGCAATCACACAGCTGAGAGCTTTTACTCTCCTAGCAGAGCTTGCTTTCAAACAGAAAACCCCAACTCTGTTAATATAATCCTAATAGTTAAGGTAAAGTATTAAAACACTTTCTAATTACTTCCTTCCCATTTCCTATGGCTTTTCTTTTAATAACATGGATTTTTATTATTATTGCTTGGTTTCAGACTCATTTATTTTCTGTAATAGGTCTGCTCCATTTCCTTGAATTTTGAGCATGAGGGACCTGCATGTTCAGCTCTGCTGGTGACTTGAGACAATATGAAAATGAGATGATCTAGAAAAGCTTTAAAATGTCATTTGTTCATGCAGTGCTGCTACATGGGTTGCCAGCATGGCCTGTTCTCCCTTACAGAGCAAGGAGCCTCCAAATAATTTCAAATTGCAGTTAAAAGCACTGCAATGAGTTTGTGCTTCAGAAGGAAGAGTGTCAAATATTGACTCAGCTGATGGTTTCATGCAACCTACAGGGATCCCTCAGAAGCATCCCAAATTAGTACTGGCTCTCTGCAATTCAACCTCTTTAAGGAAAGCACAGTTTCAAGGGACAGTTTGAACAGGGTGATGGTAAGACATATAAGAACAATAATTTCTCAGGGAAATGAGTTTCCATGGGAATAACGCTGGTTTGCAAGCAACTGGAAAGTCTCAGAAGGCTTCCCCTTCCTAAGCACAGCAGGCATGGCCACCAGAGACTTTATATGAGGCCAGACATACAAACAGACACACTTTCCACTTACCACACTGATAGAGGTGAGTCAGTTGTTTTCTTCCTCAGAGCTTTTGTGAGTGAATAATATGAAACACAAACTCCTTTCATCACTGATTTATGCTCTTCCTTTGCAAATCATTGGATAAACCCTATCTTCAGCTGATGTAATTCTGTCTTATCTCATTGATTTCAGCTGAGATGAGGACCTGATCTTTGAAACATGAAGTTTCTTTTCTGTTATGGCTATGTTTAATTTCATTATTTAACTCTTGTATTGTAATTTTAAGCTTATATGTCTCATTTTGAAGCTCCTTACAAGGTATTTTATGTTTCTGACTATTCAGTCAGTCCCTTTCTTAACACACATCACTTGCATTAAGCTACTTGGTAGTTCCTTTCACTAAGGCTCTCTAGCCCTAACTCTTCCCTGCGTTCTCCTGAGCTGCTCTCATCATCCCCCCGTTCCTTGGCAATAGTATCTTTCCCCCAGTACAGTCACTGGATTCTGTACAGGCTCTTGCGAATGGCTAACACAGAAAATGCATTGCCTGTCTTTGCCCTCCTATCCTTTGGCTACTACAAACTGGCATTTTGTTTGCTTTTTGCACTTTTTTTTTTCTTAATTTTTTTTCTCGTCATCTTCTTTTTAGCACAGCTGTGCAGCTGGCTGCTGGCTTCAATTATTTTTCCACAATAACTCCCAGGTCTTTTTCCAGAGGACGGTGCTGGATGACTATTTAATTCAGCACATACAATAGTTTTTGCATCAGTCTCTTGCTTGCAGACAAATTACTTGATGTGCTAATATTGAACTGCATTTACCACCTGCTGGCTCAGATCATCTCAAATGATCTAAAGTCTCGACTTCAGTTCCACTGTTCCTTGTATTCTGTCTGCTTCTAGTGCTAGTATTATATTCCACTCCAAAGGTTTATTTTTAGGACACCTCTGCCAAATTGTTTACACATGTTAGCTCCCTTAACATTTCCTCATTGCCAACAGCTTTTGACCCCAGGGACAAACTGAAGGCCTCTGTATGTTAGTTCTGAATGGTATATAACCATGACAAGGTAAAAGTCTGAATACGGAGCAGGCCGTACGCAGGTTTTCCCCTTTGAAAAATCAAAAATGAAGAGGGAACAACCTTCAAAAGGGCTTAAACCCAGATGAGTGAGAGCAACTTAAGAACTGCTGAGAGCATGATGCTTAGTGGTCTCAACAGGAATCTACTTTGTCCAAGTCATTGGAACGAAATGATACTGGAAGTGTTGGTACGTAAAGACGATGGTACATAAAGACACTTCACTTCTAACGTGTAAATGTATTTTGGAATTATATCAGTCCCTTTAAGTACTCTGAAAACTATATAATCACTTCAATGTTTTTGCATGCCAGTAGAATGTTTCGGAGGTGCCTGCTGCTTCTTACAGCAGTTCACATTGAAGTCAGATCTTATCAGGTTGCATCTGTAAAGAGAATGACAGGGGGTCACAGCAGAAGGCCTCTCAGATAAAAAAGTGGTGATACCTGTTCCCTAGGGCAGCTTGAAGGGAGGCAGCTGATCTGTACACTTCTTTTGAGTGGGATCTGGCCCTTGCCCAAAAGCTAAGAGCCCCTGCTTTGGTTTTACTTCAAAACAAACCAAAACAATCCAGCTTGGGACTATCAAAATGTCGAAAGTATGAGGGAAGAAAAGTGAAGTTTGAAGATATGAAAAAATCAGTTAGAAGGGGAAGTTTTATGTAGAATTAGCTGTCTGTCTGAAAATAAAGCCACCATTTCAGTCAAGTGACAGTGTTCTAAAGGGTTATGAAGAAACAGACATCTGTGACTTTAATATCCCAGTCCATCTTAGACCTTTTCTGGCAGTGCTACGAAAACATTTCCTACATACTTTCAGCCTTATCATGGAAAGTCAGACAGCTCAGGATCACATGGGTTGATAAGTTTTCAACCAAATAAGAGTCAGAAATGTAAAAGCAAAATACCCTGGGAAAGTTTCCTTCAGCTTGTATGTATGAGAGAATATAGTACATTCCCCTGTGCAGCCTATAATTAAGATGAAAGGCATATTTCCATATAATTTGCCATTCAGTAGCATGGTTTGCATTCCATGTGGGCTGCATCATCCTGATTCTTCTATTGCAATGAAACAAAACAAAAAATTAAATCAGGCTTAGTAGTTGAATAGGAAGTGTTGTTACAGTTCAGACTATTTTTAAGTCTCAGTAAACAAAGCCATTTTAACTGCTTGCTTTTCATAGGAACTGAAATGTATAGACTTTGCAAAAGTGTGACTTCTTTGTATAAAATCAAGAAAGTACCCTGGCCTGAAAAATTAGCTTTTATCAGATTTTTTTTCCCTCCTACCAGATGGACAGAAGAAGGCAGAAGAAATGTAGTAAAGATATCCTACCTTGTCTTCAGCTACATTTTTAGCCCTCAGTGGCTGGCTGTGGGTCATAACATGGACCTGAGGGATCGTCTTGCAGGGCTCTAAGGCACCTTTACATGTATACACACAACCACACAAGCATTCAAACTTTAGCTCTGTGCAGGTCTGGTTCACCTTAAAAACTCTGTCTAGTCTTAAAAAAGTGAATTAGAACCTTTTTTTTTCTAAGGTCAAAAATACATGATAAGTGATAAACACTTGGTAGCCCTGACCAACTGGAAAAAGTTTAGAAATTGATTCTAATTCTTCTGCAGTTCCACTGACTGCAGTGAGTTCAGGAAAACCTGAACACTTAATTAAATCCTAAGTGAGTTAGGAGCTCTTGAGAAGTTCTTCCCTTGTGAGATCTCTAGTACTTCCTAATTCCATCTGTGCTAGAAATGGCATAAGAACAGTCTTTCTCATGGTAAATCAGCATCTCCGTATTTTGTCTAAGCTGGGATGGGGAACAGCAGAGGGCACACATATGTAAATAACTTAAAAGAAAAAATAAGTTGAGATAATTTTTTAACCCCAAACACAGTTCAGTTCAAGTTTTAGGCTAGGGCTTGCGCTGATTCTTCTTCTAAATAAACCTGCTAGTCCATCATTATTAGAGTCTGAATCCCAAGGAGATACATGTGTAAAGTCAGATGTCTGGCCATAGATCTATAGGAAACACAAATGTCAAGACACATCTGGAGAAACCGCAGAGCCCTTCAAATGCAGATCCTTCTATGCAGATACACCATTTGTACTGGGAGCCCAGTGAAGCCACTGGGAAATTGCCAGTGTGTTGACGATGAGGCTTTGCCCCCATGTCCTCAGCTCAGTTTAAAGCCGCACTGAGAGTGGAGAGGGAGGAGAGGACCTCTCTCCAAGGCTCCCTGTTGCACAAACAGAGCAAGTGCTCAGTGCCTTTCCTTGCCTGCACAGCAGCTGTTCTGGAGTTTTAACACTCCATTTTGGCTTGGCAACAGCCCCAGCTGAAGAAGTTCTCATAGTTTAGTTACTTGGTAGTTATGCATAACTTCCTGAATTTGCTAATGTGTTCCCTCATTATTCCTTCTTCTGAAGCTTCTGCATCAGTGGTGGGCTATTACCACCAGGAGACAATGTCCACTTAGTACACAGAAAACCCACAGCATTTATTAAGAGACAATGCAGCGGTTTCAGTTGGGTGTATACTGAGTAGATATTTCCTGCTGCTGCTGATAGCCCACCACTGGCACCAAAGCACTGGGAAAAGGAGCAATGGGGAGGGGGGTGCACAATGCTCTGGAAATCACGTATAACTAACACACCACCACCTGTTGGGTCACAGATGAGGGTCAACGTGTGGCTGCACAGCTGCAAGACCAGGCCAAGAGCATGAAAAGTTTTAGCACCTCCCTCTCCTGCTAAGAAAGACCATGTTACTCCACTTCTCCTCTCTTCTTGGGGCTGGCAAGGGTGCTCTTATTCCTCTCTTCTTTCTTATCCTGCCCTTCTCATGTTTGTCAGGACCAGGGGGATTCAGGCAAATGGTTCCTGTGTGCTCCCCCGGGAACAATTAGGTAGGCTCAGGAAGGAGAGAGAAGGCAGGGATATGGGAATGGAGCTTCCTGAGGAAATCTGGTTTCCCATGTCAGACCACTCAGGGCTCCGCCAGCATGAGCCGGAGAGCCTGAGTCCCACTAGACACCCTCTGTGTAACAGAACAGCACCTGTGGTCTCTGAACTTATTTCTGATAAAGAACAGTAGAAAAGAAGAATAAACGCAGGAGCAGAGGGCAAGAGAAGCAATGATTCCATGGCCATTAGCACATTGTTTTGTTTTGTTTAGATTTTACACCATGTTGGCATCTGCGACAGAAACTTGAGAAGTTTCAGAGTTGGGATTCAGCTTGTCTAAGTATCCAGAAGTTTAGATGTCTGCCTGAACCACATCTGAACTATGCAAAGTAACTTCTTGAGACCTCTCTGTTGGGCTGGAAATCTTGTAAGAACAGGCTTTCCCGTGACATTTCCAACACTCCTGCTTCCTGTCATGGCAGTGAAACAGCCGTCCTCATGGTATTTCAACAATTCTTCTACTAAATGCAAACCAGAAGTGGAGGGGGTGGTGGTGGTGGTGGAGATATATAAGACCTCTCCCAGCTTTGGAAATCTGCTGCTTGAGTTTCGTTCTAGAAAAATTTAGGGTTCAGAAGCTTTCAGATATTTTTTTTCCCCAAAACTTGTTCTACAGAAGACAGAGCAGAAAAGAGGAACTGGAAGTGCTACTGGCATAAAGGGGAGAATAAAGCTATCTCCCTTTTTGTATTTAAAAACCCCCAGAGGTATTTGATGGAGTTGAAAGATAGCATAATTAAAAAGAATAAAAGTAAACATTTTTTCACATAGCTTATACTTCTGTAGCACATGGCCACAGGATACCATGGAGGCCAAAAGCTTAACAGGATTTAAGAAATGATGGGTCATTTATATGGATAATAAAAATATTCACTGTCATTTTGGATACAGTTATATTAAAATATTTGCAAGGGATATAAACTCATCTGCCTCATGGTATAAGCCAGATTCTAAGTGAATGGCATTAGGGAAAAATTGTATTACATGCCTTTTAGTAATTGCTCTTTTATTGCATGTTATT
Source organism: Falco biarmicus (assembly GCF_023638135.1). Taxonomy (NCBI): domain Eukaryota; kingdom Metazoa; phylum Chordata; class Aves; order Falconiformes; family Falconidae; genus Falco; species Falco biarmicus. Next base: position 8,770,709 of record NC_079299.1, read on the forward strand.
TTGGCATGTCTGGTATTAAAGAAAGGATACTGGACTAAAAAAAAAAATATTGTATGATTTACTATTGTTTTTCATAGCATTCTTCTGAATGCGTTGCATTAGAGGACTAAGAAATGGAAACTGCACGTGTTGTTACAGGGGTCATTTCCTCTAGCCGATGTGAGGTAAGACATAAGCCCTTATTTACAATGAGTACAACAATCAGTATAATATTTACCTCAACAGCTTAGTAAGAACTGTGAATCCTTATGTCTTTAGCACAGATTTGTTTTTCAAAAAACATACACTTTAGTTCAACCTAACTACAGGAGATCAGATTAAATGATCATAGTGATCTTTTCCAGACTATAGTATTTCATTCCTTCAAAGGGCACTGCAAAAAGTAGCTTTTTAACCTTCACAATAGCCAGATGATATATTACCTCAACTATACTTGGATGAAATGAAACAGAACAATTGATAAGTTAATGAAAAGCTGTGTGGTAAATCAATAGGAAAGCAGAATTACCATTGTGGTATTCGGGATTTCTATACCTATTAGTAAAATACTGAATCATAGTATCGCTTTTCTGTATCTGTAGATGCATATAGGTGTGAACATCTGTAACAACGATTCTCAAAGGGCTAATCTATTTGACAGCAAGAACTGGTCAGAAAAACAGCATTTCTATCCCCAGTGGAAACTTCATATTTCAAAACTGGTTTTCATTTGAATCAGGAATAAAAACTAAAATATTCATGTTTCCCCATGAACAAAAGTTTGCTTCAAAATCACTGAAGTGTTTCATTTTGATAGCATCAACTTCCTGTGACATTAATTCCCTTGTCAATACATTTTAAATTGGCCACAGTATATTGCATTTCAATAATTCAGGTATTGTAAGTAATAGTATATAATTCACTGAACACACTGTATAGCTTTAATATTAAAATTACAATCCTAATACAATTTAAAAGTCAGAACAAAATCAGAGTATTGTTCCTTATCTAAATGAAACATTTTAATATGATGTTCAAAATGATACATTCTCAGATTTCTCATCCACAAACATTGCTGATATTGCACGTTTCCTCAAAAAAACTTCCAATTAAAAAAAAGCCCAACTGGTATTTTCCACCAGAAATAATTTCTACTGAAAAATTTTTCACCCAGCTTTCTGAAAGTTCTAAGCCATGTTCCTCTTGCAATTACAGCTGATATAACTCAGTGGTGAGGAAAGCTACTGCTCTTGTTGTAGTAGGAGCAGGAATGGAGAAGCATTCATTAAAGCAAGAGAAAAATGGAAATGATGATTACAGATAGCCTCAGGTTACTCTCTGGTACAACACCACAGTTCCTCTTTTACGCAGTAATGAGCAAGCCAGATGTATCCTGTAATGAGGAGAGTAGGAATACAGTTTACTCAGTAACATATAAAACTGTGTTTCAGTTACCCAGAAAGATTCTGAACAGAAGTATATTTTCTCTAGGTCTAGCTGATTGAATAAATCTCTTTAGATTACGTATTAACATTTGCAGCAATAATAACACTCTAATAACAATTTGGGGTTGAATCATGCTCTCATCCTTCCCAAGTGCTCTCCCATTCACAGCTAGTCCTGTCTGGGGGCTGAAAAGGCTGTAGCTGATGCAAATCCTTGCCCTAACTTTTCACCTGCCCTTTCTGTATCTATATATCTATATCTAATCCACATCTATCAATCTACCTGTATCTCTGCATGCCTGTACCTCCATCTATGGCAAATCTATGTGGAAGTGTTTGTCCCTGTCTCCTTTTTCCTATGAAAGGACACTTGACACAGACAGACTGGGAAAACTGAATCATTTTGAAGACTCCTTCTTAAAACCCAGTTGCTCCAGGTCCTCCTGAGGCAAGGCACATGCAGTTTTAGTCCTGAGCTGTGAGCAGCAGACGTGCTATCTCATGGCTCACTGTGATGCAGTGGCTGGTGCTCTGTGACCCTTCAGCCCTTTCGGGGCAGCCTGAAGATGCCTCTGCAGGGCGTGCTGCAGAGCCCCTCGTCTCTGCAGACCCTGGGGTAGCGTGGGTGGTCTGAACAGAGTGAGCCCGGGCTTGCACCAGGGGAGGAGGGAGGTGAGGGCTATCAGCAGAGTGAAGGGCTGGGCAGAGGCAAATCCCGTTTCGTTTATCACTGCAGCCCAGTCATCTGCTGAAGTTTATTTCCTTGTGGCCATCGGCCATGCCTCTTTTTGAAAAAAAGGAAAAAAAAAAAAGAAGTGACATACAGATTTATATAAATGGACTAATCACAGTAATATCGACTATATTTTGTATAGTACTGGGCTGCATCTGTAACAACAATTTGTACCACAGCAATCCCATGCATACATTGAATTAACTATTCCCTGTGACTGTAAAGCTTTTAATTTCATACTTGCTTTGTCATACACCCCTGCCATCTACCAACTCCTGCTGTCCTTCAAACTCATTTTTCCATTTCATTTCCACTGGTGGTTCATCTCAAATAAGTTATGCACTCTCCTGCGTCTATACTTAAACATTTCACCTTCTGTTAAACAACTGTGTTCTCACGATGACATTTAAAGAGATAGATGGTGAGCAAAAGTAAATGCCACTGTACGTTTCTTTATTTTGTATTGCACAGAAAGACTAATGTGTATCTGAAAACAGTAAAATCCAAATTGGATGAGGGAAGTGATATATGAACACCTGTACATACAGATGTGTTTCTTTGGAGCCAAGCTGAGTTTTTAAGGTAGTTTGATGGTATTAAGTGAGATAATGTCAATACACACAGGGAAAAAAATCTACAGTCTTTAAATCTTCTGGGTTTTAGCATTAGTAAGGAGAATAGAATCTATTGAAATAAATGTAGCTACATCAGGAATGGTCTTGTCTTTTGTGGTAATGATACTTTAAACATTTCAGTGTGATCACTCCATAAATTAAAAGACAAAGCAATTGCACCAATTCTCAAGTCTTCAAGATGTGAGAGCAGTTCAAGGCTGATCTTTATTATGGCAGTGAATAGAGGCTTCACAGTTAAGGCTGAACTGAGATTTGCAGTCATAGCAAGAACTAAATCTTCTCAAGGAGCATAAAAGCACAGCATACACACACACACACACACACAGAATTACATCACTTGCTCTGAATGTGTTCCTTGAGAATTTTCTGTCATATCTGATAATTTGTCATTAGTTAGAAATATTTTTAAGATTTTCCATGAAAAGTATGTTAGCCTTTCTAATAGCCTTTCAAAACACTTCCCAGTTATGGATCTTTAAAAATAAAACAGCTCCTAAAATGGAACAACATCTAGAGCACATATTCTCTTTTCATTTACTCAAGTAGACAAGACAATCCAAGCTCTCCAGAAGGACTGGATTTTGTACTTGGCTCATTGGAGACCAACATTCTAGTTTGTAAAGTGGAGGGAACCATCCACCCCTTCTCTCTTGAAGTACTAGGAATACATACGGTTCTCAAATGTAGTTACTGGTACAGGGTTTTCCTAGTTACCCAACCTATTTTTTCCTCAGTTGTAGATATGCTACTTGTCTAAATCTGTAACCATCTCTAACAAGTTGTTTAAGGCACCAGGGGCATCTCTTGCCTATCTGCAGATTAACCTTTCAGTTTAGTTCATCCAACCAATATTTCAAAGTACCTCTTTTCTGCTGTGCATCTGAACCTGCTCAGCCCCTCTGGAAACGTTCACTACAACACAGCCCATTCATTCTGTCTGGCTCATTCAGATGCATCCCAGCCAGAAATCAAAACTAGCACTGAGCCTTCCCCACGATGCTAAACCCAAAGCCAGCACTAGAGTTTGGTCCTTACTTGGTGTAGTTCTCTTTTATTTGGTGGCATGTACTGAACAGCCTTTCTTTTCTGAAACCAGATCAGGACTTGCAGGACATGATGTGCTGGTGCAGAAATAATGTTATGCCTTGACTACTTATTGCTGTCCCATGTAATGAGTTACAGGTGTCTTGGTCTCTGTAATGAGTGGCAGCAGCAGAAGTGAACAGCTATACATTGAAATATTTTTGGAAATGGAGTTTTAATGCTTCAGGTCAATTTGTGAAATGGGAGAAAAGCAGGTGAAAGGGGCAATCATCTTGATGAGAGGAGAATCTGGCAGGCCTGAACATACAGAGTTCCTTTGCTAGGTTATCAGCATATTGTCATTAGGTTCATCTGTATGAAGCTCAGCCCATCCCTTCTGTAGGGAAACCAACCAGCCAGCCTGGGGTAGCTTGACTGATAACAAAAAGTGTTGTACCATGACTAAATATGTTAGCTATCTATTTAGTGTTTACTGATAAAGTCTACAAATAAACTATAGATTCAGTTCCTCACTAGGAATGCATCATAACTGATCAAGACTTTCAAAAGCAAGAACCCAAAAGTGAATCTCCAGAGGCCATACTCAGACACACAGATGGTTCCCATGCAGCAACACCCAGACTTCACAGTTCTGGACACCCTGAAAGAAGTGATCACCCCCTTTTATTGAGCACTTGCTAGATACCGTCTAGAATATTGCATCCAGTTTTAGACCTCCCTGATACAAGACAGACACTGATAAACAGAAGTGAGTTCAATGGAGGGACACAAACCTGTTCATGGTGCTGGAGCACAGGCCCTGGGGACCTGGGGCTGTTGAGCTTGGAGGAGAGACACTTCTGAGGGACTTGGTAGCAGTCCACCGCTGCCTATAGGGAGGTTATCAAAAAGACACAGTGAGGGTTTTGACAGTGGTCCATAATAGGAAGGTGAGACAGCACATACATGTTAAAACAGGAGTGTTCAGCCTGGTTGTAAAGAAATTTCTTCCCTATGAGGACAGTTAAGCAGTGAAACAAGATGCCCAGAAAGGCTGTGCAGTCTCCATCTCTGTAGGTTTTGAAAATCCTACTGGATAAAACCTGAGTAACCCCATTTGACTTTATCAATGGCCTTGCTGCATGCAGGAGGTCAAACTAAATGATCTCCTGATGTCCCTCCAACCTGCATTATCCCATGATCCTATGGCAGTATGACAGAACCTGTTATATTTCAGAACCATTTCTTCTATTCTTTGAGAAAATACGTTTGTAAACTTAAAGTCATATAAACCTCTTTGAATGATGAATGACACAGGAAGAAATTAATTTTGCCAAAATAATATTGCCTGAAAAGGGACTGCACTGGGGCAGAGGTTGTTTTGATTTTTTTTTGCATGGGCTGTTACCTTGCGACCTGGAAGCTTGCAGTGCTCTTCTTCCAGCTCATCTACTTGACTGACTATGCAGGATGGCACAATGTATAACGTATATATAGCAACATGCAGCTAAAAGGCATTGTACAACCCTGCCATATTGTGCCTCAGTGCATTTTGTCAAATGACTACAGGATTTTATAAGAAGAAAAAATAAAGTCAATCTCCTTTAAGTGTGTCTCTTTTTCTTCCTCTTCTAGATGCTCTGGACTATTTTAATCTAACGGATTTACCTGCCCCTTCTGCTTCATTAGGTTATATTGGTTTAAAGGAATGTCAGGTTTTAGTTTCATACGTGCTATTTGGCAGCTAGTCTCAAGGATGTCACACTAGGCAAAACCAAAATGCACTCCTTGTTTACTCAGGATGCAAATCCTGGACAGGTATATGCATCTGAAAACTCCACTTAAAAAGGAAATTATTGTACTATTTTGACTCTGCTTATAATTTTTTTCTAAGCATTCATTTATCTAAAAGCCAAAAAGATGTTGAAACTCGTGGAAGAAAAGTGTGTTGTACTCACATAGTGTGTTCAGTGTGTTGTACTCACATTTCATTTCAGATTAGTATTTTCTCCCTAAACCAGGTAGCTCCCCTGCATTCAGATTCCTCTCACAGGTTCACGTAGAAGTTTTGCACATATTTTATACAAGCTTAAGTAAAAAAAGGAACGGCATAAAAAAGATGAAGCTGTGTGCTGCTTTTGTAGCCATTTTCTTTAAGTTCTGGCAAGATCACCCAATCTTTATCTGAAACAACAATGTGAGAAGTCCTAAAGCAGAGCTTTACAGGAAAATATAATACTCTAAGAGAGAGAAAATGGACCCAGAAGAAGAAATGTGCAAACAAAACTGTCGGGTTTTTGAGCTTGCAGAGAACAGAGGAGCATTCAGAAATCACGACCTGCTTTCAGCCATGAATACCTTGTAAAACTGGAGTAAGACATGTTATCTACAAGCAGGTGAAACTAATGATTTTCTAGTGGTCCTTTCTTCTCAGCAATGGAGAGAAAACTTGAAAAAGCTAAAATAAGAAATAATAAATCATGTTGCAAGGAGAAGAATAGAGTAATTGACATTTACTCATTCTAGCTGATAGCTTTTGTCTTCTCTCTGATTATGGCCAAGAAAAATGTCTTTCTCAGGACTTTCCCAAGAGTAAGCGTAGGCATCCTTCGAGCTAAAATAGCCCAAACCCCCAAAAGTCAGTTAATTTGTACAGACTGCTTTGTAATGCTGTGGTTTGTTTATTTAACTGCAGCTTAATGTGAACTTATTGCAAAAAGATGCGTTATTGTCACTTTTCAAATGGGAAAAAATGAGGACCAATTCATCCTTGATATTTTGACTGGTCTCGTGAAACTACACAGATGTCCTAAAGGTGACCTACTGAATACTGAAGTGAGACTCTTTCCATTAGGAATAACAGACGTTTGATTTGATGCCTTCCCCATATGCACCACACCAGGAAGAAAAGAAACCCTCCAGGCTCCTAATACAGTGGTGCAGTACTCCTTTTCTGTGCTTTACAGCTCAGAGAGGGAGTATATCACACAGAAACACCATCCATCACCTCCAGGTTCCTGGGGAGCTGCGCTACTCTACCATCTACTCAGAGCTGTGGTTGTAGGAAACAGTGGAGGCTAAGAAAGTTAAAACCTGACCTTCACCTGGTATAAATTGACAGATCCGATTGAAATCCATGCCAGTTTCTCGCCTGTGATTTATTTTTTTGATGTTTACATTTAAACGGGGCATTTGAAATTCAGTGTTAAGTTTCAGGAGCACACACCCATATGAAAATGTTTGTGTAAATTAGAAATAAACAATTATGCAAACTTGCCTGTGTTCTCATCTGTTTGCCTTTCCATCTGTACATTTTCAAATAAATTCCTCGGGATTTGAGGATTCATTACCAACTAAGAAAAACTGACAACCTGAAGGCTGGTGTATTTAATCCAAAATCTGTTATCCCAAGGAAATTCTTTCTTTGCTTGCGTCTCTGCTAAAAAATTGAGTCTACGTGTCAGAATAGGTGCGAAGATTTTGTTGGTGCTGCTTAGGTGGTTTCAGTTTACAGAGGGTTGTTTCTAGGGAAATAGTGCCCTGTGTGCTCGCCAGCAGGCTCCTGTGGCTCATCGAGCAGCAATTCATTCAGTTTAAATGTACAAGATTACAGCAGGGGGTAGTAGCAGAATTTAGAGAAGAACAGGAAAGGAGAAGCCACAGCAGAAATGACTTGGTACCCTAAGCAACACAAACAACAACAACCAAAGAAGCGGAGCCAGGCAGGAATTGGATTGTCCAGGATACTCTCCTGATGCTGCGCATAGTGATCTTGAGCACTCAGGCAGCAGAACGGTCCTCGTGCAACCAGGGGAAAAAAAATAACAACCACTTCTGGAAACTGCAGGGACGCGGAGAGCTCTCTTTCCCAGGGTGAGGGCTTCTGCCTACCACACCCAGCATCAAGTGTTTTGAAACCAACAACAAAGCCCTGCACAACAAAAGAACAGTAATAACACTAATAATGCTAAAATAAGAAGAGTTTGGCACCTTCCACTGAGAATCTATACAACATGCAGTGATGCCAAGCAACCAATCTTCTCGGCCAGAATAATTGATGGCAAGAGCTGAGCGAATCGTTTTGCAACAGAACACCTTCTGCTTACATTGGGCTTTTTGTGGGTGTGCCAGTGGGATATCTAACGGCACATCACAGGTTTCTCAAATGCTTTTTCTGTTTGAATGTATTTTGGTTACTCTTTCTATATTAATCAGTTTTACTTGAAATCAGAGCTCTGTTGCAATTAGGCTACTGGGAGACGTTGCATTTACCAGTTCCCAAAGTGTGCTGCGTAAGTGTATCCACCATTATTAACATATTAGAAAACGAGCTGATGCAAATACCCACTTGTACAACTGCAGAACCCTTTTAATCAACTTGCATGGCTAGAGATTCATTTGTGTGCATGTGCATTGCAAACAAGCACACAGAGAGATGTTACTGAGGCTGAAGCAGATTAATTAAAAATGTAAATGAATGTCTAGCACAGCAAAACATATACATAACTATTTAAATTTAATTAGGTGCTTAAATTATTTGTAGAATTAGGGTGGAATGACACTCCAAGCTAAGCCTATGATTCAGTATTTTGTTGAATCAAGGCCCATTTTCAGGAGCATTTTGGGGGGGACTTCATGCTTTTCAGCCAACTCTACTTACTAAATTACAGTTTCTGCATGGCCATATTTTTGTTTTCTGTATTTTGGGTTCATTTTACAATGACAGGCCATAAAAAAATTCATCTGTCTTAAGAAAAGTCCAAACCCAGCAGCTCTCAGGAGCCGTTGATTTATGGTGTCCTGCCTTCATGATCTTGCAATGAACATTTGTTCTGATGATGTGATGTTTGTGATTTCATATCCTGCTGTGGAGCTTCAGTGTGAGAAGGCGTATTTTGGAACTAAGATGAACTGGACTGTTGCCTCACCTACTCATGCAGTTTCAGGTCCAATGAATTGATTTAATCTCTCGCTTTTAATAAAAAACAGTTGTTATTTTTCTTACTCTCCACTGGATTCCTAGACCACATCTACAGTGGTGTCAAGAAAACAAATATGAAAATCACTGTTTAAGTGTAACTTTAAGTTCTCTGTGGCCAAACTGGCTTTCAACAATGTTTAACTATCAGAATATGAAATCATTTTAATATCTAGTCATACCTATTTATCCATGAATTGCACAAAGCATTATTGTAACTATCAATGACCACTACAGTTATCTGATCAGAATTTCCCTTCTTGCAGCTTGTGACCATTGACTCTCAGGCTGTCGCTGTGCTCCTCTAAGAAGAGTTGACCTCCACTTTGTCTGCACCCTCCCATTTTGTAGCTGAAGAGCACAAGAAGATATTCAACCACGTTTCCCCTAAGAATCATCTCAGCTTCTTATCATATCTCACATTTTCCAGACCCCTTGTTGTCTTGGTGGCCTTCCCCTTGACTTGCTGCAGTACATCCCTGTATTTCTTGTAGGATTACCACGGTCACTGTAAAGTGGAGAATATAAATGAAACAAATTAGGCAACTCACAGCGTTTGGTAGGTTTGATTGAAAAGTAATGGCTCTGGAAGCCTCTTGCATCAATTGTCCACCTCTCTTCCCATTCCAATTTGTTTCCTTAAAGTAATGCAGTTGTAATTCAGCCTCCTCTTTACTCAGTGCCATTAAAACAAACCAGGTAAAGAAGAATAAAACTAATAGATAGCAGTGCTGTGTGGAGACCTTCTTGTATGGGTGATTCAAGAACGGCCAGCCTTTAACATCAGATGAACTCTTAAAGTGAGAAGTAACACTTCTACTGTCCCTGTATTTGCCTTGTTCAGCACCTGACTATAAATCATTACCTGATCCCTGACACCGTCTGGTTTCAGGAATGTGTTGCCAAAGAAATAATGGTGCCAGAGGTACAAGTCAGCAAATGAAGACGTGAGTCCAGTGACTCCCCAGGGACCAGGCAGACTGTAACCCCTTCACACAGGTGAATACAGCTGGGTCAGACTGAGCAAACAAGGGGAGAGGAAGGAGCATCCTACAGAGTCAAAAACTGCAGAAAGTACATCTGAGGAGAAGCAAAGAATGGGGACAAAGCTTCTGGAGACAGGTTTTTGCAGTTGGTTTGGAGTTTTTCTGAGTCTTGCTGAGGCACTAGTACGGACTGTATTACAATTTCTTACCCTTGCAGTGGAATACACTTACTGCAGGTCCTCTCGCATCAGATATTATCTTTGCCACATCTGTCTCACTCTCTTTAGTGTGTTTTGAAGAGAAATAATAGACATTTTGAAGGTGCAGAATCTGGCACCAGCAAGGGAGGAAGATGCTGTTCTGAACACCATAGTGTTTACGGACACGCTGATGGAAACAGCTATAAAATAAGGTGAGAATAAGAATAATCTAGCGACAAAAATAATATCTACACCTTGATAAACTCTGAGGCTGTTTAAGCCAGAACCAAATTTAGAGTAGGGCAGTGTCAACCACCCAAGAACTGATACTTCCCCACTCAGGGATTTGCCAGTCCTTCACCTCCCACCCTTTCTCACACCCCCTGTATTACACTTTGTCTTCTTTTCATTCCCACTTTTCCCAAAGATGCACTTGGCTGCATTCGGCCATGAAAACATTGTCTTTCAGCATGTATTAAATGACATTTGGAGTAGAGGAGAGAGCAACAGTTGATAGAAAATGGTAAGTGGTGTAATAAGTTTGCTGCAAATCCACGCATGACATGCAGCGTGGCTCCTTCCCTTACAGGCAGGACCAGCACTAACATACAGGTTGCAGCAGCAGCTGCCTAGCGCAGGGGCTGGCGAAGGGCAGCAAGTGTATCCATTAACAATTTGTTCCCGTAGCACAGGTTTGTAGCAGTTTTTGTTCTCTCTGCTCTGGGTGTAAGAGCCTTTGATAGAAAGCATGCCTCCAGACTGCAGATTGTAGCTGGACTTCAAACGCTGCGCTGCTCTCTCGTGACTCTTTCTGCCCTGCACTTTGTTGTGGGGACACTTGGCGAAGGGTAGGCACCCCGGGGAGAAAAAACTCATGCCATCTCCTTCACAGAATTGCAAAATAACATGTCAAGGACACACGTTGCACTCAGGCATGGCTCAGTCATGATCTATTTGCCAAGTGGTTCTGTATTCTTAGCGTTCTAGAAATACTCGTTATTCTTCTTGTTGTTACTGTAATGTTATTCTTCCTGTAAAGGAGAACCCTGAAGGGATACAGTGGTTGACCTGAAAGAGTTTTCTGTTAACATCTATGGTTTCCCTACCATTCTGAAATACTTTCACTGTTTGCACTTGGGCTACCTGCATAGGAAGTAGCCAAAATTCTCTCTTGCTGTTCAGGTGTCACAAGTTTTATCTCTCAGATTTCCTAACCATATTCTCTGCTGTTGAAATCATTAGTTTGTATAGGATTGTATCTGTACAGAATCAGGCGCATCCATTTCCATATCAAAAAGTCATATTGCACTAATATGCCCTGCAATAGGAGCTGTTGAGGATTGCAGAGGAAAATAGCACCATACAATGTGCTTCATTAATTGTAGGACTGTACATTCATATTCAGCTTGATGTTAAGCATAAAAACAGTTGTTGCTGCACCTTGTTATTTAAACTCTACGTAAGCAATGTGAGCTAAATCCAGTGATGGAGACTTGGCACCAAATAAACTTCACCAGCCAGTGATGGAGACTTGGCACCAAATAAACTTCACCAGCAAATAAAGCATTAATCGTAAACTATAAATAACCAGTTGTTGCCGTAGCATTTTGCAAACTTTTTAGGGATAATCACAGCACACAGCCTAACAAGCTATAGAAGGGAAACTGCAAACAAGAAGTTGCACTAGCATTCACTATGTACTTTTTTCAACAGTTACTGAGATGATATAAGGCTTTTCTACTGCTGTCTCTAGAATATTGATTATACATGCTTTTTAAGCCAATTTTTAAATTTAACACATGAATATTGGCATAAATAAATATTTTTCAAAGGTTTAGAATTTATAAACACCTGTGGGTCTAAGACACATTTATGTCTGTTGCACTTGTTTGTCCCATTGGATGAGTTAAACACTGCTTTGTTTTATTCTTGTGTAGAGTATAATGAAATAAAATAAAGAAAATAGAACAGTTACATCTTTCTATCCTTTTCTTTCAGCTATGCCATCATTGCTTTTTTCTCCTTATACCCTTCTGTCACTTTGAAAGTCTTGTTAAAGCCTTGTTTGCTCCAGCACAGTACTGATAAGAAAAGCAAATGTTTACATTTTAATTGGATGCTGGGAAAGCAGAACTGCAGAAAGCACCAGGAAGATAGTGGCATCCTTTATCTGGGCAAGTCCTACCTTATCATTGGAGAAATACCTTTGATTTCAATGAAATAATAAACTGCTGATTTAGTCTATATTAGATAGGATATAGTACTTTTAAATACAGCTGCCAATAGAGAAGATTATAGTTTGAGTTTATATTTTGAAACATTGCCCAGTTTTTAATTTGTCATGAACCACAATGAATCGCAATTAATCCTCTTTCTATGAGCGACAAGGTCAGTTTGACACTGTGAATAGTTAAATCATCCTTGGCAAGAGTCTTATTCTGGCGTAAATGTTGTAATGAGAAATCCACATTACTAGCAGCATTTGAAATGTGAGTGCCCAGCACTTAATCCAGTACTATTTGTTTTTGCACTGAATAGTAATTCCTTTAATGCAGTCATTAGGGATGCCTATGAGTTTAATTGGTTTGACATTAGATATTTTCCTTTCAATTGCACCTTTTAATGTCTTTTCTTTTTGATAAACAAACAATTGGAAAGTCTTCCGAGCTCTGATTCTTAAGCTTCTTCAGCTCTACTGCTGCATGGGCGGGAGGGACTCGGTTCAGCTGGCTTCACACACCAATCAGTAAAAGTGCATGAACTGTCCCTAAAGGCCTTAAACCACATTTCATTGAAGAAAACAGAAATACAAGATCTGGCCCTCTCCCCCTTAGCGGTCCTTGGATTTTCAGTGATTGCCTAATTTAAGTCTTCAACGCTAAGATCATCCTCTGACGCTCTGACTTAATAAAACCTTCCTCTGAGAACAGAATTAGGAGTACCACAAGGGACAGGTTATGAGGCAGAATGCTACTGACTGTGAGTAAGGGTATTAGTGTCTGGCGTTCTGCTGTTTGGGCCACTTTCTCATCTGTGACTTGTGCTGCCTTATTCCTGTACCTGCAGCATCTGCCTCGGTCACAGCTCTTGCAGTGCTGCCAGGGAAGTTTCTCCGCTGTCGCTGGAGCATCCTTAAACACAGAAGCATCCCAGAGTCAGTCATGGTCCACCCAGTGTGCTATGAAAGAGGTTTGCTGGGCCAATAGCCCCATCTTGGCATACACTTGCCCCAAGTGACTGCTGCTGCCTCAATGCAACCCTTGGCTCCATCTTCCCTGTCCCTTTCGCCCACCTGCTGCGTGGAAAAGGTAATGCAGCTTTGCAGAAGCTGTCACCCCTGCATGGGGGGACATGGCATAGGGCAAGGAAGGGCCACATGGTTCCGCTTATAGCAGCATTGTGTGGTCTGGCTGCATTGCCATGTGTGCATTAAACATTAAAAATATATGGCTGTTATACTTAAAGCATTTAGCCTCAATAAAAAATAGGGTTCTCCAAAGTCTTTGTAGCTGTCAATGTGCTTTCATGTTTCGTCAAAGAGATAAAGAAGGAACCAGAAGGATATATGTCCAGTAAGGAACTGTAACTTAGCTGTGATCCATATCTCACACATGTAATATCTTGAAATAATTTGTGCTACTTCTTTCATTCTGTATTTCAAAACAATGCTGTACATATTGTTTGGCTTAAGGAATAAAATAATTAAATGTATTTATATATACTAATGAAAGGCCAGAAAAGAATGCCTCTCATTTTTAATTTGACTCTCACAAAACAGATGTGATTCTTTTACATTCTCATGAACCACCACTGTCTAGCCAACAAATTAATTCCTCAGTAATATGCTGTTAAGAGTATGTCTAAAAATGTTTGCAGAGTGAAGGTAACTGCTGTCTAGGCCAGTCTTTCAGGGTTAAAATGGTAATGTTTCCCAAACGTACTGTCTGTTCACATTATACCATCTTTCAAAAGATACTGACTTTAGGAATACGAGTGTCTAATCCAGCAATGCCCTGCTTGAGGTAATTTTTACTATTGCCATTAAAAATGACAGGAATGATATTGCATCAACTCTAGAGCTCCCTGAAGAAGCTAGAAATCGTAGGATGCGAGAGAAATGATAAACTATAATGAAGATGAAGTACAGAGAAAACAGCTGACCAGTGCACCCCATGGGACTCCACCAGCTGTCATACTTAACGACTGCCGTGCCAGTAGCTTTTTTGCCAGGCAATGGAGTTGCTAATTAACCAGTCTAATGTGCATGCCCAGGCTGAATTCAGTGAAAACGGATATGAGTAGAAACAGCAATAACCATTTTTGGAAAGTTGAAAATTACATTTGTGGGTTTCTTCAGTGGAAGCTTTCAATTTTTCATCCTTCTGGAAGCTGGTGACAATGCCCTCATCGTGGCACTTGCCACCAGCTGATCTTGTCAAGGTTTATTGCAGCTTTTTGACACCAATTGCAGCTCAGGGGTAACAGTGTGACACAGATCTGGCTCCTCTCCTGACCTGCCCTACAATTCCATGCAAGCAAATACCCTCTACTAGGATTTGAGGACAGGGGAAGGGGAAACAGCTGGAGCAGGACCCAAAAACCAGCACAACATTATTTTACCTAAGACCATTTTGATTTCAGAGGGAACTGCTTTTTGTTGCTCACCTGGTCCTTAAGCTGCAATATAAACCTGTGAGAAAGGCAATGTGGTTTTCAAAGTGACTATGTTGTACATCCAATGTTCTTGACAAGACAGATTGCCTTGGGATAGATGGTCCAAAAGTGCTGGAAGCATGTAGAAGGTCTGTACATGTGTTTTATAGACCCTGAGCACACATACAACTAAACATAAAGAGATGGTGTCAGTGAGTTATTGACCTCCGTGGAGCAGCCAGGAGCAATCACACAGCAACAGCAGATGTTCCATGTGTGCAAGTTTGTAGGCTGAACTAAGACACATCTCAAATCTTCTGACATTTTGTGGGGTTTTTTTACTGCTCCTACAACAATATCTTATGGATATTTTTTTCCTGCTTGACATCTAAGAAATATCTTCCCTTTGGCTTTCCACTTGTTAATAAACATTTTGAGCTAAAAAGCTTTAATTTTCAAAACTCTTCATGCACATGAATGTGAGTGTATGCAACAAAGCTGAAAGACTGTGGTTGCACAATGAATCTTATGAAGGTCCCTCATTAAATATGTCTCCTAATTCTGTTGAATTTTATCTATTTTAAAATGTTATGACTGATTTGTGACTAAATAAGTTCTTGTGTTCAAAACACCTGACTATGAATCAAGCAGCAAATTAAAAATGAAGGGATATTTAAAGTATAAATGGATGGTCCCTGGGGTCTCAGCATCTTGGCCCTGTGAATGCTAGTGATTGCCATAAGAAAAAGATGAAAAGACAAGATTTTCTTGGAAAAGAACTTTGAAAATTTTGCTCAGGATGAAAAATGTCTGTGTCTCCTTCAGTGAATATCAAGGTTTTCTCACAATTCCCTTCATGGTCACATCACAATAGCAAAAATCAGTGTCAGAGGTCAGCTGTAAGTAACACAGCCACCCTTTGGCCAGCACGCAGAGAAGTGCACAGAATGTCTCTAGGACTAAGGTACACACTGCTGTGGGTGCTAAAGAGCTCCGGTTTTTAGAGATCAGCGGGTCATTCACATCCCTCTGTGGGTGTCAGCAGAGCCAGGGATTTCTTTAAAATATAGCTAGCTGTATAATGAAAGAGCAATATCTTAATACATTTCACAGGGCACTGGGAAATGTAGCTTACCACTCCATCCCCATCCTGCCCTGCTCCCCACTGAGGGTGGTGGGATGGTCCTGGCTGCAAAACCCTGCCTCGTGGGCATCCCCCCCAGTCCCCGTGCCCCGGCCTCAGGGAGCTGCTGGCCCACACTGTGGCCTGACAGCTTTAATCATACATGATGCTTTTTTAATCCAAACTCATCTAAACCAGGGTGTCTCCACCCTTTCAGGGACCACACATGCAGAGTGATTTGCCTTTGCCCCCTCTTTTCACACCCCCAGTGAGCTCCTCCACCTCCCTGCCAGCTGCTAACTCTGAAATGTCCCTGTGGAAAATGTATGGAAAAGGCAATACTGAAACTACTTGTGTTGATTTAACCCATCACACATCGTGATTCCACAGGTGGGAGCCAGCACTGCACCATCAGGCACTTTTCAAGCTGTAGGTGCTTTTCAATCATTTAGGGAACAATTGCTGTCACACAGCGGGAGGCAAGTTTGGGTTTACTAAGCGGTGCAATATGTGTTCCTCACTGGAGGATCTCACAGCATGATGGCAAAAATATGAATACGTTTTACATATGATCCTATAACTGATGTTGCACGTATATTATGTATGTCAGCAGTAGTGGATAATGCTACTTTAAGATTCATCCTAAGGTGGATTTTGAAGCCATCTCAAAGTATTTGAAGGTGATAAACGCCACGCAGGGAGACAAATTACCTAGGGTAGTGTAATACACTTATAACAAGGAGAACTAGGATGCAATGGAACAAAGTAAAATTCAGGCTGCATATCAGGAAAATTTTCCTAGCAGCAACGTCTATTAGCCTGTGGAATAGCCTCCCAGGGGAAGCGGTGGAAGCCCCACAGCCTGAGTCATTTAAAGCTAGACTAGAAAACATTCGAGAATAATCCTGAATTGGCAGAGAATAATCCTACATTGGCAGGGAGATGGAAAAGATGACCTAATAGGTCTTTTCCATCTCTAGCTTCTATGATTCAACCAAGGTATGTTGCTGTGTGTTATGGATCGGGGCATGCCCAGCCCATTAACTCCAAGTTCCACTTCAAAGTGGAAATCTTGAAATTTTACTTTGGCTTCAACTAACTTTGCCATTTCAGCAGACAGGGAGAGCTTTGTGTTCCTGAAGCATTTGTTCATTTTTAAGGCCTGCATAGAGAATGAGAATATTAACAATAAATTTAGAACAAGTTGTGGTTTCTTTTAAATGAGAAGGATATTTTCTGTTTCTTTTGATTTTTTTCCCCCTCTTTTCTGGCATTGCACTGTGAGAGGCAGCTCTCTGACCAGATTCCAGTTCTATCTATATATTTCCACATCTGTTCCCATCATTATCATGTTTGAGTATCTGATGCATACACTGTTGCAGGGAGCAGCACTTAGCCCACAAGCATGCCTGAATCTTGCAAATGGATGGGCATGTATAGGCATATGAGTCCACATATAACATTGCTGTTGCTGTATAACAGCCATGCCAGTTAAATATATTGATATAATATAATATGACATAAATATAACAACATAATAAATAATATTGACAAGCTCTCAACTTAGTGTAAATCACTGCAGCTCTACCCACTGAGGAGCTGACTGGCTTGTTTTTACTGTAGTAGTGTGACTTTCGATGTACTGCTGCTAAAATGCACTGGAACAGATCCTCCAGCTGGCCAGGTTTACCTTGCATCCCTCACACAGCACAATGCGAATGTGATCTGCCCAGAAACGGCTTGTAGGGCATGTCCCCTGCCAGGAGAGCTCTGTGCTTCCAGAAAACTGGCAGATGCATCACAGCTGCTTCCCAAGCCCTGTGCAGAGACAGGGAAGGGCCAGGGTTGGCATCAGCGAGCAGAGCTCCTCTCCGGTAACACTCGTGCAGTGCCACAGCTCTTTGCTGCGGAGCAGTGGGGCATGGAAGGGGCAGAGCACCTAGTCCCTGAAGTCTTGTTGTTGAATGTACTCTGATATTGTAAGAAATAAACCCTTTAACATCTGTTCCTGAGGAGATGTGTCCAATGCCCAACCCTGGCTGCAGCCACCTCTCACTGTTGGAAGGTGACAGGAGATATCCTGTGCACCATAGACCTGATTGTCTCAACATCTTCAGCTTGGCAAAGAAAGAAGAGTAAGTTTTGATACCGATGCTCCACGCTGGCCTTATTTGACTCAATATAGGGCACTTATTTTCCTTGGTGAGGCCAGCTCACCATGGGAAACACTTATCCAAGTGCCGTGGTTATTACTAAAAATTCCTGACATCAAAACTGGATAGCTTCCTAGCTCACATCAGAGTTACCTCAAAAGTGTGTCAGCGAGGCTGCCCTATGCTCTCACCCTTGTGGAATCCATGAGCTGCGTGAGTGTGAGGACACATAGCAATTATTTACAAGACAGAGTGTGTTGTGCCGGAGGAATGAATACCCTGATACTTCTCTAAGCATCCAGATCTTCATTTCACCCTTCTCAACCCATATGCTTAATGAATGACATCTGGCTCTTGTCTTTATAGCACACATTTCTCTCCCTCCTTTTCCAAGGAGGCCCTGATATTATTTTTTTTTATAGCTTTACTGAAATCACAGCATTTAAAGATCCAAAAAGTATTGCTTCTTATATTGCATGAGAGAAAAACGGATGAAAGGAAGGCTAGACTAAAGTGAAATAACCTTTTTCAGGAAGAATGTGTATCAGTTCAGAGGCATGTTTAGACAAATTACTGTATGATCGTCCTCTTCACTCTCTCCCTGCTTCTTTCTTCTGTCACTATCCCTTCTACTTGCCTGTCAACTTACGTCAAATTCAGACTCTATTTCCTTTTGCATCCTTGTTTCTAGGATGCCTGACACAGTTCCAGATACTCATTATCTAGAGGAGAAAGAGGGAAATAACAGCCCTCTCAGGGGACTGCAGTGAAAAATGTGTATTTTGCACCTGCTCTTGCATGCTAGTTTCTACAGGGAGCCAGGTGAGGAGTCCAAGCTCATAAAGAAAATTTGTAAAGGCACTGCATTTTCCGGGTACCAGCATAAACATTACATCTGGCTCCCTGTTCCTTCACCAGATATTTCAATGGCTAGGAAGGGTGGGAGCTTTTTCAGCCTCCTCTAGTTTTGGCAGTGACTTCAGCGGGAAAGGGGTTATTCCAGCACTGAGCCCATTTGGAAAATCTCACCTTAAATAATCAAACATAAATTAGATATCCAGGGTATTATCTGCCACATTCAACATCAGCTGCAAGCGGATCAAATTTAAGTCCAAAGTAGGAAATAGTAATCTGGAGCACCGCCTGCTCTCAAAGCAAGCTTCGGTGCCAGGCCTTGCCTCAACTCCAACTGTCAGGTCAGGAGTGGTAACGCAATATCATTTAGGTCCCTGAATTACAGAATAAAAGCTTCTCCATGTGTTAAACTTTTACTGTTTAACCTACTGATGCTGGAAATGAGCACTTGTTAATGTCAGAGTGATAACTTGCAGCTTTTGCATGCAAGGAAATTTAACAACTCTAGCACTTAGACTTTAAAGCATTTCTGTGAACCACCAGTGCTTTTGGGTGTGAAAGAACTGTTTAAGTGAATGCAATAACACTCACTTTCAAAGATTGGCAGTGAAAATTCTATATAGGACCGGCATCTTTCCTACACCGAGATCAGTTGCAATTACAATTTCACAGCACCAGATTGGACTCCGATGATGCAACAGGGTAACATTGATTACTCATAAATAACTTCAGAAAAAACAAAATTAGAATGAGTATCATACATTTTTGCTGCAATATATCTCTGCAAAATTTTTGTAGTGCAAAGCATTGTTATCTGACAAAAGAACTTAAAGAAGGGAGAGCATAAAGTCCCCTAATTTTTAATTGCAATGCTTACTGCTAATTGAAAACTGTGAATGGTGGTTTTCATAATACTAATTAATGATAGCAAGCCTTTATAAACATAAATGTTTCATTGTTCAATGAGGACATAAAAAATTAAATTGTCATTTTGGCAGTCATTCAATGTTTTGGGGATCTATTTTATAAGATATTTTACTGATGAAAATGTGTCTTAAAGCCTTAGCAATATGTTTGGCTTTGGTCTTTGGCAGCAAAAAAAGCAAGAATCTGAAAGCCAGAAATGTCCCCAGAGCATGCATCTATATTCCTGCTGTAGGTCTTCAGAGTTCTCCTTTTACAGGCAATTGGAAAAATGTTTCAGTGGCTGTTTTCTGATACATTTTGATTTGTATATGAGCAAATATGATGTTTCTACTGTCAGACAGTCCTATGTGTTATCACATTTTTCTTAAATGATTTTAAAGAAATTGCATTAGCTCTTCAAGTTGACAGGAGAAAATATTGGCATAATAAAAGTTTAACACTGATTTCACAGACATCACCATCTATTCACTTTCTGAGCAATTTTGTGTTGACTAATGAAAAAACAGACAGGGACAATCACTTATAATCAAAGTACATTTCATTTTGAAGTTAATTTTGAGGAAAGCATCATATACAGTTACAGAAAATACTTGGAGATATGTATAGACATTAAACTTTCTTGAAACTTTCTGTATCTGAATATGAAAAAATAAGGACACATTAGATAACATCCTAATTAAGAACATTATGAATAGATCCCAGCACTTTCTTAAAGACTTAATATAATACAGTGCTAACAATTAATGGCAAAAGATTAATTCTGTACACTAGATGTATAAGAGAAATTTTCTTCTCTGAGATTTTTCCAATACTTTACTTACTTAGGAGAACAGCTTTCTGTACTGCTGGTAAAAACTTGTCCATAAGTTGGGGTACATTCACTGTAGTATAAAAATCAAGAAAGGGAACTAGCACATAAGAGTCATCAAAGCAAATGCAGAAAGGGCAATGGGTCAAAAGTCAGGAGAGTTCATCCTGATTTTAACTCTGCTTTGATGTAATGATTTGGATTCTCCATCACCCATATTAAAATTTGGTAGGCAGGTCCACAAACAGTAGGTGTGTCTGTTCCCAGACTCCTAAGACCTGCTATATTTTCCTGAGCAAGCCCAAACAAGTGAACTATGGGTTTTGTTTGCTTATTAGTTTAATTGTTAAATTTTGTGGCAGAAACTGTCTTCCACCATGACATTCAAGTTTCTGACACCTAATTGCCTAATATAGTTGGGCACTGTTATTCAGAATTCTGCTTAAAGCATTTTTTCATCACTTTTCCCCCCCTAAATAAAACTTGAACTAGCTAACAGCTTAAATGAAATTGCCTGGCTCTTTTGTTTGCCTTCCTTACCTCTGCTTTCTGACTTCTGCTTTCTGGGGGAGAGCAGTGCTCTTTAAATTATTGAAAGACCATCTTTCCAATCTCTTTTCCACACACAGTCACCCAGGACCTTAAAGCCTGCTCTGTAACAAGAAAGGAGAGTAGTGACATCTCTTTAATCAGCAATAATATTCTAACTACTAAGGCATGTGCTTACTCTTACCTCTCTGTTTCCATGTTACACCCTTTCATCTCACAGTTCTGTTTATTTCTTGGACAGTATATTCTCTGTAACACTGTCTTTTCCTGTGTTTTGAAAGCACCTATGCCACCTATGTCTTTTTTTTGCCAGTCATGTAATGTAAAGAATTAATACTTTCAGAAGTAAGTAAAAAGAAGAGCATTGGCAAGAAAGGGAGGTGGAAGGCTATTTCTGGGTGCTGGAGTGGCTTGCAGCCTGTAACAGATGTTATTGTAGCAGCTGAGAAGAAACTAATAGCTAAACAAAGAGGTATTTAACTTCACACTACATATGCTTGGACAATAGGGCCTTAGGCTTCAAGTCTCCAGATACTTGCATGCATTTCAGCAAAACATTCCAAAGGATGCATTACATATAATTTGAATGCCAGGCAGAATGATATACAACCTCAGGCTCCCCTTTTCTAAAAGCTGAAGCAAGGTGTCATGCCAACAGTGCAGAGCTGAGAAATAGCAGGTGACTGGATAGGCAACCTAGCACAATAAACCCCATTCTGAGGAGGAAAAAACATTCCTCCTGGAAAATACTAACTGTGCTAAAATCTGCTTGGCCAGCTTGCTATTGCTTGTTAGAGCAGCTCATGCAGAATATTAAGATTTTCTTTCTAATCTGGTAATAGCTTCGGACAGGAGAGTTTGAGCACTGCTCAGGTGTGCACAGTCTATCCTTTGCCTTTTCCAAACATGTTGCAAAACTCTTAATGGAGACATCTCTGTGCCATACGTGAGTATGAAATTCCTCCTCAACCCCAAAGCAGACAGTGCCTGGGGCGTACAATGTCTGTTTTAGTAGGTGTGTCCACCAAATCTCACTCAAAGGTACTTTGCTCCTTAAAAACATAGTTAGGGCATCCTTTCAGAGTCAGGACTTATCAGGTATTGGATCTCCTTGGTTCAGAAAAGGTTGTTTTATCTGAGAACTGTGCTGTTTCTGAACCGGGTCACTTATTTTTATGACAAGCTGAAAAGACGAGGAGACTATAACAACTGCAAGAAACTTTGCTTACACTGTTCTGTGGTGTTAAGCATGTTGTTAAGACAGTTTCTGTTTTATATAGTCATGGAGCAGAAACGAGGGTGAAAATGAAGAAGCAGAGTTGTGCGCCAAAAAAAACTTTAATATTCTTCATATATACATGATCTGAAATATGTCATCATCTGTGTCATTAAGTGCTCATGGGAGATTGCAAATCTTCAAGCAAGTGCTAAATGCTGTTTTCTATTTTCCTCTATATTAGTTATAAGAATTCTCTGAAGTGTGGGAAATGTAAATCTCATTTATGTACGGTAAGAAAATTTGTATTGGCTTCTGTTTCACAGAACCACAGAATTGCTGAGGCTGGAAGGAACCTCCTAGATCATCAGCAGGGTCAGCTGGAACAGGTGACCCAGGCACATGTCCACTCAGGTTTTTAATACCTCTGTGAAGATATGCATGTAAATAGTCTCAGCCATAAAATGAAACAAGCCTAAACCTGTGGAAAGCAAGACACCTGGCAGGAATGGTGAACTAACAGAAGAGGGAAAACTACTGTGTGCAGAAAAAATATCTGTTCTGTTGTCATCTGTAAGGGCCAGGGCAGGCAAGTGCCTGAGAACTACATCTATATCTGTACACAACATCTGCAAGGGATCCTTCATCTTTTAGGTGCTCTTGAGATCCTCGTGGAATGAGGTATGGAATTGAATGTAAAGACAGAAAGCCTGGAAATGCCTGAGATCGTGGTGAAGGCAGGAACATGCTCATCAGTGTTTATTAGAGTGGCATGTTGCTATCAAGAGCTTGCAACCTCTCCCAGACGATGCTTCCTTTCACTTACCTTGCACCAACAGCGTGGGCTTTTCACAAATGCAGAGCACAGCTGTGGGCAGAGGAGGGGACGGCAGCTGTGTTGAAGATAGGCTGTTATTGACAAAGTCTACAAGGTGTGAGGCTGTGACATTGTCCGTTGCTCCCTGCACGAGCCTTTACTGCATAGAAGCCTAGCTGTGGAAATGGTCACCTGTGCAAGCAGCAATCACAGAAATCCTGCTGTACCCTGAACAGGTTCTTCAAACAGGAATAATGATGTGTTTGGGTATTTGTTTTGTTTTGTTTTGTTTTGTTTTGTTTTGTTTTGTTTTGTTTTGTTTTGTTTTGTTTTGTTTTGTTTTGTTTTGTTTTTAACTCTGAATGTAAAACCATTTTAGAATTAATTCCCTGTGAAGGACATTTTCTCCGGACAAAAGTCTTCTTATATTTTACTTCAATAAAAATCATATAAAAGTACATGATTTCACATTTCTGCAGAAAGTATAATACAATGTTACAAAGAATTTTATGGAAGCAATGCATCTATGAGTGAGGGTTGTATGAGGGCACACAAAGGGTTACAAGCACAGCTCCTAGACATGTGAGTGAATAGCTTGTGACGTTTGACTGTAAAAATGTGAGCTGACTAAATACCTAACTACCTTTATTGAGTAAAGTCAATAAAATTATTAACTTTCAAAGTGTACAGGCTAGCAGATGACATCTAAAGGGAACCCTATTATGTCTGAAGACTATCTTAAAGCTGGAGTGGTGGCATCTATGGCATCACACTTTCTACCTGAAAGAAAAGAACTAAGAAAAGGGAAATAGGAAAGTCCTTTCTGTCAAAGCCATGAAAGAAGGGCAGTGTTACAACGGAAAATAATATCAAAATGGTTTAAAAAGCACTAAATTTCTTCCATCACACAGATTTCAGTAATCATGAATCATACTGTTGTGCAAACATACATCTGGCATTATTTTTTTCATTACTGAGTGCCCACATATGTCTGAGTATATGGCACTGTGCTGGTCAAAGGTCTTCAAATTTTTTCTAACACATCAGTCCAGTGACAGCACAATTGGCTGAAAAATAAGCATAATTAACAATGGCATGTTTAATATTGTTTTATGATTGCCTTCTATTAAAATAGGATCTTAAGAAAGCATGACAACACTAGCAATCATAATTACCAGCTTAGCTGGACGTACTACAAATGTCGGACCAGAAAGAGAGATCACTTCCAGGTGCAATGGGGGATTGCATTTCTTACTGACTGGGTGAAGAAAACTGAGGTTGTGTGTTTTTCAGAAAAGTTGCATGAAAAACTATAGTGAAATTTCTGAAAGAGCACTGAAACCAAATGTCTTTGCAAGACTATGTTTTTAATGAGTACGGGAAGGCAGCAGCAGTAATTTTTGTAAGCATACTCTACGCAATGACACAATAAAAAGATTGAACAGCTCCAACCTTAGCAGAGGCAATATGCAATACTTCATTAAACTGGTTCCCTGGAAGTGTTGGATAAGCTTCTTAATTATAGATGGGGACAAGGGTAACTAAAGGACTTACAGACCATTTAAAGCATCATACCCAGTTCCTAGATGCTAATGGCTAGTACAAGACTTCTGGGGATGAGGGACTATGGGGAAAATAGAAACCTCATGGCCGCATGTCATTGCAAATAAAAGTGGCTTAGAGGTGAAAGAGAAGGATGAAAATTATAAAGTCCTAATTCATTAAATTTTTTTTTTGTTTATGTATGTCTCTCAAATACAAATTATGGAATCAGTAGGGATGACTGGAGGTTTCTCGACTGCATGAAGTCACTTGGGTTTCTGCTGGTGGCCCAGGGGGGAGATGGGTGAGTGTGAGGATGCTACGGAGACAGCTGTGGTCCACAAAGACATGTGAGGAAGTAGCCCCCAGGGCAAAGAAGGAAGCGGGAGAGAAAAGGAAAGAGAAACAGTGTGGTAGTGCCATGATGCCTGAACACTGTGAGGGTGAGGGAGAGGTGGAAGGAGTGTGGGTACAGAGAAGAAGAGGGGGGGAAGAGAAGGCAGCAGTCTCATGGAAGTTCAGCCGCTGGGGTTAGAAGCAGGGAAGGCCAAACCACCCTCCCTCCCCTCTTGCAGCAACCACTGTGGCTCTTCATCCCCGTCCCTGCCCCTCCTTGTGTGCAGAAGCAGCAGAATTTGAGGGAAACACACACACAGACACTTGTTCAGTGTAACCCTGTCATCTTGGGCAGGTTACATCAAGATGCCACTCTTGGCAGCTACCTCCTTCAGTGGCATACAGCACTGCCCAGTGAGCTTTCCTGCTGTCTGAAAGCCTTTCGGGAGTACTGCACCACCCTGCAGCCAAAGAACAGCCATCCAAAGATCAGGTCCCTGTACCCGTCGAGGAGCTTGGATCTGAGCTGTGGCTTGTCTGCTGGGCAAGTCCCTTCACTCTTCTGTTTCCTGGCTTAGTTTTCGTCTGCCAAGTCTATTCAGACAGCTATGCTTCTGAGTCAGGGACTGCACGGCAGCACACTCACCTCAGTCAGGCTGGGATAGCACTGGGGGGGAAAAAGCATTCTCCAGCCTGAATAAAATACATAACATAGCGAGCAGATGCCCCTGCCTTGTCATCACCAGTCAGAACTGGGGTCCGTCAGTTGGAGTCCTTGCCAAGATGTAGGTAGGAATTCACTAGTCACTGAGATAACAGGGATTTAGCCCATGTAGAGCTTTGTAGAAGAGGAAAAAACCTCTTCAAGTGGACCCTGATTGCCATGGCAGGCACCGTGGCATGGGGACACTTGTGTGTGATGAGTTCCCATCAGGGGCTCTGCTTTGCCCCTCACAGCTGCACTTGCAAGAGAAGAGTGGTTGGCATGCGTGTATTTTACACATTAATACAGTGCAAGAACAGCCTGCGTCGTGTTCCAGTACCTCAGGAGATAAAAGATTACTGCTGCCAGATAATCAGATAAACCAGGATGCCTTAGGTAAGAGAAGATAATTGTGTTAGGAGGTAAATTATACATAGACAAATCAGGTCAAATTAGATACCCATTAACAAGTGTATTTGGCATCAATTAGCCAATTTCATTTTTAAGATATAGTGTTAACTTTAATTTACAGCCACAGAGTGTTACGTTCTTATCCAGTGTTTATATGCTGTCTGAAGTTTACTGACTGTTGACAGAGGAGATGAATACATAAGCTTGTGCACGGTAGGCTACAGGATTTGTCCTGTGCAGTGCCCCGAGAATGCTTTATCTGTTTTCAGTTCCTTTCCCTTGAAAAAAAAAAGGTCACAAATTGCCAAAACTCTATGCATTGCTAAAAAATCCTCACTTGGAAAATTTTCAAAAGTACGCCTATTCCCACTAAAAGCCCTTCTGAGCTGAGGAGGATGGATTTCCCTGGAGGTAACCGATGCTGGCTCAAAATCAAATTGTACCAAAGAGACGCCACATTAACATAACTCTTTCAGTAATTTTTAAATGAAGAAATGTACCCAGTGTGTTATCTTGAGGAATTTGTCTTTTTAAAAAAATAATAAATTAATTTGAAAACCTTTAAAACTCTATAACAAGAAATTTCCAAAGAGCAAATCACAGCGTTGGAGGAAGGGGTATATTTGTGCATCAGCTCCACTCAGCAGGACACAGCCAGAAAAGCTCCACAGCGTGTTGTGAAGCCCATACCATCAGCAGGTCCTGAAGGTTCCCAGTTAGTCAAGACCCTTCATTTTTGGAGCAGAAGAATTCGAATTCTGTTGCATATATAACTGTGAAATAGCTCTTGTGTACAGCACAGTAATCATAGCTCCTGCAGAGCCACAGCTTTATTAATTTGCTGCAGACTTTTTAATTGTATTGGTTTTTAATAAACCTTAAGGTCTGATTCTCATCGTTATGACAGCTCCGTTATCAAGCAGACACAAGGCATGTCAGCATACCTGCCACAGAGCCAGGAGCAATGATCCTGGTAATCCAGTTCCGAATTCCGGCCATGGCTGCGTATCAGTGCATGCATCTATACACATATAGATGCATGCACTATTTCTACATCTGTCTCTGCCTCTATCAACTATATATCTATCTCTACCTGTGTCTGTGTCTGTATCTATCTATATCATCTGTATCTATATCTATATCTAATCTACACATACATATGAGTACATCTCCACTACATTGTTTGCAAAAGCCAGTGTGGCTTGGCCATGTAAGCCACTGTGCTGAGCTCAGGCTCACTAGGTCTTTGGAAAGGTCTAGACAAGGCAGTCACAAAAAAATATATGATTCCACTGACTCCTTAGACACCTCTATTCCTGAACCATTAATGTTGTTTCACAGCCAAAAGCAATGGAGTCAGTGAGTTTGGACACGGAGAAATATTGCACTGCAGATGAATTTTAGATAGACAAATGTAAATACGTGAAATGTAGCCCAGCCAGGACACTAGGGCTACTGGCCTCACTTTCTGGAAAAAGGCAAGGGGTACATACTCACAGTTACTGGTCAGGGTGCAGTTTTCTATGTCATGAGCACAATGTCACTGGCGCTGTACTGTGTGCCTTTGTACCACCCTGGCGCTCATTCATCAGTGTCTCCAGGAGGCGAATGGTGCTTCATGAGCCACCAGCAGCCATGGCTTCCAGCGGCATCTTCCTCGCAGCCTCCGTGCCAAGCCCGGACCCATCCATGGTTCACCAGCTGCTCTGGCCACCAGCCACCCCGCTCCCTACACTACACACATTTGTTTCAAGGGAGGCAGACAGCTGTCAGTCGCTTCATGACTTTAAACAGACTCTTTAATATGTAAAGTAGTCTGATAATGTGCAAAATAATTTCAGGACATCAATCTTTATGACAAAAAATGTTTGTGTTACCTTTTAGAGAAAACTATATGACTGTTAGCTTACCTAGTTTAAACAACCAATGAAGAAAGGGTTAATAGAACAAGCTAATAATTTATTAAATGTTATGTACAATTTTTTTTCCCTACAACTTTAGCAAGACTTCCAGTTCTTCAGTTGCCTGGCAGAGACCAGAATTCCTTGTGTATAATGTTTTGTACTCTGAATATATTACAAATTAACTGTTAGGTGTTTGGAACTTGCAAAACAATCTATTTGAAAGAGATCCTGGCAACATGAAATGCAATTGAGGGGAGGAGGGGAGGAGGGAAGTTATGAATATTATGTTTTTAAACTGGAATCTTGTTGGCTTTTCTTTAAAGTCAGATAGTCATAATGACTTGACTGAAAGGATAAATAATATTTGTACTGCATATTTGGACACAGAATGCCACCCACAGATCAAAGATTACACTCACACAGATCTGCAAACCTAAATATAAAGTTATATTATGGACTGAGAAGACAATCTACTCACATGTGTGCAATGCATATTTTGTAGATATCAAACTTTAGTTAGATGAGAAATGTTTTGGATGAAACCTTAATAAAACAGCTAAAAGGCTTTGACTGCAATAAGTATTGATGCTGAGCTCTGCCCATTGTTTGGAGACAGGACATTACAAGACCTTGAACATACAGGACAAAAGAGTCCCCGTGCTGGGAGATTTTAGCCTCTGGAAAGTTTTGTGCGTATGAGCACATTGTGCTGTCCACCACTGGGATTTAACTGAGCTGGAAATAAAGACAGGATGACAACTTGCTATGCAATCCTGTAATAATCAGAGGGGGCTAAAACTTAGCCTTACATATTATTCACAAATTAGTTTCAATGCATTTGAACTCAGTGTGGATTTCTCACAATATACTCTTCCAATGTGATATAAGAGCCAACGGCTGATGAAACTTAGAGATACACAAATACAAAAAGTAAAGGGAGATGGTGTCCCAAAGACTAGACTGTGATGACTGAGGAGGGAAAAAAATAAAAACGAGGGGATGGGATTCCCTTTCACATACAGTATGGATTCTTGAAGCACTCCCAAGCTGTCCAACCGGCTGAAGATTAAAGAGGACTGGATGGAAACTCAGACTCTGCAGAGTTTGCCTCGGGTATTATTTACTTCTATCTGTGGGAGCTAAAGCCACAGCAGACACAGACACAACAGTGTCCAGTTCACTGGCACCCATTAAATGGAATGTAATACGAAGGTGCATACTACTGCTTGTCAGTTTTAGATTTGGATAAACCACATGATATGTGATGGCCGCAGGGAGTCTGTGTGTATTTAACATATAGAGATAGATACATACATTCAGAGCATTGCTACCAGAACCAAAGCTCCTTCTGGAATTGGCAGGAGAACAGTGTAAAACGACTCACCTAAAACCCCAAATTGTCTTTCTTTCTTTCTTTTTTTTTTTTTTTTTTTTTTTTGGGGGGGGGGAGGTGGGGAGGGCACCACTTTCCAAAACTAGAGGAAAAGTTTTTATAGTCATTTGAACCTTTTTTTTTTTTTTTTTCAAGTCAGAGCCTTAAAAAATTCTCAACATGGATAAAACTCCAACATTCCTTGGACTTGGTAAACTAAGGTGGAAGTTTCTCAAGGTAAAAAATTATTTCCAGGCTAGCTTTTCTTATCAAATTTCACTAATTCTGTTCAATAGGGCTGTTAACCCTAACTAGAAACAGACACTACAGAGTTAGATGGTTCAGAATAGAATGACAAATAGTTTCAGGGAAAAGTGTTCAATCAGGCTTTAAATTTCTTGGAGGATAAAGGTGTGATGTTAACACAAGGTAGAATGATCTATATAGCCTTCCGTAACATCTGTGCATAAAAAATGAATGCAAGAGTCTACTGAGGGGTTACAGGGTTACACTGTGGTGCTACATAGCCAGTGCAATTTCTATGCATGTGTTTACCTACATTAAAGTCTAAATTCCTTTCACATAAAAAGTAAAATATGTGTATACTTAGGGCATAATAGATAAATTATCATCTATGTGTAACAATTTTGTTTAATACTTATTTGAGTTCTTGGCATTATTTTATTTATCAAGCATAAAAAAAACCATTCTTTTGTCTCTTTTTAGTGCATTACTATCTGTTTATCTACCACCTTTGCAGAGGTTTACACCATAACCAAGTCACTGTACCTGCCAGCTGTTGTTCCGCATTATTTTTCATCTTGTCCTTTGGCTCTTGGGCAGAAGGAGTGATCCAGCAACAAGGCATTCAAACAACGACTTTAGTTTATTTTCAACACAGCTAGCTGCTTCCCCAGGTAGCTCTTAGGTTTTTTCACTGGAACTAAAAGCCTGAATAAGTCTTGTTGTTTCATGGTGATGAGAGTTGTAACATATAAGGAGTGATGGTGAAAGAAAAATAGTTTTCCTTTTGGAGATGCTACAAGATCCAAATGGCAGCATAAAAAAGTAGAAGAGAGAATTTTCTATGGCATTGGTTAAACTCCACAAACCTACAAAAATTTCTTTTGGTGCATGGCCTCTCCAAATGCTACCCCAGAGCAAGGAAAGCCAGCACGGAGCTATTTACAAATTACTTAACTAGATCATTGCAGAGTGCTTTCCTTCTTGACTACTTATTTTTAATTACTAGATCCAGAGCAGCCTGGGAGAAAAGCCACCAAGTCATCGAGTACTATGGAATTCTACCTACTTCCCCTGGGTTTGAGTTTAACTCTCTCCTTTAAATGTGCAATGCATAGTAAATAACTAGAAGCAATATGTTTTAATTAGACGAACAGTGAACATTATAAAGACTTTGGGGGGGGCACAAAGTCTTGGTGTCCAGAGACACACTTCCATAGCTGCAGATATGTAGCCTAACATATGCGTTACCTGCTGCAGCAGAGGAAGGGAGATGTTTGCCTATGTATGGAAGCAAACACACTTGCCTGTTTGTGGCCACTGCAAACACTGAGATGCTCACACAAATATACACACACACACACCACTGCTATGGAGTTCAAAACTGTGCTTAAACATTACCAAAAGGTAACACTTTAATTAATAGTAAAATACAGTATCCCATCAATACAGGGATATTAAAAATAAGTAGTGAACAAGGAAGATGATGTCTTATGAGTACAGTAAATTCCAGAGTTTTAAATACACTTTGTATGAGTGCTAGAAAAGCTGAGACCTAAACGTTTTCCTTGTTGTTGCTAAGAAAGAGATTGGAATTAGGCTGCGCACAGTCAAATAAATAAATAAATCTATAGCTTTTCACTGTGGTCCCCAACCAAATGAATTGCCACCCCTATGCACTCTGACAATCTGGTGCAGTGCCTTTAATGAGTCACTGGTATTAGCTCCACATGCATAGAGTATCCACACTGTCTGCACAAGGGGACCGATCCTGCAATAGCACCGCACATCTGCGAGATGTAGTGTGCCTTCCATTATCACGGTTTTAATTGGCAGTTGAAAGTACACAATTCTTCACAGAACCAGACCCGAACAAATGTTTATAATATAAAACATGGGAAAGCAATTTGCCTCCAAAACATTAGCATGAATTGCTAAGTAATCTATTACAGCAAAACCCAGAACATTAGCATATGTTGGGAGGAACAAGCCAGATATTCTGTACCTTTTAAATCAAAGCGATAGGTTCTTGAGGAATGGGGTACATATGCAACAAGACTCTTCACTTAAACCTGTCATCTCCCCAGACATATGGCTGTCTACGGATTGCATGGTTCAGGCTGTATCTCGTTAAACAGCATTATTTTGTGTGATTTTTTTTTTTCCAGGTTACTGGACATATTAAACCACTGGGGTGAAGCTGTAATACAATAAGGGGTAAAAAGCTTCAGGTAAAATATGTTTTTCAGAAACGGCTGACAGACAGTATGGATAGGCCAGTCCAATTTCTTTGTTGTTGTTATTCCCTCTTCTAACCATTGGCTAGGAATCAAGGTAACAGTAGACATATGTCTGGGACTTGCTTGACGGGTTGTTGTCATTTCTCCACCCCTGATCCAGTCATGACCTGACCCTGAAGGAGAGGTGTTTAAATGTAAGGGCTGTGAAGAGTGTTGGTCAAGCTGGTAATGAAGGGTAGAGAGAGGAATTCATACTTTTACTAGCTCCTCTCTCTTTCTTTTGTGCTCCTTATTTGAAAGCTTGGTACTGTAATCAGTTTATTGGATTTGTTCTTGTACAAGCACCCAAGGGAATAACCCAGGGGAGAAAATGTCTGGGTACATAGCGAAAGAATATATACTGTCAGCCTTAAGAAACTGAAAATTATGAGCTGAGCCCAAAAAGTCATGAGATCAGTGTGGAAATTACATGGGCTTTTGTCTGTATGTTAATAATACGTTTGGTTTCATTGCATTTGGTGCCTTGTTTTCAAGATTTTAAAATTACTTTTTCAGACAACTCCTCTCCCCATGCCCTCCAAAAATACTCAGCCTAACTTCTGTATATAATGCAATATGCATGAAGCAGAGCTCAAGACAAGTAGGCTGGTAAGGGACAAAGGCTGTTGTTACAGTAAGTCTTAGCACAAGCATACTGCTCAGGCATGCACTTCATCACAGTGGCCTCCGTTTTCCGTACATGCTTCCTGCATCACTGTTGCTGGAGATCGGCCACCCCTTCCACCCTCTTCTCCCTGGCAGGTACTGAGTTTGCCAGGATGCCAGGACGTGGGGCTTCAAAGCATAGATGAGAAGACAGATTCCTGTCTGTGTGTAGAAGAGCTCCCAAAGATGAGAGAAACAGAGGCTTATTGAGAAGTGTTTATATTGCAAGAGGTGGCTCTAACCATCTCCCTGTAAGATACTTCATGTTTGTGATCCACATCCTTATTCAGCGGCACAATGCCTATGGGTTAGGTATGCTTATGGTATAGCCTATGGGATTTGCAAGAATATAGCATTGTCCTTGAAATGAAAGCAAAGGTTTTCATTCAATTCCATGATTTCAGCACCTGGAAAGACAGTCAGTATCATGAAACTCCAGATAAAACTGAGACTAAGAAACAAAGAAATACAGGTGGGGACTGATCATCAGTATTCAACTGGGGACATAAAAAAATTCATTAGCACTACACTGTGACAGCTAGGACTGCCACAATAGCATACTGCAGTCCCTAGGGATGTATGCAAAGGGGGTATTTCTCTGAGGTTCCACTGGCTTGTGCTGTTCTTTTCCTGCTCTGTAAGGGTGGACCTTTAAAACCAACATATACTGGTGTCCTTGACCTTTCCAGGATCAGCCACGATGGCCAGAGGTTGGGAGCGAGCCAAGCCTACACCCATTCCCTGACCTTCTTGCACATCTGTTGTGAGGAGAAGTCTGCTCCCAGCAGTCAGGGTCCAAGGCCAGTTTAACACACACAGTGTAATAAGGACATTTCCTAATTTTTATTACTCCTGCAGTCTTTCAGGTCAAGTCACAACTGAGTCCCAAGAGTTTTATTAGAAAGCTGAACTTATTACTGACATCCCTTTTACTTTAAAAGTTTAATTCCAATAGTTCTCTGCAAATGACAAGTTTTCTCCCTTCAGTGTAGAAGTGATACAAAGTGCTGCAGAACAAAAGAACCAATTTTACAAAATCAAACACAAGCAAAGACTCATCCATGTGACTTCTGTATAATCCAGGACATCAGCATGTTCTGATAAGCAGAGCTGTGATCTCAGGTTTTAGACCCATTCATTTTAAAGACTAAGCATTTGATTTCTTCTTGCTGAGCTCTGTGAGGAGATAACTGACATCAGTTTTCTTTGCGTCTTTGCAGTTGTTGTAACCTCATTATTCTTTGAATTATCTTGGCAGTTAGTAATTTTTTAGGTTTAGTTGGTGCCATCTCGTCTGTAGAGCTCTACAGTTAAAAGTACACACAAAGAAAGGTCACAGCACAAAAGCAAGTTAGTCCCCATCTTCTAGCCCTTGTAGGACTCCTTTTATTTCATAATTGTTCATTTTCTACTGCTTGCTTTTGTTTCTTGGCAATTGCATGATTTCATCCTGCCCATGCAGCTCATGTGAATGTCCCGTGAATGCTAGAAAAGTTCCCTTTCTTCCTTCATGCTGCCTGTTTTTACCATTTCTACTGGAGCTCTGTAATTGGGGTGAGGTAACACACCCTCATGACTCAAAACAGCTAATCTCCAACAGCACAATAACCAAGAAGCCTAGCATACATTGGCTTGTCGCTAGAAGCTGATATTCAGCAATGAACTATGAGAGGATTTAAGTAAAAGATTTTGCCCTCCTCCCCCCACCCCTGTCTGTCTTTAGAAAATAAATGTCTGATTCATGCAAAAATAATGTATGAACCATTTGCACTGCATTAAAAAAAATCTGCTTGTTATTCTGAGACAATTCTGCCTTCTTCTGCCTGGAATCACACTGCTCTGCTTCAGATAACTTAGGGGTGAGCCAAAAATATAGGGCGGTATTTGCCAAAATATAGAAGCTAAAATTACACAAATGTCAGGATAAAAATGGGAAAATGCAGTTTCTAATAGGCTTTAGAGCAACTGCAAGCGCAGGAGCAACATTCCTACAGCAACTGCTTCCCAGTGGCAAGTATCATTTCTATACATGCAGTAACTGCCATTAAATGTTATGCTATCACTTGCCAACAGAGTCTACAGAGCGGTATCAGCGTGACCGCAGCATTCCACTGCACTTAAAATAGAAATTAGCAGCGGTAGGTTCATTCTTATGGTCTAAGGGCGGGTAACAATTACTGGCCATTGCAAGGTCATTCGATGTGAGATGGCTTCTTTGTTCCATGTCCACTGGAACAGGGAGGAGGTAGCTGCACTTCAGCTCTCAGAAATTTGCACCCCTGCTCCTCTTTTCATAACTGCTGCCTGTCAGCTGGAAAGCGTACTATCAGAGGACTGGTTAGTCATCAATATTTGCAAAGCACTTTTTTCTCATGAGATGCAAGGAACTCCAGAAACATAAAGTATTAGTAATGCAAATTACTGAGCAGACATGCTCGACCGTCTATTGTTTTCTGTGTTTAATTTCCACCTCCAGCTGAATTCAGTGGGTTTTCAACATATGCTTAAGGTTAAACAGGCTTAAAGGCCACTTCTAAATTGTGATGCTTTCTAAATTAGGAGCACCATTAATTGCTCATCTTGCAGAATGGAATTTAATTTACTTGGCATATTCTGAATCACTTTCCAGGAATAAGTTAAATTCTGATTACATGCATTCCCAACTTCCATAAAACTCTTTTTGCACAGATTGCTTTCTTCTCTGTAAATCCCTATTGGATTCACGAGTTCTTATTTCATTTCACTTCTCTTCATATATTTTTAAACCTCTGAGGTCTAAGTTCACTTCTGAAGTCAAATGGTTGAAATGCTGTTGACTTTCTGGCAATTCTGAAAGTGACAATTTTCTCCATCACATAAATTACTGTATTTCCTGTTATTTATTTTATGATACTGGTATTTCACTCACACAGTTTTTTCTGTACCCATAAAATTTTCCATCTGGGATATAATTTTCTAATCCTTCTATAAGCCTATGTATTTTGTTTCACCTCTTAAAGAAATTTAATATTGTCAATCTGCAGTATTCTCTCTTGGAGACAGATGATCTAAAGTTTACTTCTCAGTAAAGAAATCATGAGCATACAACCCACCTGCACACATACCACCTGAGAATGAGGAAGGTGCTACAGTTTAAGTCATTCTCATATGAAATCATCATCATCATATGCATGAATTTCTTGCAGTTGAAAACAGTCTTTTTTTTCTATGCAAAAGGAGAAAGTGTAGCTATCTCTGGAGTTCTTTTGCAGGGTTAAGAACAGAAGCCAGTCATGGCCTGACTGAGTGAAAAAGAGAAAA
Source organism: Falco biarmicus (assembly GCF_023638135.1). NCBI lineage: Eukaryota > Metazoa > Chordata > Aves > Falconiformes > Falconidae > Falco > Falco biarmicus. Next base: position 8,806,545 of record NC_079299.1, read on the forward strand.
GAAAAGTCAAGTATTTTTTTTAATAGCTGAAAAAAGTACAAAGCTTGTGCTTTTGCTGTTTTGCCCCAGTGGAACAGTGAAGTCTATACAGCCAGAGACTATGCGAGAGCAAAAGCAGAGGCATCATGTGGATGAATTTACATGCTGATAATAATTTGGGTGATGTTATTTTATTATTGACAGAACAAAATGGGAATAATTTGTCTTTTTTAGGTCAGTATTTCCAGTAGTTTTATGATACAGGCCTTATTTTTCCCTGAAACAACTTTGCAGTTCAAGTTGTTCTGCATATAGAAGTCTATTGGAAATTTCCTTTTTTTTTTCCCCCTCAACAACAAATTTCTGGATTTATTTCTCTTTCTTCCTTTAGAAAATACTAGTTATTTTGCCATTAATCCTCAAGACTTTTATGTCATACTGAGAAATGTTTGTTTGGAAAAGTCTCTTGGTGGTGGCAAATTTATTAGCCTGATACTATAAAACTGAGAGCGTTCAGCTAACAATGATCCGAACATGTTCTTTGTCAAGGCTACAACTCACTCAAACAGCTGAGGCAATGAAGAGGGAAGGCACAGAGAGTCAGGATTAGGAATGAAATGTGTTCTTGAAAGGGCTGCCTGCCTCCACTGCCTCCTGGCATATTATTATAGGGAGCTGTGATCGAAGTGCTGAGTGCCACAGCAGTGATATATTTGCATTTCACCAAATAATATTAGATACATATGGTGCCCTTCACTTTGAAACTTTACCCAAAGACTTCAGAAACCTTGTGCCAGGTTTTTTTTCCTTAGAGAAGATACTGCACACTAGTTTTACTGTACTAATTTCAGAGGAAGAATTTCCAAATTGTTCCAGGAGTGAGGTTTCAGCCTGCTCCTCAAATATTTCTGCCTGATGGACTATGGAGATACTTAAGGTAGCTTTTATTGAATTATCTCAGGTACTAGTAGTAGTCTAGCCAGAACAGCATGCAGCATGGTACAGGCTAATTCACATTTGCAAAAAGCTAGGGTTAGCAAACTTTTTTTAATTATTTGGTATCCAGCACTACAGAACATTTTGCAATTCTGATTAAATGGAGCATTTTAAGATTATGCTAAATGTTTTGCTCACTTAAAACCTTGAAAGCATGTTCCAGCTTTCAGCAGCTTATCTAAAGACAGCAGTGTGCAAAACAGAAAGGTAATAAAATGCTGAGTTTCAGGGAATTCAAAAATCACCTTCAAATTAATGTTCCTGTTGATAAACAATTTTAACAAAATTAACTGAGAAGGATGTTTTGCAGAATCAAAAATATTTCATTCTGGGATTTTTTAACTGTTTTGCTGGGGGGATGATAACTTATTTAATCATTTATTCATATTTTAAGAGTCTGAAAATCCATTGGAACACTCGATTTCAAGTTACATAAAGTATTTCCAAAGGACCCAAAACACATTTCTTTTTCTTATTTTTGTGTGCGATTTGCACATCGTCACGATACATCATCAGTAACAATGAATTCCTATGGTGGAGACGCCCAGCTCAGTCCAAAGCCTTTCTCACCTCAAGCAACTCTTTGAAGCCAGACAAAAATGCAGAGGGATTTTACTGGAGAGCAGGAGGGAAGCACATGGGACAGTGGAGCGCAGAGATTCTGTAAGGGGAAGGTCGGTAAAAGCAGGGTGATGAGGGTATTTCACTGGCTTCTCTCACTAATTCCTTAAGGCAAGTGCTATTTACATAGTACTGAACATAAAAAGTAAATTGCAATAGTCGCTGTTCTCTTAAACTACTCAGAACCATCACTGAGTCAATTTAGTTGAGAAATTTAAAAAGCCTTCTGAACCTGCAGCAAAGAAGTTAAATTCAGGAAATCTTCCCAACCTCTGTTCTTTATGGCTGGACTGTAGAAATATATATTTTTTCCTCTGAGGCCTTAAATTGTCTTCTGAAGAATATTGTTAACAGAAGGAAATCATCTGTTGAATGACTTATAACAAAGCAGTATTTGGCTTGTGCTGTATCCTCAAAGACATGTAGAGTTTTCATTGTAGTCAGAATATTAATATACGAAATTGTAATAATGATTTATTAATTAGCTGAGACTGTCATCGCACTTTTCTATAGCTAATTTAAATGGCAACCACACTGGAGTCTGTTTTGTCTCATGTTCTCCCTTTCAGTAAAATCAAGCAGAGACACTTTGTTGGCCATCCGAGATACTTTTATCTTTGCCTTCAAGGACCCTGGGGAAATGGAAACAGAGAAAGAATATGGAAAGAGGATTTGTACCTCATGACTTTGAGACTTTCCTTCAAGCGCTGCATTTTTCCCCTCCCTTTTCCTGTTCAATAAGATACCAAGAGAGAAAGCAAGCAAGGGGAGTGGGAGGGGAGAGAGAGAGGAAGGGGCATTGGTTTAAACTTTTTCTAAAGTCTAAACACTCAAAACAAAAGAATTACCTTTTCAGTTTTCCTGAGCCAGGATTAGGGATGGATTTTTCAAACTATAAAATGAAGAAAGTGAATCTGGTTTTCATGTATTTACAGCAATCATCTCCAACCAGCAATTAAAATAAAGCAGGGGAAGGAAGGAGTTTCAGTACGCAGGGAAGCAGTGTCCCTAAAAACACCCAACTGTAGAGCAAAAAGCATTTGCAGAAACAGAAGTCAATTAATTCAGTTTCCTCCAAAATACTTACTATGCTTGCCAAAGTAGAAGACAGGGAGAGAGCTTATCATGTCACAGTTCATACCTAAAATATATTCCTAAAATTTTCGAAGTGTTCCTTGGAGACTCAATAGTGACTCTTGTTCTTAGGTAGTTACTGAAGATATATGGAGGCAGTGAATGCTGAATTTCAAATAGGATCTACTAAAAGCAGGTCTATCTTGAAACAACTTAATAGTCTTTAAATCCAAGTGCTCCTTTAATTTAACTCTGACAAGGTCTAGTAGAGGACTAGAAAATGAATCAAGTAGATGAGTAGGATGAACAGGGAAAACACATATACATTTATGAGTCACTTCCATAGACTTCTGCCTGCAAAGAAGGCAGCAGCTGCACTAACGGAGCTTGTTTTCACTGCTTCGTTGATCCAAGGAGCAGAAGAGGCAAATATTCATTTTGGAAGAAGATTCCCAGTGCATTTTTCCCAAAAACATTCAAGACTATGCTTACCTCTGCTTAAAATGTGGAACTCAGCATACGAGAACACTGATGACATTTTCAACTACATAGATAGTTACTAAGTGTTAACGAAATATCTTGAAGTATCAGAGAATGAGTGGCACTGCACCATTGCATCTTCTCCCTGTTGGGAGCTATGGCCCCTGGGATCGGCTCTTTTCTGTTACACAGTCTTAACAGACAAAATCGTATACTGTTAAAGCATCCCACAGATTTGTACTTTGTCCATAACCTCTTCCCACATTGTAACAATTTGTTACTCGAGCGTAAATCTGATACTTTTGGCTTGAAAGCAAAGTGTTAGGCAATCTGCAAACATGAGCTCATCACTTTGGGCAAGGTGAAAAGGGTCTCTTATGTGGTATACTCATTTTTGGCCCTCAGATATTAGTCAAAACTCTGAAAGGAAACCAGTCTTTAACATGGTGTCAATTTTCCTTTTTGTTAGCCTTTTTTCCATCTCTGACTCTTTCACACTTTGGTATGAAGCCACTCTTTTCTTTGTCCCTCTCTCTCTCTTTTTTTTTTTTTTTTTTTTTATTTTCTTGTGTGTGTTACAATTCAGACTTCTAGCAGGTATTAGCAAGCAGCTGTGTCTTGTAGGGAGTCTGTAATAAACTTGAGTGAGGAGGGATTTTATTTCACCATTTCACATACTCTACCCTTGCCTTTTCCTAGCTAGGCTAGTCTTCTCTAGGAGCAAACATTTACAGATACTGTGGAAAAAAACAAATATGAGAGAGAGAGCATTAGACAGCAGAAATGCTATTGTTATTCACCACCAAACTTTTTCCTGAGGATGACAAACACACAAAAGCTAAAATTCATAAAAGCTGCAAAAGAACGACATTTCCTGAACACAAGAATTTTGGTGAAACCAGGTTAAATACTCCTCAGGTGATCTACTAGTACTCTAGGTCTTTTTTCCACACATCAGACAGTGCAAAGTGTAATAAATTCCATCTCCAACTACAAACAGTACAAGCTTTCTTAAATCATCCTAAGGAGACACACAGATGCACAGTTTCAGGTATCCAGGCATAACTTATGGGTTTTTGACCAAAATCCTAGAGCAAAGAAACTTCTTCTCTTTTCATGGGTTTGTGTTGTGTTTTGCTTTGTGTTTTTTTTAAAAAAAAACAAACAAGCAAGCAAACAAACAAAACCTTAACATGAACTTTGAGTTGGAAAATACTTTTTTTTTTTTTTTTTTTTAGTTTAACTCATCTATTTCATTTTTCCCTCTGTTGTACCTTTTCCAGCCAGGTCTACAAGCTAAGACATCTGAGGGTGGGGTTTTTTGCACACAATACAGCTGGGAGAAGAAAGTCTAAACTCATTATTGGAATCCTATTAAACAGGACTACTGCCTCTCTGCAGACTTGCTATACTCGGGTTCTTCCTCACTAGACTTCAGGCTTATAAGGTAGGGAGGACAGCCACAGCTGGCCAGCCTTAGGTACACCAGTTAGCAAGACATCTTTTTGACTGACCTCCAAGTTCTTGAGGCTCAAAATGAAGTCATCATTCTGGCATACTGGAAGAGAGAGGATCCTAGTGTTAACAAAGCTCAGCTCTTACTAAGATTGGAAAAGTCAGAGAAAAACTGAAAGTCAGCAAATCCTCAGATGTCTTCTATGGAGACTTCTAAGTAAGGAAGATTGCTGAGACAGAACTACTCCAAGAACTACTCCAAGACACATGAGCTGTCCTAACCTGTTTACTGAAAGCCAGTAAACTTGGATCAGAAGCTGGCAGTAGACACCCTTACATATTAATCATTTTCCAGCACCTTGAAGCACAATAGCATGTCACTAATAGCACACATGCCCAATGTTTAAAATGGAAAAAAAAGGAAACACCTGTGGTAGCTCTGTGGGACTTGGCTCTTGTATGTGGACTGCTGCAATAAAAGTCATTGCAACAGTATAGGGGTTCCCTGTAAAACCTGTGGGATCTGGAGGTCCACTATCTCTGTCTTGGGGTATCTCCTGCTTAAAAGTGTATAGTTCTGGGAAGGCTGTGAAGGGGGAGGTAAGAGAAGGAGGACAGAAACTTGAGCTGTACAGCTACCTATAGAGAACTATTTTTAAAAACAGTCTTAGATTGTCAAAGGAATGTCTTAGAATGAATGCTGCTGATGAACTGGATTTTTTTTTCAAAGCCAAGTACAGCTTGAAGGAAAAGAATGTGGTGACTCTGCCTGTGCAAGTAGGAAATGGCCCAAGAGATCAGGCTAGAAAGAGACTTGCAGAGAGGTCCTCTCAGTCGGGCTGAGTCCCGACTGGAAATGGCAGAGTCCTACTAAGAACTGGGGAAATTAAAAGAGAAACAGAATTGAAATTAAGCCCTAAATCCAAGAAAAACTACAAATTATAGAAAGGAATCATCAAAGAAATTTATTTTGTGTGTGTGTGAGAGAGACCTTTATGAAAGCACATTGTTTTATAGCTGCTGTGTCTGCAGAGGCGGAGCTGGGATGGCCGCAGTGCAGCACCACGCCACAAGATGGCAAGAACCAGAAGCTGACCTCAAACCAGAATTCAGCTAGAACAATGCAACTCTATTAAAATTTGAAGATCCAAACTACCAAAATTTAACGTTAATAAAACTGGAGGTTGTTTCAGAAGATTTCTGGTTTTTTCTTTGCTCTTTGGCCTGTGGCTCTTTAGACAAAAACTAATCATTACAACACATCACACACAAGTGATGAATACCCGGTGCAGTACAATCTCCTCTGTGTCCTAATTATCTGTTTCTTTGTTTGAAGAAACATCGGAAAAATCTTTTCTCTGTCACCCTTTGTCTTTTTAGTTTCTTTCACCTCTAATTTTTCTTTTTTTTTTTTTTAATTTCATGTCATACTTTTTCTAGCTGTCTCATGATCTTTAAATTTAATAAATTCTCATCCTTTTTAATAGCTTTCTCAAGTCTTTGACCACATTTACTTGCTGTGTCCCAACTTTTTCCTTTTTCCGTCCAACAACAAGTGAAAGACTAATCCTTTGGTCTTTAGGGGATGCTGAGTCCAAGCTAAGGGCAATCATTTGTTGTCAGATTAGAACTGGAACTATGAAAGTTCCAGGAACTTTATAAAAAGCCACAGTCCCATTCATGGTTTCAGTTTAGGTCTTTGGGGACAAATGTCTACATTGCAAACATAGCAAACCTACGTAGCATTAAGGTTTTCGGTCTGCCTCAGTACAGCTGTTGCATTAGGTCATCTCTTGCAGTCTTCTTCCAGTGGTATGGTTCTTCGATAATTAGCAACTGTGTTGATAGAGTCAACGCAGAGGCCAATCACCACAGAGGAGCTGCTCTCTTCCCCAAGGGTTGGATTGTGACTGAAATGAACTGACAGGCCGGTGTTAGACAGTTTGCACAGTTGTATGTGTTCTGTGAATAAACAAAGACAAGAGATACTCTGCAGCTGGCAGGTTTTTCCAGCTCCACATTTACATGCAAAATACTGTTCTTAATGAGGTTGGACTATATGACCTCCTGAGGTGTTTTCCAGCCTCATTTATTATATGAGTCTATGAAAATTACATTAAAATTACATTAAAAAAAACAAGGATTCCATAGAAAGCTTTCATTTCATTCAAATGACTGATTTCTTCCTAATAGCCTCACTGGGGAATTTCTGAAAATGCTGAGAATGAAACTTTCCCCACCTCTGCTTCAGCAGGTGACAAATGCTGGCGAAATAGCCCTCAAGCAGGAATAGGCTGTGGCTCTCGCCATGCCTGACTTTGCAACCCTGAGCTCATGCTGAGCGGTGCTTGCTCCTTAGAGTCGTTTTGTCGAAGCCAGCACAAGTCCAAAGTACACTGTCCACGCTGTGGGTCAGGTCTGCGTGTGCTGTGTGTAAGGGCTGAGGAATCTGGCACCCAGCACACGCGATCCGCTGTACAGTCAGTCCCAAGCCCAAAACAAATACAATTGGTGCACTTTAAACATCTCACCCCCTTTGTGAGCATCTAGCGACTACAGCCTTTATTTGTGTGCCAGCCTTTTCACATCGCCTGAAAATTTCAAACAATTTCATAGCCATGGGAGCGCTAATTAAAACATTCAGCAGTTTTACTGTCTGAGCAGTGTAAATATGATGTAAAAAGAAAATTAAAGAGCATTTACACAGATGCATACTTGTTCATTGTAGCAATAAAATCTAGCTGCAGGGACCTGGCAAGAGCAAGAGTTTCTTATTCTTCAAAACAAGTTATTCAGCAAAAAGTTAGACACCAAACTTTAGTTTGGAAGAGTTATTCTTTGTTAGGTTCATTTTTTATTCATTCCTCCAAAGCCACACTTCCCTACTTCTTTCCTGGTGTATAATACTGGTCACTCAATTTACTGCTGAAATAGGTTAAGAGATGATTTGAAACAAAATATTTGTTTCACACCCTTGAGGTCACAGTCCACACACAAAACTTTTCCCTTTTACTCATGCAACAGCCTCTTTTGGACAGTGAATCCCAGTCACAGGGAATAAAATCCCCTGAAATATCAGTGACAGGCTATGCCTAGGATAGGGAAGGCATTCTGGGGAATCTTATTTTCCAGTGCTGGTTGATGTTTCAGTCTGGGATTTCAAGAACACTGACTACAGTTGTTTACACTGCAAAGAAAGGAGCTTTTTGATCAGGGGAAGCTGAGTCACTACTCCCTGTTAGTTTTATCATTTTGCAGAAAGCGAGAGCTGATGCCTGATCTTTCTCTGACCTTTTATTCAAACTTCTTTCCTACATTCCCAGGCTGTTATATTCTGTTTAATCATGTCTCTTTGATATTCAGAAGAATCAGATACTTTTTCACTTGGTGTTACATGATGTCATAGGCAAAAGCAGCATAAATCCCATGAGGTTACCCTCCGGTCAAGACAGTTCACTGAGAGGATGAGACTCAGTCCTAAAGCTTTTTTCTGGGTCCTGAGCTATTTTGAGGGCTGGGCGAGGGGGAAGGGGGGAGCTGGTTTTTGTTTTGTTTTGTTTTGTTTTCCCACAGACATCATAAGACAAACAGACCATGGGTCAGGTAATGTAAGCAACAGACTGCAAAAGCATTGCCAAAAACTTGTAACCACCTAATCGTCTCTGAAGGAAAAAAATCATTTAAGTGACACATGTTAATAGCATTGAATTCAAAACACTTCTTTTGACATCCAGATGTTGGAAAGTGCCGTATCCTGATTAACAAAAATATTTTTTGGTCTTTCAGATCTTCCTTCCTTATTTTGATCGCAATTCAAGTTTTGGAGAAATTCTTTCCCACTACTGTCCACTGATCACATCACTGAAGTATTTCAAAATTTTAACTTGTTTCCTATAAGGAAAAAATGGAAAGCATAACCACAAATATTTATGTTAGTGTCAGTGGTTATTATTGGAAGCTTAGTTCAGTCTGCTGCAGTGCCATTGCAAGAGCATACCATCAGATATGGCATAGAGCTCCTCCAGGCATTTAAGAACAGCATCAACATGCACAATCTTTATAACCTGGGAAAGCCAGAGTATCCCAGATGGAAAGGTGTGAGCAACGTGAAGAAAATGCCCCCATGCAATTGCTTCTAATTGGAAAGCTTTGAAAAGGTATAGCAGCACTATCAACAGGAGTGAACTCTTGACATACATTGGCTTTGGAGTGCCTTGCTCATGGAAAAAATAATAGCACTAGATTTCAACGTTAACTCCTTCAGAGCGAGCACTGCCACTAGTGATGCTCTGCAGCTAGGTGGGTCCTTAGCTGTCTGCTGTATGCTACAATACCAAGACACAGAATTTTCCTGTAAGATGGTGGTAAGTAAGGGGGGAATTTCAGGCAGAGGGAATTTAGGCCACCATACAATAAAGCCCATTTGGCTTTCAGTACTTTCTAAGGATAGAGCAGGTAAGTGGTGAAATTCCCAAGTTTATAAAACTTTATTGACTGATAAGATGGGGGCCGTCTTTTTAAGAGAAAAACATCACCCGTGATCATGATGCCAATGCAGAGTTCTCTTTCCACAGCATGAAGCCTGTGTTTGCCTAGCTGAGGGCTGTGGGCATTTCTTGTAGCTCATTGTAGTCTTATGCTAACTGCACATGATAAACAAAGTCTTGCAACAGCAGTGAGGGTTTGATGCAATGCTCTAGCTTGCCTTTTATTCACTGTCTCAGACTGCTTTACAAGAAAGGCACACAACACTCCGCTACTGCAAGAAAGCCTTCTCCCACTCCTCCTTCCCAGGTGGATAATCTCTTTTCAGCTGGGAAAATAAAGGCCTTTCTTTTGTCAATGGTTTTCAAATCTACCAACAAAGGGAGCTAACTGCCAGGAAGTTATTGAAATATAAGAGCAATAACAACAACAAAGACAGACAGCATCTCAGTAGTCTAGTCAAAAGCCAAAAGAAGTCTGGGGCACGGTCAAGAGCAGAATTCGAGTTCCCCTCATCCTCAGATGAGAGCCATAACCACAGCCATATTCAATTTCCCTATTTAATACATTTTAGTACATTTTCACCTATCAACCAAGCAGCCTAATTTTCTGGAATTTTAAGGTTTATGGCCCATTTCAGTTTCTTCCTTTACTTTATGGGAAAGACACGTTGCAAATACTGGGCAACATCTTGCGAAGTCTTGTCCTAACCTAACATGACTGAGCAGTGTGGGAGGAGGAAGTAATGACTTCCCCCTGACCTGTGTAGCTGACATGAAGTCTGCCAAGAATCACAGCCTCTTTGCTCAAGGGAACACAGGAGCAACTCTTCGGAGAGGAGGCAGGGAAGAGGGGGATGGGGAGCGGGGGGTGGGGGGGGTCAGAAGCATGTCTCTACCCCCTCCTGTGCTCCATGTGACAGAAGAGAGTGGCTGCACCACTTAAAACGAGGTAGTAAATTCCTCTCCACCTTTCCCCCCATCAGTAGTTTGCTTGTGAAGGGTGGGGCAGTGTAGCTTTGCCCTGCCACTTCCCGGTTTGGTACGGTTTTGCAGTGCCCACAACGTGGGGTGGCATATAAAACGCAGTCTAGCCCGTTTGGAAAAGAAAATGGTTTTCCTGCATGGCCAGAAAGACAGAACAGTGCTGTAAGCATGGAATTTCACAACAGAACTAAAATAAAGCACAGTGCTGTTCCAGGGTTTCTCAATTCTTATTCTAAACAGTAATAAACCCACCTCCCAAACCCCAGTCCGGACGAAATATTAGCATTCCCTCCACTCTGGTTACAGCTCACATCCCTCTTAATACCTCTTGCTCTGCCATGAACTATTTGTATAAGAAAGGCTTATGTTTGAACTGGAATTGGCACAAATAGTTACCCATTGGATATTCCTTTTCTGCAGAAATCTGATCTCTTTCAGTGCTTCACAAATCACAGAATCCACTGAGGACAGAAGCCTGTGTTTTCTTCTTCTCCAAAGAGAATAAAAAATCGTCAGTAACCCTGACAGCTTCCTGTAGTGTGGCTCTCACAGCTTATTCCAGATGAGCCGAACGTTAAACTTGCCATAAAAATGTTATGATGGGAGGATGTATCTCCCAGTACTCAGAAATTATTTAGTGAGTTTTACCATCATCACCCCAGGCTGTAACTATTTCCCAGCTCTTCTGAGAAGCGAAAACAGTAAGAATACACTTAAAACCAGACCATAACAATGACAAATCATAGCAACAGTTATCATAGGCAGCAAAACCGACCCAAACTGAACACAGAAATGGCCATTGCTTCTGTGTGCTTTGTGAACACCTTGACCTCACCTACTTGGGCACAGGGAAGCCACTGAAAGCAGTTTGCAAGGATTCACCCAAGTGTGTGTGCCGGCAGGACTAAGCGGCAGCAGGGAGGCTGGCCCCGTGCTTTAAGCGAGAGGATACATTTTATCCCTGCCTTCACCACATTCTCACTGTGAGATCTTAGTGACTCAGCTGGCCTCAGGTTCCTCACTGCGTAAAGCAAGGCACGCTCTCTTTTCCCGCTTTAGGCTCACTTTACAGTGGTGTGCACTAAATGCTCAGCAGAAAAACGAATATTCGTAGCCTTTATTGATTGCTGTGAGCAATCAGCCACTGGTATCTGTCAGGCTGCCTCAGATTTTGCCCGTGATTGCCAGCTGAGGATCTGCCCCCTATGGTTTCCTTCTCACTGAGCAGCTGCTGCTCCTTTATAGTCTATTTGGTTATGTCATCATTAGCTTTTTAAATATGGGTAAGGAACCTTAAAAATGTTTTGTGCTCTCAAGAGATCTGGAATTTCTCAAAAAACCCCAAAAGCTCTGATGTTTCTCAAGCCTCCCTCCCTTTCCCCTTCTGAAAAGGCTTTAAAAATGTGGAATGTTGTGGGAAATTACTCAGAATGTAATAAAAATGTACATGTAAAAAAAATAAAAATCTAACTCACAGCTTCCTTGGCTGGAGTGATGTCCCAGGGCTGGATCCAGCTCAGCAATGCTCTTTGGCCTTTCTCTAGTTTGCTCTTTCCAGGACCACATCCCTCATTTAGTCTCTGCTTCCAGGACCCTCTCTCTCACCCACCCACACCACATAAATATACAGACACATACAGCTCCGACACACATCTCTTCCTATGGCACAGGATACCCCCAAAGCTTCTTTTGTCTTTTACAAAGTTCAAGCAGCCCTGTATAGAGCACCTCCCTTCTCTAGTCTTCAGCTAGATACATACAGTCCAAAAGAGAGTTTATTTACTGCATCTGCTCTTTTAACTATTTAGTCACTGCATCAGTCATTTCTCCTCCAAGCATATCTTATAAAAAGAAACAAAATCACTTCTGGAAACTACCTGCTGTTTAGGGTTTTTTTTTTTATTTTGCAATGTTATTTTATGACTGCTCATCTTACACATACACACTTATAACTCACAAAATTTCTCCAACAAATAACAATTGGAAATAACTTTAAAAAATGTGGATGTTAACTTTAAGAAAGGTCTTACTAAGGATTAAAAAATATTTAAGTATATAAAGGGGAGTACTTCAAAGTTTTGCAAAATAAAACCAACTTCAAATTAACAATTTGAACTTTCTTATCCAGAAGTCACTTCAAAAAGTATGGTGTTCAGAGCTATACATATATGAGTCATTCTTTCCACTTCTTCTATACCCCTAAATATTTCTGCCGTTACCATTTACCAAATTGCATGCTGTTTACGCCTTTTCCATAAAAAAGCAGAACATTTTTGTAATTGAAAGATGTATTGAAGACAATAATTACTATTCAAATGAATATTACAGACTTAAGCTTGCTGACTTGAGGCTTAGGCTAAATTAAATGACTCACATGTGATTCAGCGGTGTAGAGATGGGCTTTTCAAAGCCAGTTAAAAGCATGAATTGAGGAAAGCATTTCATGAGGAGGCTCAATTCTGAGCATGTAATAGGAAGTTGATTAGAGTGCTTGCATGCTTAAATACAGGCTTTAGTACCTTGCTTGGTCATACCGTAAATGAGTATAGCTTAGATACGTAAATAGTTTAAAAAACACTGTGTGCCTAAAATAACATTTTACCCTTTAAAAGCTCTCGTCCATTTTAAATTTTCCATCTCTTAGGCGGTATTGCCATTGAAGGACACAGAGCTGAGTACGTTAAGTCCCTGGGGCTGCCCAGCCGGGTCACTTCAGCTCCTGCAGTAACCCACCTCAAGCTGGCCAACATGCCCCTTCCCACCACAGTGCATGGCCTGGACTTGCTCTTAATAAGCGAGATTTTCCCATTGCTAAATTCCCACTCAACTGTGCCCTGGGAGATTTAAGTGAGGAGGTTAAGGAGGGACCATTGACAAGGTTGTTTCACTTACTAAGTGCTTCTGGTTTGCCACTGCTATTGCAAAGGCCATCTTACCACCACGCATGGCCGGCAGCCCAGGAAAGGGAGCTCCACAGCTGAACACAGCAGCAAAGGCAGAAGGTCTCCCAGTCTTGTAAGTCTTATTGTTTGCAGTCATTTATTTGAAATTTGAAGGAATTGCTTTAAGGGACATGAATAGTTCTGGATGCCCTCATAAGTCCTCACAAGTCTCCCATGCTGATGGGAACTGGAAAGAGGTCATGCTTTCTCCACACTGTGCTAGACTTTCCAGGTTGATGGCCAACACTGACACTGTTTGCCAGGATAGGTATTCTTCAGATGAACAGCTCCCCAGTAATGCTACAAAAGCAGTCGCGAAGAGAAAAACCTGTAGTATGTCTCTCCTATCACATCATAATGCTGATCTATTTACAAAAGTGTGGTGTTAAACTTAGACACAAGCCCAAAGTGCTGCTAGGCATGCTACCAGGCTGAAGCAAACTATCTGCAGACAAAAAGGAGCCAGAAACTGCCCTGCATGGCACGGTTTCAGCAGAAACCCTCTCCTTGGCACATGGGAGCTGCCTGGGGTCCAGAGCTGGGGACAAGGTGGAGCTGAGGGCTGCCTCATCCTCTGCCTCTCCTGCCCTTCACAGCGTGATGAGCTCTGTGCACAGTGACATGGTGGTGGGGAAGATCTTTTCATCTAATATTCATGTAATCCACAACTTCTACAGAAGCTGTCATTTTTTTATTGTGAAATGCAACAAGACTACAGTCAAAGCAAATCAATACTGTTTCCCCTCACTTTTAAATTGTCCATGTATCCGGGTGTGTTTAGAGTCTCTCTGGACGCTTAGGGGAAGGGCGTTTTCATGCAGGACCCTTACTTTGTGGCTGCATTGCTGGTGCAAGGGTTCATACAAGGTACAAAATGCTTCCTAGCAGGGAAGAGTGACCTTTCACTGTAGTGTGGCTGTAAGTCTTTTACAGATGCTGACGTGACCATGGAGGACTCAAGAGTAGCTACACATGGGCACCTTGTCAGTTCTGACCAAAGAAGCACTTGCCAGAACTTAGCACAGAGGGATGTAAATTGCTCTTTCCAGTCCCCATTTGTCAAACCACCCCCCATAAGCCCTGATGTGGGTAAGTGCTGCAGCAATGGAAAATCACCAAGGTGATTAGAAACCCTCTATTTTTGCATCTGTTTTCCAAAAATTGCTCCAGCAGAAGAGATCTTCCCAAGATCAGAACCACATAGTCTGTAGTAGAGGTGCAAAATGGCAAGAGAAAAGTCCGAGATCAGGTGTCCCAATACCAGGGGAGTAATTTCAGACCTACCCATACATCTGAGAACAGCATTTCACTCACTGGTTTCCTGATTAAAAATGCTTCCATCATTTTCTGGAGAGCAGCAGTTCCCTTAAAAGCTCTGCCCCCCGAGTCCTTTGCTCATTCTTGCTGCCAGAGCAGGGCTAGCACTTGCAAGGGTGGTTTTAGGCACCCAGCTCCTACTGTCTTCTAGGAACCCTTGGAAGCCAAACTTCCCGAGGTGTTTCTTCTCTAAGACGCTGTGAGTTAATTCAGCACGGTTTGTATACCAAGTAGGAGTGGAACAGTCTGATAACTCTGCTCCTTTCCTGTGTGCTGTTGAGTACTCTGACATGACATCTAGAGCACTAGGGCAACTACTAGTGTCATCGCTGGGAAGATGTCTTTTCTAACAACTCTTTCTGAAGTTCCTTGCAGGCTGGGAGTGTGCACCAGGGCCTTATCTGCACTAGAAGCAGCTTGGTGGTGTGCAAGATGTTGGCTATGCATATTAAAAATACAGGCTATTTCTGCCCCTAAACTATTACAGTCTGAGAGAGAGGTGCTTTACAAAACCTATTTGTACTGATACACTTTCATGTTTGTGCAGCAAAATATTTCTCCAGGAAATTGTGTTGAGGTTTGACTGCAGCTGATAATTTAAATTTAATCTAAATAACATTTGCACATGAGAAAACATGAAAGTATGCAAAGGAGTACTAACAGCCCACTACAAAGAGTTCTCAGAGCGGCCACCCAAAACTATTATGGTTTGCTGGTAATGCCGGCGGTACTTTGGTAGTGCAAGTCTAAATATGATATTGTTGGGCATTCTTCATCTGCCACAGCTTGTCACTACCACGATATATGACACAGAAATCAAAACAACTCTGCACTAACATCCAAGAATCTCAGTGCTTTTTACAAATACCAGCTACATCTCAGATATATAAAATGCTCAAAGCCTCCCAGAGAAGAGCTGGGAATGGAGGACAGCTGTGCCTGTCTTTTTTAAAATTCCAGGTTTGGGTTTTGTAGTTTGTCTGAAGGAATGACAGTAAGCAATCAAAGAAAAAGATGGGTAATTCTATAGTTGATTGTACTGGAATGTCTTGGAAAAAGAAACTCGTGGAATCACTGAAATGTCATTTTAGTGCCAGTGCAAAAATTACATCCAGATTACTTCACTTGAACATTAATGACACTGGAGAGACAGGCAACATTAATTGCAGTTTGTGCTATAACCTAAGGAATTAGTGAATGCACCTGCCTTACATAAATGGCAGCACTCTGCCTGCTATGAAATTACCTCTAAAACAAACATAGGCAAAATTTCCTGAGGCTGCTTGCATGTCAGAGAGTTCTGCTCCACATGGCACAGGAAACTGAACTGCACAAGGTGGCTAGTACTGCAGCATTTGAACTCTATAGTGGATGGCAGACAACCTAATGGGTAATTAAGCATAGGGCTGTTCTACTACCCAGCTTTAACGAGGACCGTATTCCAAGGGTTGAAGGTATGGAAAAGTATTTAGATATGATTTGCTGAGAGAATTACAAGGAATCTCAGTGCACACATAAGGACGATGCTGAGATGGAAGAATAGCTGACCATTTCATCTGAGTAAACTATTACATAACAGCTAAGCTATAATAAAACCCTGAATCCAAATCAAATAAGTCTCCCAGACTGCTTAAAATGAGTCACCAACAGCTTTATAAACATACAAAATACTTGACAAGGAAGTCTCTGATAATTTTTTAGTAATTATGTCTGTGAATTGTTCTCTGTTGACATCACTATTAGAAATGGTTTCCCATAAGTTTGCACTGCCTGTTAACATCTGCTCATTAATCACTGAGGCTTTGAATATTTCTTTCATTACAAGTTTATTAGAGAGTTTACGCTGTTTGTTCAGAAAGATGTTTAATTAGCACAGAAACAATAGCTGAAGACAATACAGTTTTGTTTTGTATGGATTTTTATGGCTTCAAAAGCCTCTTAACAAGACATGATTTCACCAGAGAGTCACAGATGATGAAATATCTTTGCATCTCAGAAATCTGTATGGAACAGAAAACCATTTTTCATGGGCTTCAAGGACACTTTCAATTCTCATCTGTGGCCTGAACAAAACAATAGAAGTTTTGCACTGAAGTATGATTTGGAACCAAATGCAGAGCCAAATCTAGGAGGTCAAGCAGTGTTTTCTTAAGACAGTCCTACGGGGCTGATACAGTGAGCAGACAAATTTGGCCTAAAAAAGAACATGAAAAAGGAAGGATATAATCAGGGCCTGAGGAAAGAAGATCATCCCTGGGAATATGATTTTTGAGGAGAGAGGAGAGTCTAACAGTTACAACACAGTGATTTGGAGGCAGGAAGGTCCTAAGTTCAATGGCAGCTAAAGTATCACCACAGGCAGTTCACTTGACCTCTGTGGTACCTCAGTCAGCTAAGCTGTAAGACTGGCTTCCATGGATATCCAGATGTTGCCTCTGAATTAAACTGTCCTGAGTAAATAAGTTACCAGAAGAACTGCATATCTGAAAAATGCCTTAGCCAGAGGTTACTAAAGGATATTACTAATGACAGACAAATGAGGAACATCAGAGACTGCCATATTTGTAGATACTTCAGCCAGGGATGCTACTTTATGTAACGCTTGGAGGAAAATAAATAATGAGTTTCATTTTGCTGTTAAGAAAAAAAAAAAAAAAAGCTACAGCGCAAAGACAGATGCTACTGTTAAATGAAAGCTAAAATGCTTTCAGAAACAGCAAACATATAGTGGTAACTCTCAGTCATTTTAAAACAGGCTGTAAAAGTTCAAATGAAATCTCAGGCAGTCTATCTTGCAAGACACAAAACTAAGGCCACTCGCAGGCAAAGCTTATGGAAAGAAAATATTTCAAATGCCCAGTAAAACTCTTGATTTGCACTACCTACAGAGAGGTAGATGCCAGCCCACTCACACAGACAGAGAAAAGGAATCGGTAGAAAAAGCCCATGAGAAGCTGGATGGGAAATGGTGACTGTCCCAAGACCCTGACTCCAGCCCAGCCCAGCTTCATGTGGCAAGGGTGTATGTGAAGCCTTCTAAAAGGTAAGCCAGGTTGTGTGCAGATAATCCCACTCAGTTTTGCATTTCATAATTCACCTAGCATTTCAGCCTAGAAATTATGGCATGGCAGCAGCAATATTTCATCTAGTCCTGCAGGAAAACACAAAGAAAGTTTCAAGCAAGTGGGAAACTGGAGCTCTGTTTTCCTTCAGTATCTGTAACCTGCTGGGTGGGACCAAACCCAGACCGTGGCACAGTGGCTGCACTGCTCTCCCCATTAGCACAACTAATTACCAAGCTGAAATAGATTCCTAATAAATAAAGGAAACACAAACTACAGGGCAGCAATCAAGGCTGTCAGAAGGAAATGTTCCTAGTGGTAAGCTCTTTATCCTGATGTGGGGGCATTGGTTTGTGGCTCTGGTAAAGGGATGGGGAGTGGGGCTGCCTGCTGTTTGCTTCCTCTGAAGAACAGTTTTGGAGGAGAGTGGCAGTAGAGGGTAATAGATGATGACAGCTGGATGCAAGGGACCGGCTTATATTAAGTTATTTTTGTCTTCATCAAGACCAGTGCCATAGCACAGTACTTTGCAAGAATAACTGCTGTGACAGTCACATTTATACCTTGTCCACAGCTGAAGACCATATGTAATGTAATTGAATGTTACTATAATGTCCACAGTAGGAAGAAATTAAGCCAATGGTGATCATAAGCCCAAAGACAATGGGTAGATCTCTGGGGCTTATGATTATGTTTTTCAAATCCTCACACTTGCTTAATTTTTATTCTATTTATTTTTCTGTACCATCTCCTTCCTTCAACAAGTGGAGTGGCAAGAGCTCCACCTAGGATGGGTTGATATACTGGAGTGGGATGGGCTGGTGTTTGCACCTTTCTTTGACACAAGCAGCTTTGGTTTGAAAATAGTGTCTAGAAACTAACAGGGATTTTGCCATTTTTTTTTATTATGTGCAAAATGCTAGGAATGTTTAAAAGTAACAGTAACCAAAGTAACAGGGAATAGGAAATAGGAGAGACATTTATCCCCTTAGAAACAGCTTTATTCCCCTTGCATTTCTACAGGAGCATAGACATTTTCTGTCTGCTTTGGCACCAAAAGCAACTTTTTCAAACATCAGGAATTTTTCTGCCTTTTACAAGGGCTGCATATATTGAATGTGAGAGCAAGAAAATGGACTTCGGTTTTAAAACACTTTACCACTGCTACCAGTAGGACAGTGTAACAAATACAGAATTCTCTTGAACAAGACAGACTGCTAAAGAAATATATAATTTCACTGCACTCCAAAGTCTTTTTTTTTTTGCTTTACAACTAGTTCCTGCTTTGTCAGATCCTCTCATCAGAAGACATCAAAGCAACTGAAAAATGTGGACTAGGTTAAGATGAATGTATGTGTCACTTGTGTTCTCCTGGTTGGGAGGTAAGTACAGTTCAGCATTAGAAAATAGGCATTTTTATTGCATGAGTGATCCAGCAAAATCAGTCACAATGGACCTCATCCAAAGTCCATTAACATCCATGGAAGATGGAAGGTTTTCCACTGATTTAATAAGCTTTTAATCAAAAGTACTGCCTCTTCTACAATATCCATCTACTCCAATCTTTCAAAGAGAAGATAAGTACAAAGCAAAAGATGTACACGCTGTCATAAAGGTCATATTCACTGATCGGCTATAGCATATGCCGTAGACAGAATTTCATGTACCTCAAGTTGACATCAGGAGCAATTTAGAGTTGGAGGAGGGTATTGAATAACAGCCTTTTAAATACAGTAATTATGAGGTCTTTGAAACAAATACTAGCGTTGTGATTTGGGAAGCCTGAGGAATTTAATCAGCCATTCTTGATCTAATTGCCAGTGTGATTTTCACTCTATCAGATGTGAGTTGTAATCGGTATTGAGAAGTTTGACATATGATAGGCTTATGGGTTCTCCTTACTTAAATGCTTTATTTACTTTACTGTGCTTTCTAAACACAATAGGTAACCTGGTTTGAAACTCTCACCCTTTTTTCCTAGGAGACAGTGAAGTAGGTGCTGAAATGACCAGAAGAATGTCTCTGGAAAGTTATCACGGCTAGCAAGGACTGAGGTTTTGATAGTTACAAAGGGCCAGAAATCACTTTTTGTTAGCACCTAGTATTTTAATGGAAGGAAAAATGAATCTTTGTCTGAAATCCCACCATAAGGGACAACTTCAGGAAAATGAAAGGAAATGCTCCTTCCCAGAGTGGAATTCATTGCTGCAGGAAACACTGGAGTCAAATACTGTGTCTGTATTCCTACAGGACTGCAGTGGCACTACTAATAACAACTGTAATTTCAAAGTATAGGCTCAATCCTGCACAAATAGAATCCTTGCAGGATCTGGGCTTAGATATGCAGATTCACCGAAGCTGGAACCTCTGTTCAGAATTATCCATGCAGACACTGGAAAGGGATAAGGAAAGCTGAGCTGGCACAAGTGTTGTGGGAGTCTCTAGCCAAAGTTGATGCTTTCCATCAAAATATGACTACCTGGATCAGGCCAAATCTTTCCTTTTTCAGGTGTGGAAATTGCAAGCATAGTTGTGATTTAGGGGTAACGTGTCTCAGTCTTCTCCCCCTCCCAAATTCAGCATGATGCATCGACTTTGGAAAGAGCAGCAAGCCAGCCCCATTGTGTGGGTTTGATTGTGCTGCTGTGCCCCTTCCTATACAGCCGAAAATGGGCGAGTGCTCCCTGTCAATGGAGGAGTGCAGAGCGGGGAACGTAGGGAGGCTGTAAAGAAATGTGATGCAACAGGATCTGGGCCTGATCCAGAGCTCAGCGGAGCCGGTGGTAAGAGTCGTAACGAGCCTTGGATCCCGCTCTGGAGAAATTGTAACCGTGCTTCACAGGGAGCCCAGGACCCACCTTCACTGGCTGCGCAGCCTGCCCTTGTCTTCACGCCAGTGGAGCCGAACTGTGCCTAAATGTTGTTTGTTATTGTTATTGTTATTGTTATTATTGAAAGAAGTATTTTCACAGCACTGAAGGTCAGCTACGAATGATGACTCACTTGCACCGCAGATCTACACAAATAGCATGTGCTAAGATTACCATCTGGTATAACAATCTACATCACAAGACACCACATTTCCTGTTACCCAGGGTAAGTAAATTTCAAGCATGAGGGAAAATTTTAGCAAGTTTCCCCAAGTACCTTTGCAGAAAGAATAATGTGGCTTACACAGAGGGGGGAAGAGAAAGGGAAATTATGAGGTAAACGCTATTCCCCTCCCTCCTGCCCCCTCATCTCCCAAGAAGAAAAACATATTAAGTTTGCAGTTCTCATTTCTATCGTATTTAAAAAGTCAAATCTATGTAATGAATACCTGCCTGGAGGGAGTCCAGCAGGATGCTGACAGCCAGGCTTTCTGGACACTGTGTGAAATGGAGGGTGTAGGTTTCACTCTCTCGCTCTCTCTCCTTTTCTCTTTCTGTTTTTGGTTTTATTATTATTATTGTTGTTGTTGTTGTTGCTGCTGTTGTTGTTATTATTATTATTATTATTATTATTTGATTATTTGATTATTATTATTATTTGCTTAATGTCAGGGCAGTGCTGTGCGTGCTGCCGCAGTGCAGGGCGTTGGACGTTGGTGTGGCTGATGGCACTCTCCCCTGCACCCTGTGGGGCCGAGCCTGGCAGGGGGAGCACAGGCGGGCCCATGCCGCGCTGAGCCACCCCCAAAATGGAGGAAGGGCCCGCTCCCTCCCCCTGCCACAGCCTGGCTGCAGGGGATATGCATGCAGGAGGCCCGCCTCGCTGGGGACGCTGGTTGAGCAGCTTTCTAAGCAAGACACAGATGAAAACGTAGAAATGGAGCAGGCTGGCATGCTTCCATCAATGCCAGTGGCCCAGCTGGCCAGCAGCTGAGGGTCTTGTCCAAGCCAAATGACACCCGCTGGCATTGCATCCACCCAGGGGGAAGAGGCTTTCTGTCACGGTGCTTAGCTTCTGCATGCAAGGTGCTGAGGGTCAAATGTATTGCCTGGTAAAGTTTCCCAGTGCCATTGAGCATTGTTTTTCCATCTTCCCCCATCCTATGTGCCCTTCCCATCACATCCATGTGAGAGGAGGCCGTGTCCCTGCTGGAAGCCCAGCTGAGGGCTGAAGCCACATCCTGGGCTGAGGCTTCAACCCCACAGCTTTTGCGGGTCACCAACCAATGCCACAGCTCGGCCTGCCATCTCGCCCTCCAGCCACGGCACTGCATCCCCCTCCTCACGGGTCCCAGTCACCTCCCGCAAGGAACAGGACACGGGTCAGAACGGGACACGGGTCCACTCCTCCTCCAAGGAGGCTCCCGAAACACCTGGCTCTGGGATTTGGCACGAGCTGAAAGAAAGACCTGAGCCTCGGGAGGAGAAATAGATAAGCCTTTTCCAGACAAAACAGAGGTGAATAAAACAAATAAATAAATAAAGCTGGGCAAGCCACCGGATGCCAGAGGCGCTGCGCATGAGTGAGGTGGCTGGGAATCCCCTTCAGGATGCTAGCAAGGCTTTCTTTGGCCTCGGGGAGTTAACGCCGTCTGTGATTGTGACTCAGTGCTGTTCAACATCGGCTGCGGAGAGACAGGCCTCTGCAAGGACGGGAGAGATTTCATCTCTTGCTCACTTTTCAGCCAAAATCTAGCACTCAGGAGAAAGCTTCTTTCTTTCTGTGCATTTGTTTGCATGCTAAGGGCTGCAGCCTGCACTGTGGTGGAAATACCAGGAGACAGGGAGACAGCAGGGCAAGAAACACAGAAATAAAATGTAGAACTGTAAGTGCTCTTCTTTCCCAGCCATGGGCACCCTGCCTGCCTGCCCTGCCCTTCCCTGCCCTGCCCTGCCCTACCCTGCTCTGCCTACCCTGGCACATCCCTGCCAAATTTCCCATCCAAAACTCCTTTCCATGACTCACACATGTTTTAAGCCACCTCAGGGTCAGTGCTGATGCCTAGCCAGGCAAGCTGGTATAGCTCAGTAGCTCTGTTAAAGAATTCTGAGATCAATGTAATCTGGGGAGAAAAACCTTTTAAAGTGAGAAACTTCATCTCAGCTTTCTCCACAGCTTTAGTTATCTATCTTGCAGTGAAAGGGCAAAGATCAGGTCTTCCCCTATGCTCTGTGTAGGTCTAGGACTACTGTAAATGCCTGCAAAATAACTGCTGCTTTCTGAAATAAAAAAAACAGTAAGTAATGCAAAGATCACCAGTTGAAATTCTGCACAGCCTGCTTGCTCACCGTTTTAATCCATGGCATCAGCATAATTGGGATCTATATATGATGCAAGCTGGCAGACCTTTGTTTATCAGCTTCTGAATCTCCACGAAAACTGCTGCCCAGTGATGCCAAAAGGAGAGATCTCCCATTTTGATGCCAAAAGGAGAGATCCCCCATTTTGCACCGGCCATTCAGTCCGCACAGCCTGCAAATGCAGGGACTGCACCTCAGACTAAGTAAGAAATCAGCCAGCAAACAGAAGGCTCAGTTGTTATACATTGGATTACAGAAGGCCATGTTTTTTTCCACCCTGTGATCTAAGGAGCCCTTACAGTAACTTCAGAGAGTGAGATGCTCTCACGAGCTAGCAATATACACCAAGCACAGTAGTAGTGTTCCCTGTGATACCCAGTGCCTACTGAATATATGATGGAATACCAAAGCTAGTACCACTCAAAGTCAGGCCAACAACAGTTTCGTTTCTCATTCTGGTTTATCAAGGTCTGGCTCAGACTTGCACTGACTTAAATCAGAACTCTCTTGAAACCAGAGGACTGGACTAACACAGCAAATGAAGACCCAGCACAAAGGCTCAGCATGTGTCAGGACAGTCAGAGATGTGATACACTCATGTGTAACTTCACATCTTAGTGAACTGAAGCAAAAGCTCCCAAATCCCCATTTAGTTTTATAAAATTTCTTTAAAGGATGATGCACTGGACACAATAGATGAGAAAAATTTTAAAGCAGGGCAACTGTAGGAACGTCACATTTGCCTTGAGGCTGAAAATTTGGGAGAGAGGCTGCATTTTTAAAGGTATTTTCTTAGTTTGTAAAAACAATGCCTAAACTCATCTCTGAAATCTCAGTATCAAGACACAGATTTCACAAGCAACCCTGCAAGAATAAAACTGTGACTTCAGCATTTTTGAGTTATTCTTAACATATGAGCCACTTTCTAGAGAATCCAAACCTTTGATCAAGTTTATGAGAAATACCTGTGACAGAAAGAAAACATTTAACGAGCCAGAGATGTCAATTATGAGCTTTCAAGCAATTTCATACCCTATATAATGCATATAAACCACTGTAGTTTAAAGGACATTTTATCATTCTATAAATGTCCTGAACTATCCTTTCTAATATTTCAACTTCTTTTCATTCGAAGCATGAAAGATAAACCCTCTTCACATGTTCATGGTCTTTCATGGCATAAGGCAAAACAAATAGGGAACAAACCAGCAGAACTGCACACAGGTTGTAAATTTCAAATGAAACACTTCTGTATTTTTTATTTTAATCAGAAATTGTTCAGATGGATAAGCAACTGGTGTTGGGTTTGTGCTTTTTATGATTTGCTGCTTTTTTTATATTCTCCTTTTTTGACTATTGTGCTTCAAGACCTGACCCTGTGTCACCAATATTAAAGAGGAACTTACCACTGGCTTTGGAATAAACATGTTCATTGGTCAACATCTCTGAAAGATGATTTTAGACATCTTGATAGTTGTTAGCTATTTTTAGTGCCTTGAAGTGCCTTGGATTTTAGAAAATGCTGAATTCCAGTCTTCTGAACTGCACAACCATTATGTGACTCAAAGACAGACTTCCCAAATAATTTGTTTGCTTTGGATAACCTTTCTCTTTAGTCTTGAAGTTTTACAAAGCTGTCCATCAGCATGCTGAGAACCTCTGACTGCTGGTATAACAAGGAGTGATAAAATAATTCTACTTCAGCTATTCAAAGCTCATGTAGATGAAATTCTGCTTTTTAGCATTATCAGTACACTTTGACTGAGAAATAACAGGGTGTTTCCCTTATGCAACTAGGCAAATGTCCTGGACAGAAAAAATGTTAAAACTTCCAAATTAATTTAGGTACTCAACCATCAGACAGGCTAAATCCAGCTGCTTTAAAAGTTCTTTCTCATTCCTTCACAGTCTCTGGGCCTATCTGTAATACCTTATGCTTCCATTTTGTGAGGTTTCTTGCAAAACATATTAGCCTCAGTAAGAAATCTTCAATTCCCATGGAGAATTACATTTCAAAATGATGCTCCGTGCTAGTAAGTAATATTTTTCCTGGGCTTCCACATATGGCAATATTTATCTTCAAAGTTTTCCTCTTTGGCTTGTAGGCTGGCTTGCAAACCAGATGGTCTTGTGTGGCCTAATTGTAAGATGATTTGTTGTGTGATTCAGTAGCATTGTTTATTTGTACAGTGGTTTGATGGAATTTGTAAACTGCATAATATTGTTTTACTGTGTTTTCTTTTATGAAAGAGCCACATCTTGCTCTGGCATTTGTGGCGGTGATTATAATTAAATGTAGTTTCTCAAGATACTTTGATCTCTGTTTGCTTGCTGCATTAAACTAGTAACATAAAAACACAGTATTTCTCATTTAAGTAGGGAACCAGCGCTGGATTTGAAGGCTAAGTGAATGCACCAAATTTTACCTTGAAAACCCAGGAATATAACAATCAAACAAATAGGACGTTAATTGAATGGTAGAAATGTGATGGCTTTTCAGCAGTGTCATCTTTATGATTTACTTGGAGCTAACGTTTTTGTCGTCCTTTTAACAAGGCTCTTTTATATAGTTTCTGCAGAGGTGTCTTCTTTGCTTTTTTGAGAAAAGAATAGTTTTGCCTTACTTGATCACTGCATATGGTTGCTTGTGTTCATATAAGTATTCCTTAGCTGTGAATATATTTAGGCTGCCAAGTCCATAAACAAATCTAAGAGCTTTCTGGCCTTCACAACTCTGTTTCCATCACGTAAGGTACCTTCAGTGATCTGTTTGGTTTCTGGTAGGCAGGCTTGTGGAGGTGGAGGTGTGGAGGTGACTGTGACTGTGACCCCAAGAAACTGGAGAACTGGGCTCCACGGTTAGAAGATTGGGAGGATTCTTTGACTCTGAGGAACACAGCTTCAAGCCACCCCCCTTTATTCAAAGTCACATGTATGTCTCCTAGCTATCAATGGTCTATATGGCAAACAGATAGACACAGTGCTATAGCCTACTTTTCAAGAGAAGTTCACACCTGATACAAGAAAATCACCACCATGAACTTATGGTATTGGTACAGCCAAACCTCAGAAGACAGGCTGCAGAAAGAAAAGATACAAGGATCAGATTTGTCATTAAGCCTCTGGAAGCAGTTCCTTTAAAGCAAATAAAAAAATTTCGGTATGCATTCGGAATTATTTTATTACAAAGATGCTGAGTATGCAACCTCTAGTGAAGTAATTTACAACAGATTTGAAATAAAACAGAAGAATCATAGTCTTCTAAACAAATTCTGTAATTATTCCAGCAGGGAATATGGGTGCAATGATGATTCACACAGAAAAAAGTCTGACTGACCTTTATTTTTTATTTGGACACTTGCTTTTTTTTCTTCACTTTCTACAAACACATTCTGTGGCAGATTACTCTTGAAAAGATTTCAAAGGAATGGATCAAGATTCACAGACAGATGCATACCAGCAAGTAACCCAAGCTCATGATGAAGCTGAAACTAGACTGCGATGAAGCTACTCCCACACAGTGCCTGGCTAGCCTAGGGATGCATCATCATTCTTTCAGTGCCTTGACAGAGATAAGTCACGGCCCTTGCATTTTCCTAAGCAGGTCTGTGTCTGGTATTAAACATTCTCATTCTTCCAGTTGGTCTCTGGAAATGCAGCTTACAGTTTTCTTCTTTGTGGTCATTTTTTGCTGAATGAGATTCCTTCACACTTAGATTTTCTCTTAGGTCAGGCAGTGGTTGAACATCAAGATGTGTCTGAACACACTTTGTCTTCTGCTGAGATCTACCTTACCTCAATGGGCCATCATAGCTTTATTTCCTTATCAGGTTGCAACTACTCTGCAGTGAACAGAAGCCCAACTGGAAGTCAGAAGCACAGCTAATAACTCCTTTAAGAAGTGTCTGCCCTCCCTTCCCATTAGCTGGTGGAGAGTATTGGTGCTGAGGTGCTTCACCCTCTTCTCATAGACAGAAGGGGGCTGGGCTGTTTCTGAAGAGGCTTCTCATTAGGACACTTACGCAGGTGGACCAGTTCATGCTATAAATATATATATTTTTTTAATTTCTGGAGAAGATATTGTCAAGGCTGGAAACAGTTTAGATGATTAGGTAGTTCTTTTTCTTCAGATTTTTTTTCTCAACAAGAACCTGCAAATCTGACATTTTCATTCTTTTTTCTTAAGTACCAAAGAAAGAAGACAACGACTTGCTTTGCAGACTTTTTTGCTGTATGTGGGAAGCGTGAGGGAGAGGCCATTCCTCTGAAAAGAGCATATTCTCCATGGAAAAGCTGCAAAGAGCACAACTTCATTCCCTGCTCTGTTTCAGTTATTCTGCAGATTAAAGTAGATGTTGCCATGTTAATTCAGCACAGCTCATGGTTTCAAGCACTTCTTTACAGTCAGGAACACTGGAAACTTGCTTTCATGTTTGAAATGAAAACTGATATACCAATCTGACCGTATGACTGCAACAACCTAGAGCGCAAATGAGTGATTTTTGCTCTCAAGCTGAGCTAGTAGTGCACAGCACTTCTGATGGGAGAGGATAAGGCAGATACCAAAGATATCTCAACAAGGTCTAATAAAACTTTGCAGATAAATTTGTCTCTGGGCCAAATTCCAATATCAAAGGTTCAGTCTGAAAACTATTTGAGAAAGCCATAAGCAAGTGAAAAGGGTAGTTTTCCCTAGCTATAGCCATATGAATTACATGCAATAAATATGGCACAAGACTTGAATACAGCATTAAAGAATGTTATTTTCAATATTGTCGAATGAGATAAAAATGACAGCAACACATTGTAAAATACACCAATTCCAGCGATAAATTCAATTGCCTTCTCCAGAAAACGGTCATATTCTTCATTTTTCTAGATTTAAAATTTAAATGCAAATGTGTAATAAAACCATGTAATATAGCCTAATTTCATGTAGGCTAATGTGGCAATCAATGTTCAAACGCTTTACAAACACACAGCCTTTATGTGAAGCCTCCAGTAAAATGGCAAACTGAGCCTGACTGTTCCTAGCCAAATGACTTTAAAGCCTGGTTTGTCCCCTGTTGAAATAGTTGTGCTGGAGTAAAGCTAAAGTAAAAGAGCTGGGAATAAGACCAGTCAGTTCAACTCAGTTGCCTCCAAAAGTAATTTCCTGCATCCAGCAACACGAGTTACAAAAACAACCTGCTATGGCTGGAGTAACCCAGAAGTGAAACAGTCTCTAAAATTTCCTTTTTTCCTCCCAGGGGCCATACAGCAAGACTGCTAAGAATATAACTAGTGAAGTTGTCCAGAAAGTGCAAAGATACTTAGCAAATAGAGACAGAGCCTTACAACTACAGAGAAAAACTATATAAACATTGCAGTCCAATGCAAATTTTAGAGGTCTTTAAATTCGTATGCACTGCTTTAATCTACGCATCTACAGAAATGGATGAAGCATGAATTGATTCTTTCCTTTTTTGCTATCTGCATTCTCGTGTCCAGGGGTTTTCATATTTGCAACCTGTGACATATATTCTTCCATATACATATTCCTCGGCTTCTGAGGATACGTTTCCCCCAGTGTGGGTGAGAGTCACTGATTCCTCCTACGCTGCTTACAGGAGGGTGGGGGGGAGGTCTCATTAGTAAGACAGCTGTTTTGATGAGTCCATGAGGGTCTTGTGGAGACAAGTATCTTTGCATTATTTACATGGTTAGCCCACTGCTGGGAGTGTGTTTGAAGTCCTGCTTTGTGTCCAGCCTGCAGCGCACCTGGCATATTACAGAACTGCTTTAAGGGACCTGGCACTAGAGAAACCCAGGGGTTTAATGCTTGAGATCTCTGCCTCAGTCCCTGGGATACTTGCTGTGATTTCGACTACTTGATAGACACCATCTGTTACTGCAAAGCAGAGATAGAGGCCAGGAGAGCAGTTAGGGGTGCTTAGCTACAGGTTAGGGTCTTGTTAACAGCTCCTTTAAATTACGTCTCCTGACTGATAAATGATCTCAAAATCTATCTGTGACTTTCAGTTATTCCTAGGTAAATTCCTACCTCCCTAAAGATGCCCCTATTCCAAGGCAAAGTATGAGAAATGGGAACAGCCCTTTGTGTTATGGAATCACAGCCAAGTCCAAAGCAAAAACTACAACAAAAACCAGTCCAGTTTTCCTGTGGCTTTATGTAGGGCCTATACTTACGCTGACATAAACCTTCTGTTGTGCTCATCCTTCGTGCTCTGCTTTCTGTGACCCAACTTTGCATACATCAGTTGGCTCTATTTGACACTTAAGATCTGCAGTGATTCACCTCCTGTGTTATCCATCATAGCTGGATATCAATGTGAAAAAAATGAAGTCAGCTCATATTCTTGTTTACAGTCTTCTGGATTTTTTTTGTGGTTGAGTGTTTCATAGAAGAAGTAGAGGAAACAATATATTTCAGAGTATCTCCAAATCCAGCTTTCCCTCCCAAATGTTCACAAATTGATCCAGACCACCTCTTTGAGAACAGGTTACACACTGCAGAGGAATGCATAACTTGCCCATGAACTGCTGCATATTTTGTCCTGTGTATTTACATTTTTCCAAAGGAAAAAAAAAAAAAAAAGCAGGTTTTTCCGGATGAAGATATTTTCTGCTTTTGATGGATGAAATTAGTCTGCATATCCTTGGAGACTGCCAACAAGTTTACATAGGAACTGGAACGAAGCCATCAATTCGTTTCACATGGGTTCCATCAGATGGCAAAAAAATCACCACACAGTCCCACAATGCTCGTCTTTTAATGACTAAGGAATGAGGTGACCAAAGGTGTGGTGTCCCACTACCAGTTCTCTGGGAACCACCTTGATGTCTAGGGACACTTTGACTGTCCCTGACTGCCAGTCTTATGAATGGCAATTGGTTTTATACATCTTTGTGCTTAGGAAAAAAAATACAAGACTATTGTGTGAGACTCGCATGTGGCGTGCGCAGAGCTATTCAAGTGTGAGAAATTCTGGCATCTTAAGCAAAAAAAGCCTTACACACCCCAGTAGTGAATTTGGTGATTTAAGTTCAGGTTTGAACACTACATCAGAGCCCCAAACATTTGATTTTCAACTTTGGTAAAACACGTACTCATGTGTTAACATTTTGATTTGATCCATCTCTAATTAGCTGGATCAAACAGCACGGAAGAACTCCTTTCTCAGCCTCATGGTGTGCTTCACTGAACAAAAAGAGACTCGAGTCCCACTTGCCATTTGCATCTTCCTTGTTCCCTTTCTGGTGACAAATGTTTTTGGTATGAGTTGAAAGGATTTTTTGATTGGGACCTGCCTACAGTATGTGCAAACAGTACTGAGAGCCAGAGATCAGTGACCACTGACCCTTCCTCCATTCCTGCCATCACCTTGGTTTGGCACTAAAACACCCCATTCAAAGGAAATATTTGTTTCTTGGACCACCATATGTTTTAAGAAAGGCTTATACCCCAGGGGTTCTGTATTAGATTCCAGCAGGTTACTTCATTAAATGAGCATATCAAATTTGATTGGAAGTTCTCATCAGCTTTCTGTTCCATTTAATTTTATTTTTATACAGATGAAGAAATTACTGTTACACCCATACCCACTGACAAGCCAACTACATTACTTCACATCTACTTTATAACCACATATAATTACATAACCTCTTGGTTTATTTTCTTCCAGAACTCATGGCTCCTCATAGAATCTGTTCTGTCTGATCTAAGAGGCAGATTTTGGCCTAAAAAATGGTTTTCAAGACATTTACATGGTTTGGGGTTTTTTTGCTATATTGAATATTCCACATTTATTAACCACAATTTGATTCAAGCAGAGCAGCAAGGGCTTCACTGATACAGTCTGGAGAGGCTGCGTTAGCGAAAGGAAAAGAGAAGCCCAGCATCAAAATATTCTGCATAAATCTCATTATCGTGGGAGAGCTTCCATCTTTTCAGCCCCACACTATAAAAATCTCTGTTAGCACACTGTGTTCTCTCCACTTTGTTCCTCTTTAGTTACAGGCACCGCAACCATTTTCCCATCTAAAACTTGCAATCAGCATTCCTCCTCAAACCCTCCTGTTCTTCACTGATTTCAGAAATAAATCAGTCAGTACTGCAAAGTATTCTCACCTCACTGCATGAGGGCTACCTTGGGTAAGAAGGGGGCTGGCAGATTACATTCATGTCAAAGCACAAGGCTGGGTAACTAAAAATAAGTAAAATGAAAATTCATATCTGAAAATTTTGCAGGACTATTGTTTTCTACTTATATAAACTCATTGAAATTAATTAAGGCAGATTACTGTAAGGCTGGAGCGTAACTGTGGTGAAATGGCCCCTAAGATTGTTTTTAATGCTAATCCCAAACTGCATTGTTAAACCGATTCACAGTGCACAGGGTCTGTTTGTTATAATTTATCACAATAACGCTAAAAAATTTGGCATGAACATATTCTTCCATTCATGCCAAGAAATGCTATGCACCCCTTAGATCCCAGAGAAGGCACCAGCAAGAGCAGATAGTCACCCTTTTTGTCAGCAGTCTCTGGTCTGGAAGCATTTTTTCATATGATTTTACCAACTTTAAAATTAATGACGCAACGCTGCAGCCCTTCCTTCCATAAGTTTTATTTCTTTGACTAGATCTGCAGAAAGTCTGACAAAGCAAAGCTGCAATACTAGGCTCCTTAATTCTTATTTGCTTAGATAATGCAATCACATATTGCAGAGTGCACAGAGACTTACAACAAACTCAGGAATCTTATTTTCTGTCAAAAATCCACTTCCACATGGCTACGTGGATGCTGCTGGCAAACTGAAACAGCTGAGGCCGTTCAGCACCAGAGTTTCTTGCGCTTTTTTAGCCAGTGACAGAAGTAATGGTTGGGTTAGACCACCACTGTTCATAGATTCGTAGGGGTGGGCAGGGGTCTGCAGGGTCTCTAGCCCAACCTCCTGCCTAGAGCGGGCACAGTGGAAGCAGTCTGCCCAGAGCCTCACCCTGACAGTTCTGAGCATCTCCAGGAATGGAGATGCCATGCCCTCTCTGGGCAACCTGTTCCATGGTTTGGCCACCTCCACTGTAGATATTTCCCTTTCGCAAAGCCAGAATTTGCCATGTTCCTACTTGTATCTGCTGCCTCCGATACCCCATCCCATTGTACACTATTTGGTACCCCATAGAAACCCAGAAGTTTCGCTGAGCTCTACTGAAGGACGCAGTGGTGTGGGATCATTTAGTGTACGGGCATCATGCAACAGATCGCCTTCTCACCTCCCACGGCACTACAGAAATGAGGAAGAAACTACTTTAAGAACCTCAAGCAGTGAGGAAAGCCCCCAAAACTGATGCCTGCAGTCACAGGACTGGCAGGGCATGGTTCTGGTGAAGGGTCTGGCACAGTGAGGCTGTGGGGTACCATCGCTGCTGCCCAGGCCAGTACCTGTCCTGTACATGGGACAGCACTGCTGCTCCGAGCAGTCAACCAGAAGCCACTTCTTGTCTACAAACCAAGACATATACTGCGGTGGCAAGAGGGGAAAGCAATCTTCAGAGCAGACGTGATTCACACTCACCCTGCATGGTTGTTCTTCACCTCAGGCTGTGCTGGACTGTGTCGGGGTCACAGACACTACAATCAAACACCTAACCAAGCCTTGCAGGGATTAAACCGAGCCAGAGCTGAGGAATCGCCTATGCCAGACGAACGCTGCCATATGAAAGCAACACCAGCATATAATTGAAATAATTTATTTACCACTAGAGCACCACAAAAACAGACATACAATGTGTTAAAATACAGAGTAATCGATCACCAAAGTACAACACAGCTGTCCTTTTAAGTTCCTTTTTTTTTTTTTCTCCTTTAAACCATGCCAACCATAGAATTGTATCAATGCTAGACACATAAAAAATGCTGTCCTACCCCACCCAGCTAAGTGCTAAGATTCCCCCTCAGCCCCCGTCAACCCCTTGGGTCTGATCTTTCAAGGTGCTGAACATTTCCCACCAGTTCTCAGGGACTTTGCTCAGACAGTGGCAATTACTGCCTCATGACAAGGCCTCTAGCTCAAAGTCCTTGAGCTGTTGCAGACCCACCTGAACATCATTCAAGGGGGATTTACATCAGACCTGAGCGGTGCTTAGGACCCCACTCTGTAGAGGGGAATTTCACCCATGAGTTCTGCACATTGTAGGATCAAGCCCAACATCCTTGGTAATTAAAAGGGAAATACATGCCTAATAAACAAAAAAACAACAACAAAAAAAAAACCAAAACAAAAAAACTTGTAGGAGCTTTATAATAGAGCATTTCAAATACTATCAGTGCATTTTGAGGAAAAAAAAAAAGTAAAAAAAAAAGGTAAAAAAAAAAAATATTCAGTCTTTGGGTAAAGACTTACAGAAATAAGGTTTTATACTTAAATTTAGAGAAGAACTCCAAACCCAAACCAAAATTTTCAGCTGCGTCCATCACATAGTCAGTATAGTTGGACAACTATGCTGTCTCCTATTCCACTTTTTCAAAGCTTCAAAACTGGTTTTGAGGTGCACTCCCACAGCAGAGAATTGCAAAAACATCTTTTAATTTTTGTAAAATGTGTTCATCCTTGCCTCCTTTCCTGTCCAACAAAAATACCGTTCTCATACTGAACCTGATAAAACTAATTTTGCTGCAGTATACAGCAAAATCCAGAGTATTTACTACCCTGAGGAGTTTCACTGAGTTCAGTGCATCTTCTCACTGGAGTAAGTCTGGCTCAAGCAAGTGTTAGCAGGACAGATTTTTCACTTGTTCATCTCAACTCACTAAATAAATCAGAAGTCTAACATACCTCCTCCTCTGCGCTGAGTCAGCGGGTGGGATTAGATCATCTGTGGGGCTACGTTTCCATCTAGGCAATAAGTACAGGCTCTACCGAAGTCCCGAGGAGCTGCGTGTGCCAGTCGCTGCAGTACTTCAATTTTGCATCAGTGTTCTGCCGAAGCCAAAGAAATTGCACTTCTTAATGACAACATCAAGCTCAGGAGCGTCCTCCCGACAGCGCTTGGGTCAGTGACAGAAAATGTCCTTCTCATCCAAAGTAGTATGTTTCTAACAGTTTTCCAGCTTTGCTGTGCAAAACCATTCATCATGTGAAATAAACTGAATGCACCTTCTTCATGGTTTTTTTGCTGATTTAGGTTGGGGCTTTTTTAAAATGGAGTATTATGATGTGGATTTTTTTTTTTTTTACTCCCTCTACAATATTTAAACATGTGTAACACCAACAAAATCCTAGGAACTCCGTGTTCTTTTTTTTTTTTTTTTCCTTTTCTAAAAGAAGCTTTAAGGTGAACTCAATCAGAAAAAAAATTGGCAAACTCGCAAAAATCAAGGGTCTGATCCTGCAAATCCTTACACACACATCAATAGCATAAAGGGGCCTGCCGCGCCGCTGCAGAAGATGAAGGCAAACCTCTGTTACCTGCAGTAGGATCAGGATCGGTCCCACAGACTAACTGGGGGCCAAGTCCCCACTGCACGCGAGGCCAACGCACAGCCTCTGACTGCAAACCGATCCTGCTCGCCCCCCATTCGGGGCACTGCTGCGGCAGACGCTTCCTACCAGCCTTCTGCACAGTGGTGAATGTCATTCTCTGCAAGGGTTTGCCTCGCCTCAGCCAGGCTGGGACATCTCTTCTTGCAAGACCTTGCTCCCTGCCCATCTGTTTGAATGTCTATAGCCGAAAGGAAATAAAAAGATCTAGGAATCTGAACCGCATCACGGCTCAAGCATTACAAACGGGGACAACCGAGGAAGGAGGGGAGGAGCGGAGGGGAGAGATCGCTTTAATCCATCTTTTTTATAAAACAGAAAAACAAATGGTCAGGTAGCTTATGTCATAATGTTGAACAATATACAAAGCACATGTATAGCAATTATTATAAAACATGTATTTGTAGTGCAAGTCAAAATATAGGGACTCTACTCATACTGGCCAGCTAGAGGGAAACACATGATTCTGAGTGATCAAAAAGAGCCCCAAATTCAAATTCAAACTCAGGAGAGCTGACAGTATTACAGAGTACAAAAATATGGTGAAAATTTACACATTACATATAAAGTACTTAATTTTTTAATAGTTTACAAATAGAGATCTACAGATATGTTTCCAATTAAGCTGGCTTTTACTACCCACCTATTGTAATACTCTAGGTATGGTTACATATACCAAAAGAACAAAAAAATCCCATAGCATAGCTATACAGCAACATATTAAGGTCTGAAGATTAGACCAGTACATGTTAAATATTTCACTGGTTTACTAAACTGACATTTTAAATCATTTACAGTAAAAAAAAAAAAAAAATCTTATAGACTTGTCTTTGAGACTGAAACAGAGTGTCCTTTATTAGTAAATTATTCAGTATTTAAAACAAGGGTTTGAGACCTTACAAGAAGCCTCTCTAGGCAGCTGGCATGAAAAATAAGGTATTTTAAAGGCAGAATTTCTCAATAACATAGTAACTGATTTCTATTTTAATTGAACTAAACTAACCATTACTTTTCTGATTCTTTTGAGCTTGTGTTCCTTTAGGCTTTACAGGTATTTCTGGCAGCTTATTTGGTCTCAACTTTGTCCACATTGGTTGGTTTTCTTTTTTCCAATGGCGATACGGAAATGTTCATTTGATAGTTTTTACACACAAATAAATAATGCACTGTTAACTCTACAACTAAGAGGAGCGGGTAGGATGCCTATTGCGTAACAATACAGAGAGATCAAGTAAGGCACGGGACAGATACAGCAACTCCACTTCATGGGATTTTCCTGTTTTTTTCCTTTCACATAGTAACACTAACAAATTTCTTCCAGTGTTTATTTTTTAAAAGGTTTCTTTTTTCTTTAACTTTGCTTCTTGTCTATCTCACACTATGTGTAGGTGAAATGTAGGATAAAGGCCTTCAATGTTTTGCTTCAGATGCCAGTTTAAAAAAAAAAAAAACAAAACAAACTTTCAAACAGTTCAGACTAGTACCGCTTTTTTTTTTCTTCTTTTTTTTTTCTTTTAACACTGATGAACCTGGGTTTTCATTTATCTTTCTTTCCTTTTCGCTCTCTCTTTCTTTTTTTCCTTGGTAATTTTTTTTAATATACACACACCACGCTTTTCAGGGGTATCCTTTAGCTGCACTTGCAAGACTTTACAATCATGTTGGACAGCTGTTCAATTTTGGGTGTTTTGCCAATGTAGTAGAGGATTGTGAGGGGCTCCAAATCCTGGGACACGCAGCATGGAGAGGCAGAAGCTTCTGGATTTATGGTGTTATACAAGCTGAGTACCTAGAAAGAGAAAGGGGAAAACCGACAGATTAAGACAGCTACCTCTGCCTTCCTGCCACTGCAGAGCAAACTCCTTTCTGCATCGCTTCCTCCCACAGCGCCTGAGAGAAAGCCCACTGAAAGCAGCATGAAGATTCCTGCATTTTAGTGTTCTTTATGCTTCTCCAGTTCAATCTGGTGACATCATCTGCCTGCATTTCCTAAGGTTTTAGCCATACAGTCTTAAACCTCAAAACAGGTACATGCCTGGAGCCTGCCTTGAAAGTGTAGCCCTTTGAATCAACACACACACACACCCCCACACACACCCCCCGTACTGATATGGAAAGAAGAAACTGGAAGGTTTTTATCTGTGTCTTCAGATTGCCATTCGCTGTTACACGATTTTGCCCTTACAAGAGTGCCAAAGGCAGAAGAGAGCCCTTCAGAGCATAAGCACTCCTCTGCTTTGCCTCTCTGGCTACATTTTACTAAGTCCATTAATGCCACCCTGCAAGCACCAGGACTCAAGCTGCAGTTACTCCTGTTGAGAATCAGCTGTGGTGAAGTTAGCAGCGCTGGTGCTTTATGTCACTTTGGATTACTATGCATGGTTCTCTGCAAGGGAAATATGTAGGGTTACCCACTGATGGTGCACAGGTATTTCTGAGGATGCCATTAATGTGTTAGCCAAACACCAAGTGACCTTTTCCTAGAACTTCAACACATTTACAGCTTAGAGAGACAGAAGATCTGTTCAGGACAGCAACACTAACTACTTTATTAAGCAACTTCTGACTCCTTGGGCAACTATCCAAACCACATATTTGTGACCATGACAGTTATTCTTCCTCTTTCCTTTAAAAACAAGTGCTGCTCCAAAATGTGTACACTACTACTCCACACCAGCACGGAAACTTACTTACCTTATTTATACCTCTGCCTGTTGACATTGCTAATAGTACAATGCCACAGCCAGTGACAGCCACAAAGGACACCTATACATGGGTCTGTAAATTCAGGAAGTGCATACTATCATGGCTTTACAGACCAAAGGGAAGGCAAGCTGCCCCTTGGACATGAAGAGTTCTCCCTGCTGGCTGACATTGATCTGGTATTTTAAGGGAGGTTTCAAAAAAGGGAGTCGTCATTCTTAGTATGGACCTGAGGGTGAAATTCTTATTTTATGACAACTGCGATGCAAACGCCTGCCTCTTGCATTTACTGTCTAGACACCTTTATTGACAGTTGAGAGAAATAAGCACCTCACAGCAGAATAGTGCTCATCCTGAGGCAGTTGGCTAAAATACCACATCTAATCACTGAAATAAAAAGTCCCATCTCAAACGACTATCAATTCTTCAGCATCCCAGACACAAGGTTCCTCCTTCGCATATAAATTTTCAAAGTACGAGAATTAGTACATCTTTTGAAGTAAAAGAAGCGCATCTATCAGTACATTTTCATGAAATTCACCACGGCAGCATATCAGTAACAATGAAAAATGAAAAATGGCAGGTGATAATCAGGTGGTACAACTCAGCCGTTTCATTACTCTGATAGTGCCTCCCTCAGTCCCCTTGCTGACCCAACGCATCGCGCCATCTTCTACTCATGCTCTGTAATGAAAGGTACCTTCCCATGGAGCTTCGCAAAGCTACACCAAGTTCATGCAAAGAGCATTCAATCCACCTGAATGTCATATCAATGAACACATTAGAAAAACCAACAGCTCTGGGCCAATGCATTCCTACTGCTTCAACACTACTAGCTTGAGGCCACAAGCAACTCCCGCTATAAGGCCACATTTCATCATCCTTAGTTACTGAGATAACAAATACAAGCTCTGGGAGTTAGTGCCGATGTCAGTCCTAGAAACGTATTTCACCCTGCAGTTATAAAATAAGAGCTGAAAATTAGCAAAATCATTACTTACTCTGCTGTGCTGAGTATCTGAACTCCATAAATATGGGCAGGCTCCTGCACAGAAATTAGCATGATATCCTTTAGGTTCATGAATCCATTTCCAGCCAAGATCCCTCTTGAAGTCAATATAAAGTGGACGCAAACAGCAATTATCCTGCACGTTCCTGGGAAATAAAATACAGACAAACACATCGGTCATAAGAAAGGCAACACAGGGAATAAAAATAATCCGGTTGCTTGCTCTCTGAATGATGCTTTACAGGCAGGCAAATCCAAGTCCCAAAAATTTTACAAAAAAAATTACATTGACAGTAGTTTATACTGCACCTGAACTCAGATGCTTAAACATGGCAAGACTTGCTTATACAGAAAAAGCTAACGGTTTCCCTGAAGGGCTAGTATTTTTCTCCAGGTCCTACTGAGTGCCCTCTCTGAATAGGTGAGCACAGTGGAAGTGGTAATTTGGCTGTAATTATGGGGCTGATGGGTCTGGGAATCATCCCAGATGGAACTCGGCTTCTGCTTTCTAAGGCCACAATCTTCCTCATCTGCCACCGTCTCTGTGGGACTGGAGACTGCTGGGCAGATACTCTTTGCACACAGACCCTGTAGGTCTACAAATGAGGGTCCATGCTCTGTACAAATGCCAACTGTTAAGAAACAGGATAAGCAACTGCATTACACCTCACAGGCTGGTACTACTGCGTAAGTATACTGAATACGGATGCATAGTTACCTAAAACAATAGGCAGCATCTAGAGCACGCTTCTTCCGCCGACTGGGCTGTTGCGACTCAAGTCTGTAGGAGGGTAATAACATTAGCAGAAGATGTGGGGTCTTCCCACTGTATTTTTTCCTATTGGACTTTAAAGCTTTCACATCACCACTGGAATATGTGTAGTCATCAATACCTTTAAAAAATACATTTTGGTGATAAACATTGTGTTGCTTTTTCTTCACAAATTAAATAAACCATGTTTTTAAAAAAAATTCTCTCAGAAACTGGGCAATGATGGTGTCAGCTGAGCATGTTTACTGGGGAAGTGGGGGCAAATTTCAACCCAAGATCCCTACGAAATTCACAGTTCTCACGTTACATATTGTATTAGCCCTCCCACATTCACAGCCATTTAATGGCATTTCAGCACATTTACCAGAACTGTAGAAATAAGTAACAGAACAAGATTTCTTCAGTCACTGCATCTGCCTTGCTTAGTTTCAAATGCCCCAAGCAGTGATGCTTTTGTCATTTCACTTAGGGTAGCATTCCCATCTTGTAACAGCTACGTACCTTTTAAAACCTTGTAACACCATTAAAGCTATCCTGGATACTTCACCTGCATTTCCCACTGCTTACCTCTATGCCATTAGTTTTCTCTATCACATTTACCTCTTTCTAATGCTTGTAAATTCTGTCTCCCGTTGCCAGTTTATTTAGATCTGCTGTTTTTTTCCCAGAAAGTCACTTATTCTACCCCTTCTTTTGTATAGGCACGGCAAGGACATTGATCAAAATATTTCTTCTTGAAGTGGCAGTCCATGACCTCACACTTTGTATTTTCCCTTGAAACACTACCTGCCTTGCTAACTTCTTATCATGGCAATAGCAGAAGCAAGAGACTCAAGGTATTAGCCTTTCCTAGGAGTCCAAACAGCTCATGTTATGCCTGTTGTTAATACCTTTTTGAAAATTAACCTCCTGAACCAGGTAATATTATCTAAAGAGGAAAAGGTAACACTTTTCTTTTTGCAGCATTTGCAATTACAGCAACCAAATATCATACTAATGATTTTTTAAATACACACAATGGCTTTATTCATATGTACAGCACATGTATTTACTCAGAGAAAAAATTCCAACACAGTGAAACAATGGTTAGAAAAACTTAATACTTGACAAGGAATATAGCCAAATCCTTGGAAAGCAAATGAAGCAAACCATGATATACTTTAATAAATGAGAAAAGAATTTGGGTTGGTTCTAATACAGCCATAGTTTTATATGTACTGATAGATGATAACTATAGCACAGTCAATTAAATAGCATTTCCCTTTTTGAAATTGAAATTGTAATGGCTTAGAAACACAAGGGAGCTTATGTGACCTTCACGTATTTACTCTATGTTACCTTGTCTGCTGTCCATAAGAAGCACCTACATCCATAACTACACATTGTTGTTTGTTTCTTAATGCTCACTCAATGCAATTTTTAAGTTTTTACCAAGCTGTCAGCATTAAAAATACCTTGTGTAACTAATATACAAATACATTACAAAAAAATTCTATGTGCCAATCTAGATATATAGAGATAATCAGTGTTAACTAATGCAGTTCTGTTGATTTCACCTAAGAATCAGACCTCCACTGCTGGAAGTAGAAGCACACAGACAGATACACCATTGCTGTTTCTTCAACCCGCAACGTATTGGCAGTAGAACACTGTAGGACATTTATACAAGTCTGGCACCTGTTGTGCAGTTCTTCACAAAGCAACCAATGCCATTGCTCAGAGTAATTTAAAATATTACTAATATGACCAGAAAAAAGGGGCGGGGTGGTGGAGGGTAGCTGGAGATATTTAGTGTGCCTGCAGAGCTGGAAGTACACCTGCAGGTACTTACAAAGACTGGAACCCTCTACACTCTGTGAGGACAAAGGAAGGTGCTTCTGTAAGCAAAGAAGCTGTTGCCCTACCTATACTTTGGAAATTTGCCACAATAAGTATTGTTTGACACTCATAAAACACGCCATGCTCACACATGTACCTATTGCAAGCTGTTTACATGCGTGCCAAACACCATCCTAATTCTACCTTCCGGCAGTAGCCTTCTCTACTAAGCCTGAACCATTAACAGTGCTAGGATGGACAGCAGTCAAAGGGTTTATTTTGAAAATATTCAGCAAGTTTTCTCATGACTATCGAACAGTGGATGGTCTACTGTGCACAGTCTTCCCTACGTCCAAAACGGTGTATCTATCTAGTGAGCATGCAGACACTTCAGGACATCAAAGCTGCATGCATGGAATGAGATGGCTTATTCATGCCATCTGGTTTTAGAATAGTTCAGCTGATACAGTTTTACCCTTGTGCCTTCAACACCATTTCCTATCAGCTGAGAATTAAGATTCTCAAATGAGCACGTTTTCAGTCAGCTGAATGCCATTTAGAGAGGCAGTAATGGCTCTTTATTTCCCTTCTCAATCAGTAAGTACCACAACATTTTAAAAGATTTTTTTTCATTTCATTACCTGCAAATCTTGCTTCAAGCTCCTCACTTTTATTTGGGATTATGTAATTATTGGATGGCACGAAGGTGCAGCATGGACAATGTAAGCTTATCTTAAATCCAAGGTTCCTATCTGCAAAACATAAAAGTAAGTGGAGTTGGTTTTTACATATTGAATGACCCTGAAATACTGCTGAGTTAATGGAGGAGTAGTTGGGGCAGGAGTGAAGGCAAAGAGCACTTGTTGTCACCTCTGTGATGGAGCCACTCATGTACAGCCTCAGTGACATCAAAAGACAACCATTCTCCTTCAGCTCGTGTTTTAACTACTTTGCTGTCGATGTAGCGCTGTCCTGGTGATGATAATTCTTTAGATTTTAGAACCTGCAATAAATGACAAATACGATTGCCTACAGGTTAACATTTACCTGTTTTTTTATTAAAATGGGCCACCAACATTATAAATAGCACAAGAAACTATTACAGCTCAAATCTCTATGTAGCAGATGTACATTCAGGCACATTTTCAGAAAGAATTTTCTTAGGGTGTGTGGGGAGAGGAAGGTGATATAGAAACACCCTAATGAAAACAGCTTACACTTCCAAGCAAAACAAGCCATCACATACTCCTTCCTAAGAGAAATCACACAGAAAAACTGCCCTGAAAACTTGTCCTGCAACACAAGTGGTCAAGAGATCATAGTAACTGGAACATCAAAGGAGGTTACTTTACCTTCTTCAGTAATACACCGGTTAGAGCATAGTAACGGATGCTAAAGTAAAGCCTGTACAATGTAGTCTGTACACTGAAGATATTATATTGCCCCCCACAAACTAATCTGTATGGTATTGCCTTATCCATGCTTCCAGCCCTCCCTCTGACTTCAGGTACTAGTCATACATTAAACAGAAAAAAAGTTATTGTCCATACAGGTAACCTGGGGGCGTGCAGAGGCAGCCTGGTGTGAATGGTGGCCACACATGGATTTGTGCAACAGGTAATGCTGCTTCCATCCAAACTCTGATGCCAGCTGTATTTGGATTTGTGTCAAAAGTTTCAGCAAAGCTTGCCACTGAGCGTGCAATAAAAAAATACCTGTACAAAAGAAATGCAGCCCCTCCCTTTGAAGACAGAGCACTGCATGCCTAGAATTTCAGGAGCCCACAGTCTTCCTCCTATCTAAACAATTCAGCCAGTGCCTTCCCACATACATACAGAGCCTGCTATTAATTACCTTAACTCTAGCAGGATGAAATCAACTGGACTTTTGGCTACTAACAAGTTTCTGGTTTCCTGGTTATTACCCTGTTGATAGTTTTGTGATGCAGGAAGCTGGAATGCCATGCAACATTAAGTCAACTCCAAGCAAGATACCACACGATAACATCACTTCGTAAATTCTGGCAAGCCAGCTGCGCAACCTCATATATTGTTTTGGGTTCTTCCTCTTTTTAACCACCCAAGTCCACCTCCAAATGAAAAACTGACAATGTCTCATTGTTTCCTCCTATTTTCTCAGCCCACACCAACCTGACATCTAGCAAACGCTGCTGGAATAAAATAATGGTGAAACTGCATAATACATGTAAAGAAAAATATTTCAAAAGAGGTGTGAAATTATGTCATCATGATAAAATTAGGCTTTCTATAATTAAACAGAAAAGCAGGCTTGAAAAGGCCAGAATCTGCACTACGTGTAGAATTTCCCTCTTTATTTCAAGGGAGTGCTGGACCTCTCAAAGGCCAGCAGTGCAGTTCCCACAGTAACATTTGCCTTATGAGAAGAACAGCACCATGACAAGCTCTTTGCCTTCTTTCTGATCAACACATTTAGCAACAAGACACGAGGTGTTGGTTCAAGTCCAGAAAATTGCTAAGTGCCCCTAGTAGGCGATGCCGAGTTCTCCAGTAGAAGCTGAGGTCACTGAAACATTGAACATTGGGACTCCTTTTTATGAGGCAACCTTCAAAGTGTTTGAACAACTGTTTACAGAGAGTCTGGCAGCAGCAAGGGGACTACCATTGCTCTGAAGTGCCAGAGGGATGAGAGAATCAGTAATCAATGCTGGGAAAGTCCCAGAGAAGTACAAATATAACTTTGCCTTCCCTTTGGTCTTTATCAGGTCAACTCAAGTGTTTCTGAGGATGTAATGCAGCTGTCATTCTGCAAAGATGTGCTGGGGCGGGGGGTGTGTGTGTGTGAGGCAAATGGGACAGAAGAACTTGGCTCATTTCTCTTCCTTTCTGCACAGTCATATCTTTCCAAAGACTCCAGAAA
The DNA here is from genome assembly GCF_023638135.1 of Falco biarmicus. Taxonomy (NCBI): domain Eukaryota; kingdom Metazoa; phylum Chordata; class Aves; order Falconiformes; family Falconidae; genus Falco; species Falco biarmicus. The sequence goes on from NC_079299.1 coordinate 8,849,915, forward strand.
CTGCATACCTCAGTTTTGGCAGAGATGTAAGGATCTAAAAGTAAGTAATGTGCCAAAAGCAATCTCCTGATGTTAACTATAATTGGTCTTAGATACGTTCTGAAGACTCAGCTGTGCCTTGGTATCCAAAATAAGATGTCTTTATCCCAATCCCATTGCTACCAAAAGACAAAGCCGAGGGCTGGCAGTGTGCATCCGGCACAAAATGCATTCGTAAAAGTACAAGAAACCATCACTGCACATATCCGATGGTACAGAGAACAACCATCCTCAACAATGAACTGAAGGACAAGAAAAGCGTTTGCAGGCTTCAAAATCACAGGACACTGTGGGACAGGATGGGCACTGTGGATTAAGAGAGCTAGACATTATCCATACTACGCTATCTATGATACCTGAAAGCAAGGCTTCTCTCCATGTTGTTTATGCTGCATGTCCAGTAAGAAAATTATAAAGAATGAACCAAAAAGCCACAAACTAAATATGGCATAATTTCCACAATTGACATTATGGGCTAAACAGGCACTAGACGTTCTTAAACAAAGGGCTGTTAAGTGTGATGAGTGCCATACTTAGTAAAATTAGCACACCTGGCTTCAGTCTCCCTCTCCTGGCCTGACTGTAAGTATCTTTATAGCGTTAAGGTGATGTATGATCTTAACAACCTGATTGCTTGTAGGTAAGAATTATCTTCCAGACTCAACATTTCCATTTTTTTCTTCTTTTTCTTTCACATTGTTGCAAGTGAGCAAAGTTAATGGATGATAAAATCCTAGGCTGGATCCTCAGACTCTTTTCTCCCACAATATAACCTGATGAAGGACTCTTTGCTTCCTTTCCCACACTGCATTTTATGCTTCCATCTGCACCGAAGCATTGCACTCTACATGAAATGGCCTATTTGTAGGCATCTATTAGAATTTTTCACACCTACAAAATGTTCTTCATATAAGCCTTCTAGGAATTATTACAGAGAATAAGCAATTTATGTTTTCTCTGCCATTTTACCTCTTTGGTTTGCCTCTTTGTACTCTGCACTACATTTCTGGTCTTGCCTTCCCTATCAGCAACACACATTTTTCTTCCAATACACCCTCCAGCCTATATTCCCATTGAAAAACTTCCCTTCTGCTATTTCCCATACCTTCTTCCTACTAGATCAACCAGTTTAGTTGCAAAAAAGTTCCATGCCTTGCAGCTTTTGTGCTTGAAAGCTTGTCTACGTCTTCCAACTATACTGATCTGTCTTAGAAGAGATATTACCTTTACCTATAAACATTGCTTTGCCTTGCCTATAACCACAGCCTTACCTTTATGCTTACCCATCGCAACCACATCAAACACTGTTCCCAGAAATGTTGCTGCACAACTTGTATCTGCAGGAGCTAAATGAAGGTCTAACAAGTAGGCCTGTGTGCAAAAGTTTGCAGTGCACTGAAAATATTAATAGAAGACAAGGCGGGGTGGGGTGGGGGGTGGCGGGAAACCCAAAACAAACACAGGAGAGAAGGAAGACTGAGTTAAACTTCCCCTTTAATCTTTTCTCATTTCCTTCTGGCATCATGTCCAAACACTCCCTCTTTAAGAGGCAGAAAGAGTTTGGTATGTCTGTGGGTCATGATGTGGATGGGTAGGGATTTTGGGGTGGGGGCAGTACTGTGTACCACCACCTGCATGTATAGATGACAGGTTCAATCACTTGCATAAAGAGGAGACAGAGTTTCCACACACACAACCTCACCTGCCTCACTTACAAGCAACAAATTTAAACACCCGCGTGCACAAGTAGCTGATGATGCACGGCTTCACGGGTGCAGGTGCAAGGGTGCACACCTTCTCACACACACACACACAAGCGAAAAAAAATCAACAAACTCAAAATTCAGGTTGTGCAAATCTTCTGCAGCTTCTGAACATGGGGATGTTCTTCCAGGTATATCTGTTTCTTTGGCCTCACTTTCAACAGAGTGATAAAGCAATACTGCCTTTTCTAATAAAGAATTATGCAGGGAACATATGCATATGATCACATTATGTGGGGATGAGCTGAATAGGTAGAAGTGTTACCAAAAGGTTATCCAGCATACTTCTAGCCTAGTATGCAGAGTAATTTTCATTCAGTAGCAATGCTTTAAATTAAGAACAATTTGGTTTGTTCTACCTTATTTTTGTATGAGATTCTCCCCTTTCACAGGAAATCAAATAGCCAAAATTCTTGTTAATTTCTTCTTGATAAAGTATCTTGCACACTTAAGCCCTGCCTTCTAGTTATCTTTTTCTAAGGCCTCTGCTAACCTTTCCCCTCTCATCAATTTTTTTCCTATTCTGATCCTTCTCAAAAACACCTGGGGAAAAATTATTTTAGAAATACACATGACTGACCTCTAGATATTACATACATGCAGCTACTGTCAGCAGATCAAGGCAAAACAAATGTGAACATACGAATAATGCAGTTAAATCGCAGGAAAGGGCTCATGAAGCAGCCAGATGCAAACAAAGCATTGCTCGTGCTTGTACAGCTACACATGTTTAGGAAGCCCAGTTGGGGATCTCAGTGATGACAGCACTCACATGCCACCCTCATCAGGCCTGCCAGATTTCTGGTATTTTATAAATGCTGTTGAAATCTACTCTTCATTGGTTCCGCAAAGGCATTCTGCTCAGTCTTCACAGGCAGACCCTCTGCGCGGCTGCTAGGGATGTGTCTGCGCTCCTCCTCATCCCTTAGAGGAAGCTGGATCATGATGCTATCTTGGAAGCATATCCCAAATCACCATGACCAGGGTGTTCAGTGGTGGAAAGCTTTAGTTTTGTCACAAACTGCTTTTAGAAGAATGACAAGTGAGTTTCCATAAAATACTGATCTCTATAAATTACTTCTGCCACCTGCTATGCTTACTTTTCACACCAGCTGGAGAGAATTATCTGATACATTTTTTTTTTAAATTTAAGTATCAAGTAGCTGAAATCTTAATTAAAATACTGGAGGATGATACTGTTTATTTATGGGCACACACTAATACCCTCAAGTAACCATCACACAGTTCTGAGTATAAAAATAAGGGCAAGGATTGCCTTAGTCTGTATTTATAAACTGTAAAGTACACTGAGAACACTGTTACCATTCATCATAACAAACAAAGCAGAATGTTTGCAAAATCATCAGAAATATGGCTTCTTTTAAAAATGGGGCATATCAGAGGCTGATGTAAGCAGAGCAGCAGCATTTGGTGTCAGTGTAATTATACTGATTATAAAACAAAACCAAAAATACTCCAAAACACAAGACTCTGTTAATAGAAATTTAATTATTTTGCTCAGATTTTCCTTTGCCTACTCCCATTCTGATATATACAGGCAGCTAAAGCTGCGGATAACCCAATGAACACATTAGTGGATGTATTCTATACAATAACCACTGAGAGGAAATGCCAGAACAGCCCATCTTCATGACTCATTATGCACTCAAAAGGAAAAAAAAACGACAGAAAGACACACTGGTTCTTTCAAACTAGAGCTCCAGAACAGCAACTTGTTTAGTTTATTTCAGATTTGATGGTCTGGCCAATAACTACTTTTAGTCTTCTATAGTTACCACAATCAAATGCAGAAGGATAGGAAAATTAAGTATAATTTACAGTGAAATAGCTTTGGCTAATAAATTCATCACCTCCCCAGCAAGCAAACAAACAAAAAACTGAATGTGGTTCAGCAGTGACAATACACAGGCTGATGCATCAATGACATACATCTGCTGCCGCCAAGAAAACCCTAAGACACACATCAAAGGCCAAGCTTTAGCAATAACAGGGGCATTTTACAGCTGGGTTTGAGAATTATGGTCACCAACTGTTATGAAATATTTTTGATGACTTACGGTTTCTTAAAACAAGTTGATGAATTTTCAAAATGTAGTAAGATCATACGGCCACTTCAAAATACCTACTCTGCCTGCTTGCATTGCCCTGGAACTTGGGATGGTCACTGCTGACAGCCAGCATGACTTCTGCAATCACTGAATAGCAGTAAACATGGCATTATCTTGTAAAAACCTGCTATTAATCTGTTTTTCCTCTCCTTTCATTCTGCACTGCCTGATCTCCTCTCTCCAGATGCTGTTGGCTCCCTGATAATTTCCTTCCTTCCCTTCTCTTCTCTCTCACTTCAGACTCCTGCGATGTTCTTGTGTATTACATCTTGGCAGGCTCACTAATCTTCCTCTTACTTATCAGTCATTATCCATGGTTTCCATTGGTACTTCAAGGGCCTTTTAAAATAATGGAAATAACCTGACATGTACTTGTGAGCTCAAAGTAAATAGGTCCAAACAATGAGATCCAGTGGTAAATGATGTGCTAATGCCGGTTAACATCAGAGCAGAGATAAATTCAGCTATGCACAACGTCATGGCTGGAAACTGCCATTTAGAATAACCTCTTCTGAACCAGAAGAAACCTGTAGGGGACTCCAGCCTAACCCTCTGCAGAAGAATAACCAGATTCCCAAGGGCTGCACATGCAGCCGCTTGTGTTTTCCAAATTCTTAAGTACTATTCACCCTACTGAAAGATTCACTCGCTGCCTGCTTCCAGATTTCAAAGGTCTCCTCAGACAGCTCTCAGGAACTTCATCCAGCCCTTTCTGAAGCTTAAAGTTAAAAAATGACCGTGCTAATTCTCAATCCTTTCTCACTGCCCAGTTGAGTTTGAGGTCTTTGATCCTATCTTGGACACAAGCATAAGCAAACATTTAATTATGTTGCAAACCTCTCTAGTTTCTTACTCATTATACATATGTTGTAAAGTGCAAAGCCTCCGTATAGTACCTTTTGCCAGATAATTGGGAATCTCCTACTTATCAAAATTTTAGCTACTTATCACCACTAGTGCAGGAGACTGACTCTGTATTTTTTCAAAAATTCTCTGTGCGAATTTTCAAGCTTTTCTTGTAACTGCTTCTGCAAAACAGCAATTCAGCGCCATCAGCGCTATGGAGTAAAAAGGGCTTTACAGCCCCCCTGCTTATCAATGGAAGCTTTTCCATTACTTGTAAAGGTCTCTGAATCAGGCTCAAACTGAAGGCAGAATCTTCAGAGACTAGTATATGAGATGGAGAGTTCCTGCCAAAATACAAAGGTATGGAGTACTTGACAAAGTTTAAAAAAAACCCCATAGCTCAGATCCATCTGCTCAGAACTTGCCAGACACGTTCTTCATGCAAACTTGCAAATAAAAAGAACATATTGCATGCATAACCCAACCCCTTTTATATCTGGATGTGCTACAGCTGCAGTAGGATTCTCTTACAGTGTTGGCTGCTACTCACTTAAAGGTAAAAGAAGGTGAAGTGTGAGGGGGGCAAAGAGATGAGCAGCTCAAACAGGTCAAAAAGGGAGGGGAAGTCAAGTGTGTAATGGAATCACTGTGACTAACTCACTGCATCTCCCTGTGGTGAGGGGATGAGCTCTGGGAAGAGAATGGATCCTGAGAAAGGATTTCCTCTCCATTTGTTCCCCAAGCAGGGTCTTCCTCCTGCCACTGAAGATACATGTGCAGTGTAAGCTGGGGATACAGCCCTGAAGCCATTCAGTCTGACTTACGTTTAAGCAGGCAGGAAGACTTTGCATTGTATAAGCAATAAACAAGAACGGAGGGTTTGGGGTCCTCCTCCTGGAAGATTCTGAAATACTGACTGCAATTTCCTGCTGTTTAGGAGAATTTAAGATAGCTCCAAAGAAAGATTTTACATAAAATGAGGCAAAACAAAAAAATCCTGTAAACTTATCTAGCATTTAGCTTTAACTTGCCAGAGGCACATTATGTTTTATTAAAATATCAACAAAGAGGAGCCAAAGTCAACAAAAACAGAGTGGGTTCTTCTAGCCATATCCCCTAGATCCTGCAGAGTAGTCCTGTATTCATCTCCTCTTTACAGACAGATCTCCCAAGCCCTTCCTCTTCCTCGGTCCTGTCCCTAACAGCCATATCTCATGTTCACATGCATTGTACTGCAACGTGTTGTCATGCAACTTTCTTTGCTATCTGAATTTTTTGACTTACTGCTTCTTCGAAATGCTGTCTTCTTCTGCAAGGCACTCCTCTTTCTTCCTTTCCTCTTGCCAGCATTGTTTTCCGTAAGTCATGATTCTCTTGTGGTTTTCTCTTCCCACCACCTACAGGCTTCCACCCAAACCACCTTCTGTCCTCCTCCATTTTCTTCCATCATCTATTCTTTATACAGGCTTCTCCCTGAAAAAGCTTCACGTTGTTTCCTACATGTTCTCAAAACAGCAATACTCCCTTCCCCTCATCCAACGGGCTTCCTAGTGCGAGGCCAGCAAGCCAACCCGATACTCCTCAGCCCAGTAGCTACCACGCTGCAGTGCTTGCTTGAAACGTGCCCATGTCCCAGTGTAATGTGGGCTTGGCTACCCCACCAGACTGCAGCCCAAAAAGCAGGAACCCAAACCTAGTGCCTGGTTTCTGACCCATGTCCTGCATTCCTACAATCCCTATAACAAGAGCCTCAACAAATCTGTTAGCTCAGTGCCCCACATTTCTACACACAGCAGTGTTGAGCTGGGAGTACACACTGGCTCCTGCCAGTAGCGAACAGGGATATTATATACTTCTTCAAGTCGTCTTCAATAACTGCTCTGTTCCTGGCAAGAGGTGGCTGCATCTGAGACAAGCTCTCAAATCTCAGTGAATATGACACAGCGATAAATACTTCCCTTCACCCACACTCTCAGATTATTTGCCAAAGGTACTCTATACATCGTCTCCAGCATATGCACTTTTTTTAGTAAGGCATACAATATTTTGACACCCCCCCCCCCCCCCCCAAAAAAAAAAAAAAAAAAAAAAAGAATTCTGGAACAAGAAAGCAGCAATCCGACGAAAATATACTGCAAATTAACTTCCTCTGGTTGTGAACTGTGAGCTGTTGCTGGGGGGGAACTGGGGGGAGGAGGTTGGTAGCGTAGAAAGTTATTAAGAGTAGAAAGTTATTAGGTCCACACTTTATACCAAGTTTGGCACTTCAAAGAGACCACTGTGCATTTACTGTTTAACATAACCTTGTAACCTTTCAGATCGCGAGAGTCTGGTTTCAGGATAGCAATACGTGAATTGTAAGATCCAAATATACTACTTCAGATGTGGGTCACAGCAATGGCAGTCAATTAAAATCAAATGCCCCAGGTGATATCTGTAATACAGACATCCTGTGCCAGCTCACAGCCACAAATCCTACTTCCTGGTATTTTCTTCCATGGCATTAGAGACGGCACTTTTTGGCAAGAAAAGAGAGCAAGGTCCCTCTGCTCCTGATTATACGGAGATCAGTCTGGAGTAGCTCTGCTGCAGTCAGTGTAAATTGCCTCAGATTTGCACCACAGAGATTTGGCCCAAATCTATAGTAGCTTGCTCTAAATGTATTCCCTAACTGAAAAACAAGACAAAACACTGTCTGAATTGAAAGTATTTGAACAACTGACTGTGTTTTAAATTTAAATCTGACTCATAATGGGGTAATATGTTCCACAACATCTTCCTCCTCTACCTCCAAGCGGGTAGAGAGGCCCTTAAAGAAATGGGGATTACCACTGCCTGGACGGCAGACAGTTCTTCCTAGACCCTGAGCAAGCTTCACAGAAGCCCTCGGCATGGCCTGGGCCCTCCCCAACATGGAAAGACCAAAGGTCTGCTCCTGCTTCCTTCAAATTCTTCACCACAGTCTGATGTCCCCCCTAAGGCTTTAACCTGGTGCCGTTCATTTGCTCCAACCCTGAGCTCTCCTACATCCTGTGGTATGGGTCCTCCCCATCCACAGCCTCTCAGGTACCCCCACCCACAGCAGCCTTGGAGAACGATGATGATAAAACCCAGTGCTGCGGCTGCATTTTTTGTGATGCTTTATGATGTGTTAACAAAACATGGCACTGCTTCCATAGGAAGTAATTATCAGTTGTTATTGTTTGGCCGTCTGTACATAATAAAAATACCTTAAAAACAATACCACAACACTCTCTGAATGACAGCTTTTCACCCTGTGAGGGTTTCCATGCATCCAGCTTTGCAGTGATGCCTATTTATATTTTGGAATGCTTATTCATAAAAGACAAGGGTTTTTTTGAAGGGTGCAGGGACTTTATTCATAAATACAGAAGCACCTTAATAAAAGAAAGATGTGATGAAGTCTTCAAAGCAGGCAAGAAAACTGATGAACAAAGACATTCCCATAACAACTGAGCTTTATCTGATCAAATTCCAATAAAGCCTGCATTTGGCATAAATCTTTAAAAACATAGCAAGGGCCACTGGACGATGCTAAAACTTGTTTATTTAATATTATTCCTCCTCCTTCCCCCAAAAGTAGTTTATCCTCTTAATATTTTCTGAAAACTTGGTGCACGTTGAGAAGCGCATTGAGTGAACGTGGTGCAGTGGAAGGATGACAGAAATGCGGGAGAGCACTTGACACATCTGAGGCCACTTCCTTCCCTCCAGCTTCCCACTCTCCAATGTGCTGATGATCAGTAGCACCACCAGCAGATTAAACTCTCCCTTTCGGGCAGAAGAAACAACAGAAAAGATAGTGCCTTTAAAGAATTTAATTCTCTGTAACTTCACTTAAGCAGAGCCAAGAAGAGACAAAAGCTTTTATACCAGCCTTATGAAAGAAACGTCATTCCTAGCTCTGTGAGTTCTATTATTTTCCACCCTAAGACTACTTAATATGTGCACTGCGCTTCCCATCTGCACAGGAACACACAGATGTGGTTGCCTAATCCTTAAATACCAAGATAAGTACTCTGGGTGAAAACAGACATTAAAGAAACTGTTTCTGCTCTTGTGGATTACCACTTGCCCACTGGCTTCGTGGATGCATCCAGGACACCTCCATGAGAATTAATCTTAAGGACCCACTGCCCATAGAATCCTGGGGCGTAGCAAACCTGGCAAACAGATCCACAACTACTCGCTCCCAGCATAAATACAATGGGGTGCTCTCTGCTCCAAACCTGCCTCTGAGGTGGAAACAGGGTCCTGTTGCTGCTGCACTGAGGGCTGGGAGCGAGGGGCCATGGCCCTGGCTCACCACACCAAGAGGTCCCAGACTGCCTTCCCAGAGTCAGTGCAAACAAGGGCTGCAGGAAAACACAAAGTCCTTTTCTGATGTGGTTTGGAAAAGGCAGCCAAGTATAGCCCAAGGAAAGCTTAGCTGAAAAGGTGCAGTCTTGCATTTCTTTTTTCATTGTAAGGGGTAGATCTGTAAGGTCAGAGGACCACACAAAGAAAGAATCAGGAGGAGAAACAAAATATTTATATTCTGCTTGCTTATTTTTTCCATTTACCCTGCACATCTGCCTCTAGCTGTTCCTAAAACAGTCCTTCAGAGTAATATTGTCTCTTCTGCACCAGTGGTATATACATCACTACTAAATTGCCACCGGAATAAATCAGAAAGTGCTTGGAGAGCAGTTAGGAGACTTCCATGTGTTCAGGGATGGCCACTTTCACAGTGAATCACCACAAGAGAGCTCTGAGTCTCTCCAGAGGACTTCTGCTCCTCTCTTCCTGCTTGACTGAGGAAGATGAGGGGACATGGGAACAACCATTCCCTGAAACTGCAGGTATGAGAGGAATTTCAAAAACCCTTATCAAGAAGATCTCAACAAAGAAAAAGACTAGGCAACCCAACACTTGGTGAGAGGAAAAAACCCCCAAACAACCTAATTATTAAATGTTGCTTATGCAAGATGAAAAACCACATTGTTCCTTCTGGGTACAACAGCCCTGGCAAGCCCAGCACACATCTCACAAGACAGGAAGCAGTGTTTATGCATGGACATGGAGCGGTGCCTGCACATGCCAACTCCTCTGCAAGGCTCACTCTCCATGCGTGGCTTTTCATGCTGGAAGCAAAGATACCCGAGTAAGTCTTCAGCCCTTACAGAATGTACTTGTCTCTCCCACTTCCACTAAAATGAGCATCTTCCTCATTCTCCTCTTTTACCACCCATGTTTGTACTTTCCTCCACTGCTAGACACTCCTATCTGCACTATCAATATATTATTACACAGCCCTGAAACTCCTCTAGCATCACTGTTGCACCAATGCCTCCTACCCATCCTTCCTCACTGTCAGCATCTTAGATCTTCTTTCTAATCTCTAAAATTCATATACTAAGTTCTAGGATGCTTTCTATAGCACTGTTCTATCTACGTCACAGAATCAGAGAACATCTCCAGTTGGAAGGGACCCCTCAGGATCATGGGTCCCTCCCCTTCAATTTCTCCTTGCTTTTGCTTTTCCTGTTAAACACTGCCTGCTAACTCCAGGCGTTGTGATGGACATCAGATGCAGCAGTATTTAGGTACTCTGATGCTCTCACAGTAGAGCTGGCAAGGAACCTGTGCAGTTCAGACTGGCCATCACAGAGCTGTAACACCTCCCTGACAAGGTCTTGGGAAGAGCTGCATACAAGATTGCAAGAAATAAATATGACCAAAGGGGCAAGAAAACAACCAGCTTAAGGCAGCTACAGGAACTTGTAAGTAAGCAAAGCAGAGAGAGGAACTAACAGGCAGCTCTTATCATTTTAACAGGTGCTCTGCAAGGGAAATGCTCCCAAGACAGCCTGTCACTCCACAGGCAAAGGAGCAAAGTAACACACCTAAACCATGCCTGGCACAAACACTCAGAGCTTGCTGCCTTTGGCTTGCCTGTTACATGCTGGAGAAAAGACCGAATCCTACAATAACCTGCACTGATTGCTCACCTAACACTTCTCTCGGTATGCCTCACCCAGCCTAAAAAAAGCCCAACCTACCATACTCACCAGCTATATATTTATCTAAAGGACCCAAGTACCTGCCCTGGATGCAGGTGTCAGTCCTTTCCATGGGTAAAGGCTTGCCAGAGTCAGGCTCTCTCAAATAAGCTCCAGCTGTTTCTCATCACAAGGCAAAATCCCAGCCAAGCAAAGGCCCTTTCTTCCATACCTCCACTGAACCCTTTGTGTTCCACGTTCCTCAAACGCAGAAAGGCAATGAACTGAGCTCAGGCAACCGCAGCTGTACTCCTTTCAGGTGACTAACAGCTCTCAAAAGTAGAACAACAGAAAGCCCAGAGATGCCATCAACTCCTTTTAAGATGTCTGAACAGTGAGGTCAAGCCAGAACATACAATCGTTTCAACAGGCTGGTGTAGCAGCATCACAGGGACTTATTGTGTAATTCTGTTTGATGACTATTACATGTAATTGACACCAGTGACTCTCGTTAGAATGTTCCTAACTTGCTCTTTTAACTAATGAGACGTTATTTACTCAACTTTTCAGCCAGCCTGTCCTTGGGAAGGAAGGCAGTCAGATCACAGTCATGAAGTCAAGTGTCCAGTAACCACCTGTGGACCTGAACCACATTCAACTGGGAATCAGGCTTCTCCTACTTGAGCATGTGACCTCAAATTGCCCCCGTCTCTGCTCCAGGTTTGGCTTGCACTTGACCAGACCAGGCAGCAGGAGGTGAATATTGAAAGTAAGGGAGAAGACTAATTCGAATTTGTACCCCACTGGATTTGAACTGAATTCTACAGCGCTGCAAACCCAGGACAGTGCTCTGGCATAGCTATTGAGGGCAGCAACATCCGAATCAGTGAGGGGCTCAATGCACTTTTACAATGCACTTTTAAAATGCACTTTTACATCAATCTTACCAACACTTAGGAGTGAGGGAGTTAAGGGGTCATTTTCTTCCTCACTCCTCGATCCCTGAATTGTCCACTCCCTTGCCTCAATCCTTGGGCTACTATACAGAAGCCAGGTCTGAAACTACAAAGCTTTGAAACTCAATTATTAACTTTGCCATTTCTGCGAGGAATGGTTAGCAGGCTTCTGCTGAACATAGGCCAGGACAGGAATTTGACTTCTGCGTAAATGACAGTCCAGACCAGGTGCTGGGAGACAGAGATCCTGGGGATGACTTGGTAGGGGATAGAACAGACGTCAAATATTATATGCTGAAACTCTGGAGTCCTGAGGCACAATTGCTAGAAAAAGTTTGCACATCTCAGCTTCATGTGATTTTTCAATAAAGTTCCTTTCTATGAAAGGCATGGGAAATAAGAGGCTGCTTTGAAAAGATGGGACTCAACCGCTTCTCCTCGTGATTTGTTCCACTAGATACGTACAAGGTGGGTTTGCTGCAGAGAGACAGGGAGCTGACGCGCATGAGGTACCACCATACCTGGTACAGCTCTATCCGCTGCTCCGAGACCCGCGCCTTCGAGTTCTGCAGGCGGAAGACCCTGAACTCAGCCTTCACCAAGTTGGAGGCATTCTTCTCCATTGCTGAGACATCAAATCTGACGATTCGGAAATAAAGGCTGTAATAGCTCGGCGGGATGGCATCTGCAAGAAGGCAGTGTGATTTTATTATTTTTTTTTAATCATAAAACACATTGTTCTGTCAAACAGTGTAATACAAGACAGCCTCAGTAAGGGAAATATCTGTAGCATGATTCAGTTTCCAATGGCCAATTTAATATTATTAACAATTTAATAAAAAAACCAAAAAACCAACCTGCTCCACATGTGTTTGATTATGGGAATACCATATTAACAGAGATTAACAACTATTTCCAGCTCTATTTCAGGTCATGCATTTAAACCTCTCCTCTTTCAACATACTGGTGGAAAATCCCAGATACTTATAAAAGGGGAAAGAATCATAGTAGTTGGTATCTGGCAAATGCCTTCAGACATGCACGGAGTTCACAGGGATCTGCTAAGATGACAGGTAACAGCAGCTCATCAACCTGCGCATCTCTGAAGTCCGCTTCCCCTAGAATATAGAGCATCTAGCCAGCTTCAGGTTTAGTTGTGCATTTAGTTATTAAAGGATTCCACCAGAACAATATTTTCATTCCGATTATAGTGGCACGGGCAGGAAGAGAAGAAGAAAAGGAGGGAAAAGACAAGTGGATAGTAGACATTATAAATGGAATTACATGAATTTTGACCACTTGGAAGCTGTGAAAGCCATAAACATGACCACCCCTCGCTATATAACGGGGGAAAGCAAGAAAACCAGGAAAATGGACTCAAGCCATTAAAGATTAAACATGTTAAACGTATCAGTTGAGGTTTCAGAAGTGTGTGTTCCTCCTTGTGAGCCAGAGACCCCCGCGCAAGGCTGAGCACCTCCACATTCCCCCAGGCCCTGCCGCCTGCCCTGCTGCCCCTGCTGCCCTTGCTGCCCTTGCTGCTCCACCAACGCAGCCACACTCCCGGGGGATTCCAAACAACTCGAAGGCCCTGATAAAAATCTCTGTTCAAACCAAAGGAAAAACTTCCTTTTCTCTTACAGTGGGAAACTGAAGTGGGTAAAGAGAAAAAAGAAAGAGGACCATTGCATTGTGTGTGTGTGTATTTTCAGCTGAGAAAGCAAAGCTTGCTGGCTTCCTCAGGACCTCGCCAGCAGGAAGATGTCAGGTAATTATCACAAAACATGAAGTTTTCCCACTAGTCACGTAGCTCAGGATTCAGCACACAGTGGCAGGAGATGACAATCTCAACATTAGGGAGGTGAGCAGTTCAGCACCCATGGAAGATCCAGGCCTTGCCCAAAATCCCTTGCCCCAAAATCACTGCCTCCCTCGGCTATCCAGGCCATTAATCCAGGCATCTATCAATCAAATAAAGTACCTTCTTCTGGAAGATATCTAATTCTTAATGGATACAATACACACAAGTTATCATTTCTGTGTAAAGAAATGGTAGAACGCAAGTCCAGTACATTTACCTTCGTTTCTAACTACTAATGATTAAAGGTAGTTGGAAGAAATCCTTAATAATATTTATTCATATCAATAAGACATATTAAAGACTTTCTTCCAAATATTTAATATTTGGCTGCTATTACCAGAACTTTTGAGCAATGCAGCAGCTCCTGGCTACACAAGGGAACACCACTCACAGCTAAATATTTAATAACCAGTTTGTTGTAGCTTTTTGAATAATTCCAAGTTCAAACTGCCTACAAAATAAATAGCAAATACAAGTCACACAAGGAATAAAGCAAATTTATTCTGTCTTCACAAAATTCAGAAACACGCTTCCTCTACATAATTGAGCCAAAACCTCTTCTTCAAATGATCAGAGGTAAAAATTCCTAAAAGTAATCCTTGCTGTGAGAAAATTTTGATTATAAAGAAATAATCTTGGCCTCAACTGTAGATGCATTATAAGTGAGAGATGACAAGTTTGCAAAATACTTTAAAAAAATCCTCTGAAAGAGTACTTCCCAAAGCAGACCCTCAGTATGGTCAAATGGGTAAGAGGTATAAATATGAACAGGAAGCCCCAGGCTTCCTGATGATCCCATTTAAATAAAGAAACGAAAAAAAAGGTTTTCAAATTTTCACACCTGCAGTGCTCAAAAATAAACTCCAGGACATCATGATCAGTATTCTTGCCTGTCAGCCTTACTGACAGAAAACTGCTACAATCTTACAGTGGGAAGAACTCAAAGGAAAAAAAAGGATGCAAATTACCCCGGCGTGATAAATGCTGTTGTTTTGCAAAAGCCATGGGGCTGGTGTCTCAAAATACCAACTAAAAGTCTTCTGAGAAAAGCTTAACTTTATGCACTGATGATCTTAATTACAATACATTTTGCAAATTCTTATAAAAGCTACTCAGTTCAGAGATTATATCCTCATCTAAGAGAGAAATAATCTCTTCAATTTACTTTTCTGCTATAGGAAACTCTGACGCTACTACTTGTTCTTCAGCCAAACCTAATCCTACTAGGAATATAATTTGGCATAATAATATGTATATATAAGATTGATGCTTCCAGATGAGTTGTAACTTGTCCTTCCCTGTCATTTATTTGAGGCATCAACCTACCAATTCATTCCCTCTGGACAAGCCAAACTAGCAGCCAGCCACTTGCCCTGGCACAGACGAACCCTGTCCAACTTGACTTTACTTCAGATTGAAAAGTCCTATTTAACTCTCAGCCTTATTTATATTTGGCTTCTAACTTATTTCTAGAACTTTCTTGTGCTATATTTGCAGCCTTTTTTTCACTTTCTATGTTTTAGAAACTGTATAATACAAATCTGTGAATATGTATCTGAACGGATTTTCCTGATCCATTTCTGCCTTTACATTTTTTTCTCTTTCATATATAAAGAAGATAGAGAAGGAATATTCTTTCAGTGTGCATGTTTTTGTGTTTGCATATGTGCATTCGTATACACAGTGAACGAGTATTTACCTTCCACTGGAAGGCAGGCATGGGACACCCACCATGAATAAGAATGAATTCTTGTCTTACAGGAGTTTCATCTCTCCTACAAGATTGTTTGATACCTTGCAAAAACCCACATAAGAAATTTGATTTCTTTATTCCATCATTTACAATGGTATCCATGGGAAGTCAATTCAGGAAAAGGCATTATTCAAGGATAACTGAAAAAAATGTGGGTTTTTTTACCAGCTGGAACCCTTCCTCTGAAAAAGAATGGCTGACTGCAGAATTGGGGTTTACATGAAAATTAATCAACATTAAGACTGAGAATTGAGACTTGCAACTTTTTTAAGGGAATGGAAAGAACCCTATGGAGTCTACAAAGTTTTGAATTAGCCTTTAAGTGATCACAGATGCTGCAATTTATCTCTCTTTGTGACTCCACCTTAACCTGACAGTTGTATCAATGCAGACTCAGTTGGATACCTCTGGACTCCCCTCTGGTTTTGGCCCAATGGCTCCAGTAGACGCCAGGATGACTCTGACCAAGTTAGTGTGCAAACACAGTTACCCTGCTACAGACTAGACTCCTTAAGTATTCTTTGAACCATTATCATTAATGAGTAGAATTAAATCAATATGTTTCCTGTAGCTAGGAAAACACAGATTTCTTTTGTTTTGGAGAAAGGGAATAGTAAATGCAATGAAAGATTCCATTTTTATCATCTTTAAATTATTCATTAATTCAACCCTCAAAAAACTGAAGACTTCCAGCTGTAATAATCGCAATCACAATCAACACAGCACAGTTGAGACTAGAGTTATAAAAAACAGTTGGAGAAGGTGCAAGCAGCATCCCTCCTTCTCCCTCTAGCCTGCTGAACATCGAGCATCGTAAGTTTAGCTTTTTTACTCTTTTTTTCTTCCTCCTCCACCCCCCACTCCCCAAACAAGCTGAAACGTCATTAGCTGCTTTACACAGAACAGTCCAAACTGCCAGGTTAAATTGCGTTCTGCTATGTGAGTGTTTTAAGTGCATAAGGACATTGTGGTTTCTGTGCGTCTTACTGATGTTGTCCAACATCCAGCATCCTCTAAGCTCCTGTGCCAGCAACTAGGACAGAAAGCAGCCCTGCTCTGACAGAGCAGAAAAGCACTGAATAGGAGGGGTGCAGGAGACCTATCCCAAAATACTCAAGTCTGAAGTATTGCTCCAGGCTGGAGCATCATCAACAGGACAGACTGAACACATCCTCTAACTGACCATCCAGGACAGCACACAGACCCCCAGGCATTGCTGCTGGGAGATGAGTGAGATGGAGTCAAGCTCCCTTAAAACAGAAGTGCAAATGGAAGGAGTTTGTTTCATGCTGGAGATGTTCCCCAAATCAGGAATCTCCTGCATAAAAGGATGACATTTTGGCCTTCCACAGTTCTGTTTGATGAACTAAGCCCTGCATTTTCACAGATTTCCTCACAAGTACTGCGTGTACTGACATTTCAGGAGAAACAAAACACTGTTTGACACAGCTATTCTGTGTTGGGCTTTCGTTCTGGCGAAGAAAAGACCTAAGTTCAATTGCATCCAAACGAGACTTTTTTTCCCCTCTGAATTTTCATTTCTGCTATTGAAACCAAAAAAAAAAAATCAATTATATGTGCAGCCCAAGTTAGGAAATGTAAACAACTTTTCTTTTCTCATTGGAAGAGGCCAGACAGGCCGACTTCACACATACACCCACACTGGAAAGGCTGAGAGCTTCAAACTAATCCTTCCATCAAGGGCTTGTAATAAATGCTCCAAAGATTTATTTTTACTCCCTTTTGTGTTTATTAAACTTTGGAGGGTTTCTTTTCCTTTTTCTTTTCTTTCTGGTGCTTTGCCCATTCTTTATTACGGCAGCTACAAAACATGGAGTGCCCTTTTCTTCTCGCCCTCTTTTTTTTTTTTTTTTTTTTTCCCTCCTCATCTTTCTAACTGCAGTACATGAATGACCATGTAGTAGGCTTTGAAGCAGCACATGCAAATATTTATATGAGTAGCTTGATTGTTATTAAATGCAGTTGTTATGATTCCCATGCTCTGGCAAACTTCCCTAACCCCTCTAACTATTAGGACCGTTTAGGCTGTTTAGATTTCAGCTCACTGATAGCAAATCCTAAGGTGTTTTTTTTTTGTAACAAGCAACATAATGTGACCTTGTCTCTCCCCCGTGTGAATTTTACTCTCTGCTCAACATACAGGTCCCTGCCACAAGCCAGGTCCGGCTTCCTTTAAGGACATCCAGCCATGGTAAGTGAAGTAGCATGCGCAAGACTGCTGGAAGGATGGGCAGTTTGTCAGCTGTACCGGCACATCTTTCCAGCAGGATCCCGTCCTTCCTGTCAGGCACACTCAGGTCACAAATCCTCTCCTCTTTTCCAGGGGAAGTCTCTCCAAGAAATTAGAAACTTGTTTAATGCATCTGGGCTCCCAAAGCCCACGGATAATTACTCTGCTCACCCCTCCTGACCCTGACGTGACTGCTGAATCCTGCTGGAAACTGCCTCTCTGCAATGAAAGGGGATATATAAATACAGTGAACCAAATTATGGAGGCCTACAGGTTATATTTGGGAACTGGGATTGGCCCTCAGAGGTAAATCAGTTGTACATCAGCTTTCCATTAGCTCTGAAACTTTATCCTGCTGTGACATTAAGTTATGAGCACATCCATTAGCTAATCAGTGCTCTTGGACAGAAACACTTGTGCTGCTCTCCACTCCGACATTCGCTTCCAGCCTCTTGCAACAAGCTTTCAGAGTCAGATGGTACAAAAGCAGTGTAGGAAACTTACTCCAATATTCCAGTTTTTACCTACAAAGCTGCCAATGAGCAAGTACCTTTATTTGTCATAAACCATTTGCTATTGAGGAGGGAAAGGGCACTGAAAGTCACAAAAAAACCTGCCAGGAACACATGACGGATAAGGTTTCCAGCTGAGGCCCAACGACTCTGGAGCAGCTCTTCTAGCAGAACAGGGTATGTGTGCACCTAGAGCGCAATGTGAGACACAATGTCTGCTATTGCACCTATTTCTGGTGAAGAACCCATGCTATGGTGAAGAACCAGCAGCTACGGATCTTCCACTGAATGATCCCTAGATACATAATTTATTCATGGCAAAGGGGCACGCATGGTTCTCAATTCCACATTTCCTGATAACTTCAGTCTTGCTATTTACTGCATGTGGATATGCCGACACTTAACAAGACAGACAGACAGGCATACATAGAGGAAAAAAGCTTTCTTCATCAGCAAGAAAACAGATTGGGGATCCAATTGCTGGATGACCCTTGAGCATTACAACAACTGAAGACTGAAACCTGAATGCACTTCCCTCTTTTACCCCCAATACTGACCCCTGGACCTCTCCCTGCACGCACACAGGGAAGCCTCCGTACAGCTTCACTTAGCCAGTGGATTTTAGAGTGAGGCAATTCCTCTTGTAGAAAAAACAAAGAACCAAAACCTCACTCCTACACAGACTCCTGCTGCAGCTCTTTAAACATGACTTCCTTTCAGCAGTTACACTAACAGAAGCAAACCCTGAAGATATATTCTTATTTCAGGGATTCCTTCTTATATTAGTTAACTTTTTTCTCTCTTCGTGAGCTTCTGATATGTAGCAGGGAATCCATCCATATATGTAATTATTATGCCATAAAATGGCCACAAAGACTCAAGAAATGTCAGTAAAGACACTTAGCAGTGCTCACGTAGCACAAATGCATCCTTTAGTTTTTCTGTCTACACTTTCTCTATCAAGGTCCACAGGTCCAAAAAACACAC
The DNA here is from genome assembly GCF_023638135.1 of Falco biarmicus. Taxonomy (NCBI): domain Eukaryota; kingdom Metazoa; phylum Chordata; class Aves; order Falconiformes; family Falconidae; genus Falco; species Falco biarmicus. The sequence goes on from NC_079299.1 coordinate 8,869,014, forward strand.
ACCAGTGAAGGTCTAGGTGGGCATGGGTTTAGAAAAGAATAATTACCTAATTACCAAATTTTGTGACATATTTCCACTGTTCAACCACTTGCTGTTCCTCTTTAAAAACACACTAAGATCTATGACAACATATGAAAAGTAAAAAACCCCAGGGTGTTCTCCAGATTGAAGAGATAGATACAATGAGGCAAAGATGGAATTTTCTTAAGATATGTCTATGAAATTATGTGTTCCTTACTTAAAATCCAACAAGGGCCTTCTGGTTCTGCTGCTACTTCCTCATTGCTTCACCAAGTCTGAATTAAAAGATGACTAGCCCAAGCTATGACCTCAACAGCATAGTGATCTGGTAGTCTGGCTTCCAGCTACCCAAATGATTAATTCCTTCAAGGTACTTATTGCTCTGGAGTTTTGTCAACTGTGACACTCTTATGTAATTGTATTTTGTACTCCTGATTTCTGTAAGGGTGAAAAACATCCTGCAGTCATCTTTGGGTCAAAATGCAACTGGTATAGTAAGGGCACTGAGTGTAATTAGCTATTCATTACATATGCCTTAATTTGTGTCACTTCATCTCTACTAGTACATTGGAGCTGGGTATGAGACCTATACTGGGCATCAAACCCTGCCAAGAAAAGCTACCACTGCTGTTTTAAAGCTGTAACAATACAAGCTATTTAAAACTTCCTTTTTTCTTTTTTTTTTCTTTTTTTTTTTTTTTTTTTTGTAATTGTTCTCCCTGGGCTTGGCCAAATCATGTCGCAAGTTCAGCCTCAACTGTATTTACACGCTGCAGCTGAAACTGACTTTGGTTGATCCTTAATTTGGTCTGTAGGCCACTGTAAGAAGGGCTGTAATTTTCCTACATCACTAAGCTGTCTGATTTAAGTGAATCTTATCAGCCAGAAAGCCCTCATTTAAATCCTTTTTTCCATTGGACTTTCTCTCTCTGCCACTCTTTCACAATTATTCTCATGACGCTACTAGTCTTTTCAGTCCAAAACATCATTTAGCCTGAAAAAAACCCATACTACCCACACCAGCTAGAAAGAAGGAAGACAGAAGAGCTACTTTGAAGAATCAGCTACAGCTTCTCCTCTCCGCCCTCTCCTACAGGTACCATATGAAGAAACGCTGCTGGGCCAACATCACATATGCTTGTTCACCTCCTATGAGGTCCAACACCAACAGTCAGGATGTCTGGGCTATGACAGATTCCCCAAATGAACCCTTCTTGAAAAAAGTTCACAGCTATTCCATCACACAAAATGCAAAGGAGAGTCGCATTTAATACCAAAGAGAAAAACTGCAGGAGCATTCTGCTTTATCTGAGAAGATGACCCAAAGCCTCAGACAAAGTCCATGTGATCATTCTCCTGTGAATAACAGAGAGGTGTAGCCCAACAACCTAAAACAAAAATTCTCTGTCAGTCTGTGTGAGCTGGAGTGTAGCCATGTATGTAGAAAATGTCAATGATTAAAATTCAAAAACATATCTGCAGGATTACAGACCAAATCACTGAGCTACACAGGAAAAAAAAAACTACCAAAAAAAGCAAAGTCAGACAAATCCCCTATGCAGCTCTCCTCCCCTTTCTTTTGATATCACATATCATCTCCAGCGTTCGTCTAACCGCCCCATACAATACTGGCCTAGTGGTCTGTGCAGGGTGTCAGTGTGATCAGCTCCTATGTTTTCCTACACGGGACCATTAAAGAACAAATACCCCACAAAAGTGATGTGCTGTGACAGCAGAAGCAGCAAGAACTAACCCGTGTGGGATCTAAAAAACAATGCTCATAAAATAACCCTCTTCAGGGACAGGCTGTAAGCACCACTGTGTATTGCTTGAGTGATGCTAGCCTAACCTCTCTACACCTCCTTTGTTCCCCATCGCTGCTCATTTGCAAAGATTAGAAAATCTGAATGTTTTATGAACGAGAGAAAAATACTTAAGAAAAACATACATAGTCCTTCCAGACAAGCTACACAATTTATTTTGGAGGAAACCAGTTGCTTGTGCAGGCTGCCCTGAACAAAAAGGAAACACCTGTGGAATGGATAGGAAGACACCTGAAAGTAAGGACTACAGACTGCATGCATGAGTTAACATCTTTAAATGTATGCCAAGGTAAATCAGCACACAGATTGCAAGAACTTGTGTTATTACTACTTCACAGCCACAGGGCAGTCCTGAGGCAATTACAAGCCACAATCCCAGTTCTTTACAAACTCGGCTGTACTGGGAGTGTGTTCTGTTGAATAAAACTTACTCCTCTAAGAAAGCGCACTTTTCTTCTGCAACTCTGAAGAACGCGAGGACTGCCCAGAAGACTGCTTCTGCTATAAAACAAAACTCTGAGTATTAACTTACAGAAGAGTCAGACTGAGCGCTGAGCTTTAAATCAACTGCCTGGATCCAAACCTCTGCAGCTGGAGGAGGATCAAAAGCCAGTTGAAATCACTGAAACCTCTGGCTACAACGTAAGGGGAAACTGTTCGGTCCCTTTCAGGAAAACAAAATCAAAACTCCAACCCAGGCAGACTTGTGACCACTGTCAAATACTCCTATTTCCTACACAGGAGTGTGGAGTGCCTCCCAGGGGATGGCCCCTCTCAGGACAAAGCAGCACACGTAGCACAGCCCCACGCCTGATCTTTCTCTCCCAGCAAGAAAGGCTCTTTGCCTATTTGCAAAAGCTGGAGTAGCTGGAAATGAGGGTAAATGAGCACCTCACATGGCAACACTGCAAGTCCCCCTCAGGTTCATGGTATTCAGTGGACATTTTCTGTGCTGAAGAAATCTCCTGAAGAAAAATTCGCTCACGTGAACTCACCAGACCCTCCTCTCTGCTTGCCTTTAAAGCTTTCCAGGCTGTTGGCTTGTTTTCCTTCCTCCATGCTGAAATGCAGGGGCTGGGTAATGCAAACAACACTGATGCATCATGTGACAGCTATTTTCAGGTCTAAATTTTGAGCCATTGAGCATTGCTTCATTGGGGTAACCTAATTACTCGGGAGTATTGTGAGAGCAGCAAATGCTGATTTTTCCATTCCTCACCATCTTTCAGCATATACCAATCTCATACATTTTTAGAAAGTCTGAAAGGTCTGACCTCAGTTATCCTCTTCTCAAAGTCCTATTTATACATCAACTCATGCAAAGGAGCCAAGAGGGAATGTAAACACAAACCATACTATTATCTTTGTTTCTCAACAAAGAAATCTCAAATCTTGTGGCAGGTGAAAACATATGGGGTAAAGAAACAGCACAACAGCTCGCTCTCTCAAACATAACCACTCCATAATCTCACCGCTGTTTATGCAACACTACAGTGTTAATAGTGAGAAAGGCATTATCTCCAGATGTGCCCTCACTCCTGGGTTAGATGCCATGGTAGCAAGCCCATGATCATGCACTCCCAACAGGAGCTGACAGATCCTTTTCTTCTGGGAAGATGAGCGGCAAGCTAACAGGAAAGCTGCTGCATCCGTCAACAGGCATTAGAACACGTTACAGAGTTAGCAAAGCATCTCTGAAACCTCCATGAAGTTTTCACCCCATTGAAGTCACTGGCAAAACATTCCCATTGCTTTCAAAAAGGGCTGGGAATTTACCCCCATACTTGTAAGCACAGAGAGGATTTTCAGCACAAGAAAACTCTCTCCAGCCTCTCTGCCTCCTGTTCTCCATGAATTCAGCTTGCCAACAAAAGGTCCTTCAGCTTTCAGCAGTTATTTTGTGAACATTCAGGGAAGAAGAACTCCTTTCAAATCCCCATCAGGATCCTTTGAATGAAATCCCAGGTTATCATGTATCACCACTGAAATCAAATATGTAAATAGATGTATGTTGTGTTTGGAAACTTCTCAGGTATGTACTTTGCTATTCTGCTTACACTGGAATGTAAGAAAAATACTCCTAGTGTCTTTCATCTCTCTCCATGAAGTGCTGCTCCTCTTTCAGCTAGGAATCATAAGCAAGAATTGCAAGTAAAATTGCCTATCTGCTCTTCAAAAAGAAGAAAAAAAAAAAAAAGAAAAAAAAAAAAGGAGAAAGAAGAAAAAAGGAAAACACAGGGGCAAACTGAAAAAACTCACCAGGGAACACAAACCTTTCTCAATGGCAAAGTAAGACCTGACTTGCTGGCACTGTTCAGCTCAGTTTTTAGGGCTGCGGCGAACTCAGTGACTTAGATTATATTAACCTTCTGCCATTCACAAGACTGACCGACCATTTTCCTTGTAAGAAAGACTTTTTTTCTCTTTCATTTCCCAACCTTCTGGCTGCATGCTACTGAAGTGGCATCTCCCGAAGCAGTCTGTAACAAGAGACCTCTCCACTGACAGGCTGAAGAGGCAGACATGATCACAGTCCAGCTGCATGACTTGTAGATCATATTGCTTTACATCGAGACATCAGGACTGCAGTGCCTAAAACCCCCTCAGCAGTCATCATATCCCCAAAACCCAAGTAATCTGGAATAATTCTTAACTAATATTTTATCTTCTCAAAAGCAGATTAGGTGTAAGGTTAGATGTGTGTGTGTGCGTTTGAGAAAGTCTATGTATGTTTATTATTTTAAAAAAAATATTTCCTCTTCCTGGCACCTTTCTCGTGAATTTCACTTGCACTGACAGCCCAACCAGCAGGATTAAAACTGGCTTCACAGTGTTACCTCACTGCCAGTTTACTAATGAGCTATATCAAAAAAATATATATATTGTGCAGACATACTTTCATTGAATGCATCAGGCTCACCAAAAAATGTCACTTCTGTCATAAATCTATTCTCCCCATCAGCATACAGGAGGAGTTCGGTATGCCTGCACACACTCCACACCTCTCCCTCCTCCCAGCTCCAGGGTTCCGCAGGCACTGAAGCCGAGGTGGCAGGTGGGATGGAGGCATCCTGCAGCCCTGGTGGGACCTGTCGCCCATGGGCAGGACATCCCTGCACCCACAGGTGCTGCACAAGTCAGGCAAAGAAAACTGAATTCCTCCAGCAAGCCAAAGGCAGAGAAGGTAGCCAGCTGGCAGGGTCAGGCCATTTGCAAGAGCCACAGGACAGTGGTCCTGCTGCAGGGACAACCTGGGTCAGGTCACCCCAGACCTGGGGACCAGGGTGGTCTTTCTGGGATCCCAGAAGGCAGCTCCAGTGAGGAGGATTGTGATTAAGCCTGCTCCTTGGACAGAAGCACAGGCGTACACTTTGAACGCTAGAAATCAGGCTAGTACATTTATAAGGCTAACCTCTCCAAGGAAACAGACATCTACTTCTTTTAAGGTAAGCGGCAATTACCTCTCCTATGTCTACGTCTGTAAAATTAGGCCATTCACTAAACATCAGTTTGGTACAGTTTGCACTCTGACAGCAAACATGCTCATCACAGGCTCCGACTTGTGCCTTTAGTGCTGGATGACTTGAGCTGTGTTTTAAGCCTGTGAATACACATCTGCATTTTAATTTTCTGTGTAGAAAGCCTCCTAATCACAAGCGTTTTTATGAAATCCAAGGGGATGGCTGGAAATCCCTTAGATATGTCCTGTGGATTATACACTGCCACAGCGATGCAACACTATACAAAAATCTACTTTACAAAGCTGTGCTGGAGAGAAAAAAACACAACTGGAAAACATTTTGAATTATTTAAAGAACTAAGAGAACTTTCCCCAAATCCAATTTTCTCCAACAGTATCACAACAACCACAAAGCTGTCATACACGACAAACTCAGTGGTGTTGAAATCAAGGAAATGGCAGCAAAAAGACATTCTCAGGCTATTTCACAACACAGTTTAAGCTGTTCATACTGCTGTGTTTATGTGTCTCTCCACCTTAGCACAGAATAATCCAAGTATCACTTGTTTTCAAGTCAAACGTTTTGTTTCCCCTTATTCATCTGCAGAGTGGTTCAACCAAATGGAACGGAATGTATGCAAGATAAGTGGTAAAATCAGTCTGAATATTTATTAGAATAACAGGGCAAGAAAAGCCTACCGCTCTGCTTCACAGAAAGAGCATAGGCACTGGCTTCACATTAAACGCAGTCCTGCTGAAGTCATCCTGTGAGCTTTCCAACATAGCCATGTGCTTAAAAGCTTTCCTGCCTCAGAGCCCCCAGTAGTGAGGGAGAACGGGGTGAATCCAGTCCTCATGAAGCTCCTCACTCTGAGGAGAGCTCAAAGGACCAATCCTTCATGCACCTCACACTTCCAATGTGATTTCTGTTACTGCTTTCCCAACCTACCCAACTTGCATTTTGGAGAGAGCTCCTCTGTGCAGGAGTAATAGCGAGCGGTAGCTTTCCTGACTATGCTGTTAATGGCCTTCCAGTTCAAACTCCTGGTGACAGAGATGAAAACGAGTGTCAATTTTCTGTGAGCAAGCAGAGATTTACCTGCTATACTGAGCTTGTCCCATCCATCTCAAACCCACCAACGGAGAGCCACCTGCTACTAACACTCTCCAGGCCTCTCCAGCCTGAATTAAATTCCAGTCTAGATAGAGCCATCCAGTCTATCAAAAAATGTCTGGTCTTAAAATGGGAAGAGACTACAATTTTAACTGACAGAAGTTGGTTAACAGAGATCCCTCACACAGAGGTCAAATTAAATAGTGTATCCCACAGAACCCAGCAGGGCAGTGGTCCTTGCTCCTTCATGGATGACTGTACTGAGTAAGAGCATACTATAAACCATGTCCTAAGTTGCTTTTCCTGTTAACATGGACCTAGAAGGGGTAGCATCCTACTGCCATAGGACTGGAGCACAAAGTACTGCCTGTTCCCTATGGCTCAGACTACCTCACATAGGGCCACGTACCTTTGAACTGCTGTTTCCTGAACAAACTGTAAACTATCCTCTTCTTCCTTCTGTCTGCATACTCACACAGCTCTGTGACCACAGTTTTTAAGTGCACATCTATCATTCATCGCAGTTGCTGGTAGCTTTAACTTTTGCTGCCTCATCTCACTTGGAGCTCTCCCATCATTTCATTCCTTTAAACCACTCAGCCATTTCCCCTCTTCAATTAGTCCCTTAAAACTTTCCTTCCTCTTTAAGCTTATGATTATTCTTTCATTAGAGCATTTTGTGATGCTCTCTAAGGAGATCAAAATGAAATACCGCCCCCACCCCCCACCCCGGCCAATTACACTGTCATGTTCTCTACAGTGGAATAACGTAGAACTTGTAAAAAACTGAGCCAGTGCAGAGATTGATAATGAAGGTAACACCATCAAGTTTCACTCTCCTCTGGAAGGGGAAGAGGGTAAAACTGAGTATACAGTCATAAAATACATGAAATTAAATACGCCTCTGCAAATGAAAGTTCCCTGTGAAAATAGTTTCCAGGTCTATGGTTTTAATTACTACATAAATGAATGGAAAACAGGATTAAGGAATTTGCACAGTTGTTACACATCGTAGTTGGAATCGTAGCATTTTTTTCAGCTACAATAGCATGAAGGCATAATCCAATAAAGCCCTACTGAACTGGATCCAGCTTTTCCCTGATATTCCAGTTTGGTAGACAAGAATCTGAACTTGCTCTCCAGCAGCACTCACATGGGACTGAAACATGCAATATTGGGGTGATTTTGCAAAGCTTCCTCATTTCTTCTCAGGCTTCAGATTTTATGATTTGCACAGATTTGAAATGTTTACGAGTTCCAGTCATTCAGCTTTGCTCATTTACCATTTCTGTGTCTAAACAAGATTTCAAGCCCAGATTGAACCATGGGCCACAACCTCCTTTAAAGGAGAAGTCCTCTGAGCAGACAAAGACATCTGGGGACAAAAGCAAAGTGTGCACAGGAGCAAAAGTGTTGGAACTGCTTTTGTGCCCTCGTAAGAATCCATTCATGTTTGCAAACACAAAAGCTTGGGGCTTTTCATCCACAGCTAGAGCAGACCTTTCATTTTATTTCCCCGCTTCCTTTTTCTGTTTTTTGTTTGTTTGTTTTTTTAATCCTGCCACGCACATTGATCTTAGCCTGAACAAACTGTCCATGAGTGACTGTTCTTTACACGTCTTCATGCAAGTCAATTACCCAAGAAGAACACAGCATGCTGTACCAGCTCATTCAGGCTTTTCTTCCTCAAGCTTAAAATCTCCCTAACTCTCCTGTTCTTCACAGGCCTGCTCTTCATCTCTAGCTGGACTGAAATTCAGTAAATATTACACTTACAAGGTAACAGGTCTGGAATGTGAAGCATTTAGAGCTCAGCAGAGTCTCTTCTTGGCATCTCAACATATATACTTGGTTGCTTAGTGCCAAACAATATTCAACTGGCTTTACTCAATTCAAATGAAGATCTTAAATCCCAGGACTATATAAACATTGTTTACCAATCAAAACCATAGTTAAGAGAAATGTAAGGGAAAAGACAAGTGCTACTTGCCTTTTTAGAGTCCCAAAAAAGTGTAGTGTCTCAAACAAACCTTTCAATCTGGAACACGTGTTTACATTTTTGTTATCATCCTTCATAAATGAAAGACAAGAGAGAGCGGATAAAGCCTCGTGCTTTCGTGCATTCCGTGTCACGTTATCGGCTGTACAACAGCAAGGACCAACACATGCAGACTTCTGTCATTTTATGACAAGGTTTACAGGACAGCACTGAAAGCCAGCTGAAGGCTTTTCCCAGATGGAGGGTCTGGCACACATCTGACCACTGACCTGCTCATACTTAATCAGCCCTACCACTGAATGAATTAGGAGAGCCAGACTGGAGGCATCTGCTGAAAGCTATCTTCCACAGCTATGAAAGCAGAAGATGCATTTATCCAGCCTTTTCCTTACATGCAAAAGATACTGCTGATATTGAAAAACAGAGTCATAAAGCAACGATGAAGTTCAAATTCTTTTTATAAACAAGCATGATTGAAGAGCACCACACAGCATAGCTTGGGAAGGAAAACTCCATGTATTTCTTACCTGCTGACCTAGGGCTGTGTCCATACAGGCTCAGCCTTGACAAATGCTAACTTCTAAGTGCTCTCTTTAGAACTGCAAGACCCCCTAAGGCTGGAAGAGCTCTTCTGAGTTTAATGTTTGCTCCTGCTAACTTAACGGCATGGATTAGATGCTTCCTGTCCAGCACAGTGAGCTGTGAAAGCACAAAGAAGAGACGTGATTCTCAGCTTAAAAACTTCTCTCCCGTCTGGAATGCGACGGCTGGCCATGCCTACGTACCAACACTTGGTTAGCTCGGAATGGTACAGCTGGCTACATTGTAAAGACTTCTTTAAGTGAGATGCACTGACTTTATGCATTTATAGATCAGAATGGGGAAAAATGGTAATACAGCAAGTAAAATTCAAAATGAAGGTAAGAAATAAACTCACCTTTCTCCTCCCAGAGCAACCAGTGGTCTCGAGACTTTCTCAGTGGCACTGTAACTAAATGTAAATGGTTTGTCTTATTGCAAATTGCAGAACTGCTCACCTAAACGGTTTATCTGGCTGAAGCTGTAACACTGCTGAATTAGTAGTGTCTGTGAAAGGAGCAAAGATGATCCAATTAAGACATCTACGCAATACATGGACAGCAGAGGCATCCAGCATTTCTTCTGAGAGGTATTGTTAACAACAAAAGTCATCTTACTCAGCGATAAGAGTTTACCTCAAATACAACTTTACTAATCTACATACAGACTATATGGTGCTCACATACCTTGAGGCAGAAAGTTATGCCTTGCTAACCTAATCCTCAGAAGCATGAAAGCCCATGCTCCCCACGTGTGAGCAGTGCATTTCTCTACTGAAGCTAAGAGAAGAGAGCTACTCCATAATGACATGCCTGTAGGATGGCTGCAGTAATGCTAAACAGAATGCCAAAAAAACCCCATACATAAAACCACCGGCTCAAAAATCATTTTACCATTAAGCCTGGCCATGCAAACTGCTCACAGGTAGTGAGACCCTACTGGCAGGTAAAGAGAGATTGCCATATGTGCAGAGGACAGCATGTTGCCATGGTCTGCCACAGCTACCAGTAGGGAAAGGCAAAAAGATTCCCACCTTCTCCTGTTGTGGGGGAGAGAGAGACAGCCAAGGCAATAGATCTCAGCTCAATATTAGACATGAGAGGAACACAGAATGCTGTTAACTACTAGCTCCGCTTCAGTCTCTTCTTGCTGATACCGGATCTGGAACTGCATTGCCCTGGACTGAATTGCAGGTTTTAACTCTCAAAATACAAACCAGAAACAAGGAAAATCCCTTTGAATCTAAGACACCAATACTCAGCATAGACGCTTAGGCAAGAAACTCTGACCAGCGGCAAGATGTGGGAAGACAACTGCTTCTCAGACCCTGCTGTTCCATTTGAATGTTTTTTTTAACCCTATGCTAGAAACTATTAGATACTGATGACTAAAAGTGATTCATTCCACCTGTCCACTTCTTACTCAAAACCACCCTTTTCCAATCTGATCTAAATTGTAGTCTCCAACCTTTACTGGTCCAGCCACGTTAAGAGTGAGTAAATAATGCTGTTGTGAGCAAGTGAAAGCATTACCAGCTTGCTCCAGAACAGTGATAATTTTTTTTTTTTTTTAGAAAAATAAAAATTACAAAATGTATTGCCAAAAAAGCTATAGTCAAGCGTTTGAGCTTTTCAAGTCCTGGTATTTGTTATTGCTATTACAAAACTTTGCTATTTCCCATATTCTTTAAAAAAAAAAAAAAAAAAGACAAAGAAAAAGAAAAAAAGAAGAGAAAGAAGATCGTTTTTCTGAAACACTTCAGGCTAACATAGTAAGATGTCCTAGACAGCTTTCCCAGTTTTAAAACCATCCCATTTCAAATACTGGTTAATGTAAATCTGGAAAGTTGCCTTGTCTGGAGTAAAAATCATATACAGATTGAAAAAGGATTAAGTTTTTTGTTACAACAGATGTACATTTTATACTTTAACCTTCTAGTGTCTGGAACAAAAGAGGGGAGCTGGGGAATAAGGAGGACAGAGAATGGTACAGTTCCCTGCAACAGCTGTTGCTGCAGGTATGTACTCTCTTTTCACAATACACAAGGTAACACAGGGCATTACAGACACTCAACTGTTATTTTAGAGCGCAGACCCTCCTTGTGACAGGTTAACACATGAGGAAATGGCACAAGTTCACACCATAGTGGGCACTCAGTTCTCGTCTGTGCTATTCATAGCTGAGCATTCAGGTTTACAAGGCTAGACTAGTTTTCCTGTGTCCAAATAAAACAGCTAGATGGATCCAGTTGGATCTTCCAAAGCACAAGATAAACATCTTTTCCCTGAGACACTACAAATGCCAATCACTCCAAGTGTGGCCACCTGCTTCAGATTCATCTGCAGAGGACTGGCTTTTAGATATACATCACCAAGACTGAGCTTCCGATTCCTTTTTATTGGTGAGTTTTATCACACACCGAAGGAGGCGTCATGGTAACAAAACCGTGGTGCAGGACAGCTCTAAATCAGAGGGACCTGAGTGTCAGGAGTATGGACACATGCCACGAGCAGGCTCACAGTATTGCCAAGACAATGGAACTACACCCAAGCTTAACAACAGATTATTTTTTGCCTGTTTTTAATGGTGATTTTTGCTCAATTAAGTTCAACCCTTTACCTCTACCTGAAGTTTCACCTATTTTGTTTACAAGTTTTGCAATAATTGCAAAAAAACCCCAGCTTCCTATTTGCAAGCAACTTAATTTCTGCTTTTTTGGGCATGCATAAATGTTTGAGACAAAATTTGTTAGAGAAAGAGGCACTCATAGAAACACACACACATACATGCACACCAAGAAACCAAAAATACAAAAGGATATATATTTCAGACTAACAGATGATATCCAACTAAATATTAGAAAAAGATGTTCTGACCATTTATGATTCAGAAGGATCCAAAACTAACGCAGACTCCAGACAGATCACATTCAGTGAAAGAGCTCCACAAATTGCATCATACAACACCATGACTGCGATAATGAATATGGATAGCAATTACAGAGTCAACGTCTGCATTTCTTAAAGATCAAAACAGACTAGGAATGCACCGGTGGCTTCTCAGAATAACCTAAAGAAGGATTTAAAAACACATTAGTTCAAAGGAGCATGAAAAATATGGTGGCTCTTCATAGCAAGTTTTGAATTTTCTTCTCTGCATGCATTATTAGTCACATTTCCTGCTGGTGGGGCTTGCAGGTATTCAGCTGACCTCTGCCTACAGAAGTAAGGCTCCAGAAATTATCTGTACTGCTTCAGTCATACGACACTGGCACAAATTACACAGGATGCTTAAGCTTCTTAAGAACCATATCCAGAGGGAACATCTCACTGGAAAGCAGGTTGCGCAACAGGGAACTGTGCAGAGAGTTTATTGTTAAGTGTTTTCTTTGAAGTACTGGTTGTGTATCCTGAAGGCAGAGTCCTTCTAAACACTGATACACAAGAACATGTGACAGTGAAATATTGTACATATTTACACAAAACAGTATGCTTCAGGACTATTCTAGCTCTACCCAAGCCAAGTCTGACCTACTGTCAAAAGGAAAAGCTCCACATTTCAGAGGTGGAACTTCAGAATTCACAATGTAGGTATATTCAAAATGCACATGTGCGTTACATCTATAATGAGATATAATTATCTTTTTCCTGGCTTTGTATATTTGATACACAGACACTAAAATACTACAGGATCACAGATTCAAATAAGAAGTATGGGACATCAGCTAACCACCCTAACAGTCATGCCAAGTAACAAAAGAACAAGTATTTGTAGTTTTCAAATTTACATGACAGTAGGCTATTTTACATACAGAAAAGCATTACTGGAAGCTAGAAGGAGCAAAACCATAATAAGAAGTAATCACAAATATTAAAATGACTGAGAAAATGCAAAAATCTAGTTCAACTGCAAGGGCATGTCCAGACAGCACGGGTTCATAGTATATGGCAGATGAATGAGTTCTCACTGCAACACTCCAGCAAAAACAATGTGCTTTCAGACTGCAAGGAAAAGGTGAAAATAAGCCTTTTACTACAATTAACTGGGATCACACACACACACACACACACACACACACACACACACAAATCTTCCTTTTAGTGCTAGGCATCTCTCTATTAGGGTAGTGTCAAAAGAGACACCAAGTGTCTCACTATGGAGATAAGTCAGATCTAAGCAAGGAGATCTAGCGGCCCAGAGCCTGATGAAAGACAACAAGACTGAATACCTGTATGAAAAGTAATGGAATGGGTCAAAACTCAACCATGCAGAGATAGCCGAAGCATGTAATCGTCAAAAAGTGACAGCAGTTTTTAGGGCAGTAACACCATTAGCTTGGAGTCCACTTTGCTCACTAAGAGTTGTTATGGAACTACTGCATTAGTTTTTTAGGCACTCCTGGCCTCAGGATCATAAGAACTGGTAAGACAGTTGAGTGGACCAGAAAGAATAAACTGAGGAACAGAACCTGCCTCGGCCTGCTCCCCCCGCTTCCCCCCCCCAAAAAAAAAAAAAAAAAATTAACATCTTTTTAGACTGTGATATTCACTGCAGTTTTCTATTTGGTTTGACAAGGTTCCATCTTTCACCTAACTGTAGCTGCAGTTAAGTGACTATTTTAAACCAATAACCCAGGTGGCTTCTAAAAGTAGTGCAAATGGCAACTTCTAAAAACTTTTACACTTGGCCTTTAAAAGTAGACTCTATGAAAAAGGACACGCCAGCAGTGGTGAGGAAACAGACCACTTGCCAAGTCGATCCTTTGTAACCTCATCTCCTACCCTACCATGTATATAGCTGAGATCTTAACTATACTGTCTAGAGGGAAGGAATTTCATATAGAAACACCAACAAGTTTTGGGGAGATTAAATATGGCACACCTACCCTGCAGAGCTGCCACTTATAAAAATTACAACTTTTCAGTTGACTTCAAAAAGGAAATAAAAGAAATACAGTGCAAGCAGACTGCCCTCAGCACAGCTGGAATAAATCAGGGCAGTTCCCCCTGCAGCGAGGACAACTGCTTTAAGTTTTGGCAGCTAAGGATCCAGTTCATGAACATATAGTTCATTTTGAAAATAAGTTACCAAAATGTTAATCTAATGATTAGGTAAACAGCATCTATGTGTGATAAACCACATCTCTGGTTAAACTGTGGCACCACTTGCCTAAAGCACTGCAAACACAATGCCCCCAGTTCCCTTGCCACCTACCCCAAGGGTGGAGGGAAGGACACCTGGACACAGCAAGTGAATCAGCCAAGACTTGAAGCAAAAAGGAAGAGATGGGAAAGGTAGAAAAGATGAGCTCATGTGCAAAGTAACATAACGTATGGGATCAAATATAGGCTGCTGGAAAAAATGGTGCTCAGAAATCACTAACAGTCACAGGAGACAAAGCACCACTGTCCTAGAGACCTGGGCCAGGTACTGTGCTGGCATGAAACTTCGAACAGTCCCTACCCAAAGAAACAAACCCCAAAGAAACCAGAATATTATGTTTCTCATAAATATAAATTGTGTGCTCTGGAACAGCAAACATAGCCAATGTTGTACACTCAGTCCAAAAGATGATACAGCTTTGTTTTCATTTCTTGAAAAGAGTACGAAGAAGTTACTTCTTAATTCATTTGGTTATTTCAAAATAGAGGCCTGAGAGAAAATGCTTAGAAGCTATTTCTCCATTCTTTTCAGAGCTTCCATTTTTTGAAATGGCATCAAATCCTAATTCCATCTGAAAAAATGAACAATAATAATGCAAGATGAGGAGGGTTAGAGCTGAGTTCTCTTCTTCTCATTTTATAGCCTCCTGTAGACATCTGTGGAGACCCCTGAGTAAAAGATACTACAGAATGCTACTCATCATCCATCGGATTGTTTTTTAAAATGAAAAAAAAAGTATGATTGTGACACTGTTCAAATTTGACAAGTGACTTTCACACACAGCCAGCAACTCGGTTCACTGTTTGCAGTATATTCCGACAGAAGGGATCCCCAAGGTCTGTCTCACTTCTCCAAGTACATAGCAAGCTATAAACGAAATAACTGACCAAGGGCCACAGCACAATGTAAAACCACCCTGACACAGACCATAATTAGAAGCAGAGACCCAGGCACAGGTGCATTCAGTCCCTCTCCCCATTCTTCTACCTTGCTTATACAAGCAACACAGGTCTAACAATGCACAGCCTTGGATGCAAAGGACTGTGGACAGATGCACAGTTTTTTACACTTTACCTAAACTTCTGAAAATATCAGCCACAAATGAATACGTTATTCCTTATCTACTTTACTGTCCCTTATTGCTTCTATTAGCAATTACATTTACATATAAGAAAAGATAGTTTTAAATGTAGTGTCAAGTATGTAGTACCAGAAGGTTGGACTAGAGCAGCCTATGAAATCTAATTAAAAAAAAAAAAAAAAAAAAAAGAGCAGGAGTGAGGGAAATAAGGAGTTGTGAAGAATTAAATACAGAACAAGAGTGGAAAAATATTCAAAGAAACTATTTGTTAGCACCTGGAAGAAAACAAGGAGTTGAGTAACAGCTCACATAGACCTGTCAGAAGCAATTAGTGTCCAAACAACCCAAAGTGCCTTCAGGACTGGATAAAAGGCTTTGCAAATGGAGGAGAAACCACAGATGACATTTATCTTGACTTCAGTAAGTTTGGACACTGACACACCCATTACTAAATGAGGGAGATATGGTCTGACAAAAAAAATACAGTAGGTAGGCTGCAAGACTGGAAAACTGCCCTAAGGAAGTAGCTGTCAGTGGTTCCTAGTTAAAAAAGAAGCATCGACCCAGCCAGGGGCTGCAGAGGAGTGAGATTACTACAGAGCCATAAAACAGACTGACGAGTAAATTTGGCCACAGCCACAGCTGCCACAAAAAGCAAGGCAATGATGCATTTTCCATGATGGATAAATCATGAGTAATTCTGAGCTGCAGCAAGGAAGGTTTGTGCTAGATACCACGAAAACATTTTGACGTCAAGGATAATGACGATGCAGTATAATAGGTTGCACAGGGTGGTGCAACCTGTGGTGGTGAATGGAAGCCTTTAAGAAAAGGTTACACAAATATCTATCTGAAATATCGTGGCTACAGTCTACACCCTCTTCTGATGCAGGAACAACTGAGCAGCCTCTTGAAGTCCCTCCAGCTCTGCCAACAGCTATCACAGAAGAAACACAAACAGCTCACGCGCCTGAGCTTCATTAATGTATCTACCGATACTTCTATGCATCAGATATTTTATACAAAGTAATTCCAGAATATATGTCACTAAGTCAGGTCTCAGAGGGTGCAGATCAATACAGGAACTCTACTAACATCCACAGACCTGCCCTCCAGCCAGCCAGAACCATGCCCAGTATGCAGCAAGGTATAACAACTGGGAGCACAGAGCTGAAGCTGCCACACACAGACAGCTCCTACTGCAGCCAGTGAGTGACAGGCTTTTAAAACCCTTCCTGTGGTAATGACATCTACATGCTATTAATTACAGACATACAGACAGATTAACTTAAAAGTTTAACAATGTTTCTTTGAAACATTCTGTTTCCTGGGTAATGCACTTGGAAGTTTGCTGCAACTATCTAATAAAACATAACTGATCCTTAAGTTAGAGAGATAAGCCTTGTGTTAAAGGAATTTATACCAGGATATTTAAAATGTGTAATAATGCAAGTATAACGAGTAAATTCTCTGTAGTATTACTATTAAGTTAATGCTTAAAACAACACAGTAAATAATTATAAGTGATACTCCATGCCCTGGTCTTGAATTGCCCAAACTAGGATGCTATGTTGTGAAGTGCTTTCCTCCAGTGGTGATTCATTATCTTGGGATTGCTTGTTAGATTGCTTGAAAAGTTATATTCAGTGTGAAGAGTGATGGCGAAGTTTTACTAAAATTACTATGATATGCTTTTTTTTTTTTTCCTTAGTCTTTGGCACTATTTCATACTAAACTCTGAACTTACTGCTTTCACTGACGTGCATTTCAAGTTTAAAGCGAAACAGTCCAATAGCTGAAGCCAAAAGTTTGACCTCCATTATAACTGTTGTAATCTTCTGGGAAAATACCCTCTTGACTCTAATTTCTCTTTTCAGACTCACCATGCTGCTGCTGAGAAATAATAGCTATTGGGGCTATAAGGCCAAGATTAATGTCTGGCCCTATAAAAACCCAAAAAAACCAAAAACCCAAAAACAAACAAACAAACAAAAAAAACCAACCCACCAACAAAAACCCAAAAAAGCCCAAACCAAAACAAAAAAACCCACCAGTAGCACTGGATGACACATGAAGTAAGCATGCTGGACTAGCATAGCCATGAGATGATGAACACTATTGCATGAAGAAATATTTGAGATCACATGAAAGTATCTGGTTTCGAGCACACGTTGCCTTTTGCACTGTAGCTGATTATACCACAGAGCATCATTATCTGACTTGTCAGTTTAGAAGGTCTGTAGGGCTGGGAAAAGCACTGCGAGATCGACAGCGCCTCATGCAACAGGGTCCTGATCTCTCACTGGGGCTTGAGCAACTACTGTATTACAAATATTACAGCATTCTTCACTTTGCCTCAATTGGATAGTGTTGTTAGATGGATGCAGCATGTTTCTATCAAGAAATATTTGGCCATGCTTCCACCGGAGTGAAATGATCCCTGTAAATACATGGACAGATTGTGGTTGGCCCTTGGCTCCACACATCAGAAAACCTCTCTGTCAGCAGCTGCAATACGGGGTAAAAGTTGGCTGATGCACTAGCAGGACCAGAATGGGAGCAAAGAAAAGGATCTCTGTTACAGGAGCTGTGGAGAGCCCTGACTCACTAAATGTGGGCAGTTACAGCCTCCCCAGCTGGACTGTTCCTACCCATGGATGTTTTACTTAGCACCTCTCAATAAGACGAAGGCGGGGGGGGGGGCGGGGGGAGGCAGAGGGGGAAGGAATATCCAGAGCGAACTTCTTTCTCTTTTTTCAGTTTTTCCAGCATAGAAGAACAAGACTGCTTTCATGTAGGGTTTTTTTCCTTTGGTGACATCAATAGAAGTTTAAAGTTCCTTGTCAAAAGTGATGAAAAAATTATAAACAACACAGAATAGCTGCCAATGCCCTTGAACGAAGGGCACTCATGATTACCTGCTTAGCTGTCTGTACCCAAAACCAGTACCACTGCTTCGTAACACTAAAAGTAAGATGGGTATTTTGGTATTTACTTGAGGTTAACGAAGTCTCTAAGGCAGAAGTATCCCAGGCCCTCACAGACTTTCCAATTCCAGTCAGAAACATGAATTCTTACCAGGAAGACTCTGCAGGAGCAAACGCCCTTTGCGCAGCACACACGATGTATTTGCTCTTGGTGGCATCGACTGCTTTTAGTCAAGTCAGCACACGGCAATTCTCACTTCCAACCCGAGGGGTATGAATCGCAACAATCCAAACTAGAAGTTTATAAAGCTCATCTCACCATCCCCAGACTTTAACAAAAGCAGATAAAACAAAGTCTCTTGGGTATGTCAAACAGATTGTTTCTTCCACCGGGGAAAACCACAGAAGGATGAGAGAAGTTTCATCCTGATACTGAGGCTTTGTACTGCCTTGAGGTTTCCCATCACTGTTGATGCAATCATGGCTATCAGCCCCTCAGATAATTACCTTTCGTCACCAGCGGTTCTGTCCGTTTTGGCTTCAGGTCAAGCCAGGAACCTGTCATCATTTACTGACTTCACTCAAGGTTCATGGCAAAAGCTGAACCAGTATAGAGAAACACATCACTTAGGAAGGTGGCAGGAGAATCCATGGCATCTCCAGATATCTCTGAAATGCCTTAGGAAGAAGGCAAGAGAATAGTGACAGATTTAGGCATGTCAGACTTGGAAGGCAAGTAACAGAAAATCTTCTCCCTAGAAGCTGTTTTCACACTGGAACCTCTTGTGCAACATGTCTGTGATGAATCCATGAAAGAGGATAGATGCCTCCAAACTTCTCAGAGGCTTAGAAGAGAATTCTTCTCACTCATGTATTTCTGATCAAGGTTGCAACAATGGAGACCAAGGAATTAAGTTCAATTAGGTTTTACCAGGAAACCTGCAAAATTTCATTTCAAAGAATACTCCACGAAGTAAAGCATTTGCAGTTTGCTGACAGCAACCTGTCTGCAGGTCCCCAAAGCCAGAAAGCAATGCTGAAGCATTCCTTCTGCTCAACACTTCACCTCAGCAGCAGGGCTCAGGTACTCTGCAATTCCTCGGCCTCCAAAACCAAACCCACAAATCCAAACATACCCAGAACTTTGAAAAAGAAACAGAAAACGAAAAAAGATATGGGTATCAGAACATTTCAGCATGCATCCAACCCTAAATACACTAAATATAATGGAACAGGATAAAACGCAGACCTAGATCCTA
This sequence comes from Falco biarmicus, assembly GCF_023638135.1. Lineage (NCBI taxonomy): Eukaryota > Metazoa > Chordata > Aves > Falconiformes > Falconidae > Falco > Falco biarmicus. The sequence continues at coordinate 8,888,440 of NC_079299.1, forward strand.
TTCTCAACAGCAGAATCGCATGTGGACCACTATACAAAAAGGGGGTTCATACAAGGTGATAGTGATGGTGGCCAGGCACATGGGAGCACCCATCTTGCCTTACTAGGTATTCAAAATCACACACACAGAAACTCACACTGGATTGCCCAGCACAGATTAGTATTTTCATTCTATTGCTATTTATAACAGCAAGTTGGTCTCTCCTCCTTTTGTTTTTTGTTTTGTTTTGTTGTTGTATTTTTTCTTTTTTTAAGCAGTGGGCATCACTGCTCAGCTGTTCTAAAAGTGGTCAGGAAATTTCAGGACTGCCTTGCAGAGAGCAGAGGAGATAAAAGCAAGTCCCGCGGCACAAGCTCCGTTCCTCTCGCCCCACCTCTGCCAGGAAGCGCTCCTGTTCCCCTGGCAAGCGGCGCAGCTGGCTGCCTCCGCCTGCTCGGCCAAGGGTCCAGCGAGCAGCCTTTCCAAACTATTCCCTGGCTGGAGGAAGAAATGAAAGCAAGTCATTTTCAAGAAAAGCAGATTGGATTGTCCAACCCTTTCACTCTGGGGAGAAAAAATAAAGAAGAAAAGGGAATTATACCAGAAGTAAAAGTGTAACGGAGAAGGAAAGGTGAAAGAAAACTGCACATTTTTTTGCATTGCAGAGAAGTTAAGATTCACAGACTCAAAGCACAGGCATCTTTAAACAATTAAGATAAAGACAGTGGGTAATAGATGATTGTTAGCTACAGAGGGAAGTGAAAGTTTTTAACCACATTAAAATTGTGCAATCTTTCCTGCTTTGTAATAGTAATTACAATTAAAATTATTTACGCACTGGTCCACTGTAACAGAAAAGCAGAGACTTTAAACCCCTCTTAGGCAAAACTCTCCAGCCAGCAGAAGTTAGTGGCACTAGCTGCCTGCATGCAGGAACTGCACACCCGCCTGCCCATGTGGAGGTGCCCTGCTTTCAACTCCTTCCTCCACTTTTCACCCCAGCTGCCCTCAAAAGCATCCAGGCAGCTGGCTTCTGAAGACTCCTAAAATGCTTCATGGACTGCATGAGAAACGTGGCTGCTCACTGAGCCCAGAGACTACTATGGAGATGGACATGGAAGGATGACACGTTGAAGAACAAACAGTACAATACAACAAAGCTTGAAGCAGCTCATCTGCAGAATGGCATGTACAAAGAGCCCCAAATCATGCTATAAATCAGGGCTATCAGAGAGAAGACTGATGTTGACTAGCTGGTCATTCTCTTTTATACAGTAACTTGTCAAAGCAGACTGTTCCCTGAAGATACTTGCTAGAGTTAGCTCCAATTCAGTGTTAGAGGATGGATTCAATGAGAGCATCTGCTCATACTATTTAAGTACATATATTCCTAATTCCAAGGTACTTTTACTAAGTCCCTATTACTAGGATGATTTATGATCCATCGTGCCCTCTACACTATTTTGAACAGAACTGAGATTTCTTTATAGATTAAGGGCTCAGACCTCTGGGTGGGGTAGGAAGAACACCTCCACTAACTACTCTGCAACATGGAGTCACCAAACTGAGTCAGTGACTTGGAGGTCTCCCACGTCCTGTGCTATTGAATGTGGAAAAGAAACCCAAAAACATTGTTTGCTTTCCAAAATTATGGCTTCTGGCAACAGAACTAACCTTACACGGACTGTCTGGCTCCTTGCTTCTCTGAGGGAAGAGCTGCCAGCTGTATGAGCACTAGATAACCCATCACCACCTACTTCCTCCACTCTCGTTAGGAGTGGTGGGTGGCACTGCTCCCACCAGCACAAGGGCAACCCACTCTGTCAGGCCGCACCTTTTTATCTGGTTCCTGCCCAGACACGGTACTCTCTGATCACCTGGTTTCTACAGACTCCTTATTTTAGTTTGGTGGACAGGTAGAAATGACACAGTTCCACCATCAACAAATAAAACCACTCTGGTCAGAAAACTGTGACAGAAAACAAATGCAACCATAAGAAGATAAAATTTAAAAATGCAACTATATACTACAAACAAAAGTAGAAGTAGCTGCTGAGAACCACTACACATCAGAAAATAAGAACTGCAGAAAACAGATGAGAAAAATCAAATGGGTGTACCAACTTCATGGCCAAGAAACTTAAAGATGAGATTTACTTAAGTACTAAGGAAGCCTAACAGTGACATTCATCCATTACAAGATAAAAACTGTTGACATAATAATGCAGAAATATGAAATGTGCTTCTGCAGATAAAAAAGCCAGGCAATCGTAAGATGAAAAGATGATTTTTTTTTTATTCCAGCAGCAACTCAGAAGGTCTTAAAACAGCTACTACAATCAGACATTGTAAAACCAGCAAGACCAGATAACTTGGATGAAGACTTTTCAAAGAGCTGTCCAAGAAACTATCTAAATTGTTAAAACTGGCTTTCAATAAATCCCAAACACTGGAAAATATCTTAAGGATTTGAGGCAGAACATATTTGCTAATATACAGTCCTAAACAGAGCAACCCATGCTATCTCACATATACAGTCAATCTTCTATTGATCCCAGAAAAAATAGACAAAGTGCAGGAATGAGAATCAGCTCAGGCTCAGAGGAACTAAGGGAGCATAACCAACATCAGCAAGAAAAACAGATGTCACTGGTCCAGTATCTTGGTGAGTAACACCGACAGTCCTGTTGGTAAGAACCTTGTTTTAACATAATGTACTTGAGTAGCTGCAAGACATTTAACCTGGTGCTACATAATGATTTCATTAGGAAACAGGAACAACAGGACACCAACACGGCCTGGCAGTAAATGAATCAAAGCTTTGCTTTTTTATGAGACTACAATGATATGCAGCCTGAGAGACAAGCTTCTAACAAGGTCCCACAAGGCTCATTTTACTGTACTCTACTATCTAATATTTTTATTAATCACCTGGAAGGAAACTAAACCATTATTAACCAACTGCAGATGAAATAATGATATGGATGTGACAAATAGATGCATTGCGAATACAGTGACTTGAAGCCTTTTACATCAAGATGTAAATGTCAGTAGAATCAATATGAAAATACAACTCTAGGACAGAGAAACTAGACCATACTTACAAAACAGGGGACTCCATCCTGGGTCAGCACCTCTGAAAAGAACTTGGGGAGGGGGGGAAACCTGGTGGATAATCACCGAAACATGAATTTTTACCTCTCCCTGTAGAGCTCCTGGCAAACGCGCTTCCAAAATTAGCTGCATTAACTGTGTAATATTGAATTAGAGCAAAGTCTGCAACACACATGTACTTGCTAATGGCACAGCCACTGCTGAAGTACCATGTCCAATACCGCTGTCCACAATCTCAGCAGTAAATGAATAAAGTAGAGGAGTTTCATAGGGAAACTGTAAGAATAACTGAAAAAGCTAGGCTGCGCCTCAAGGAGCACAGCATACTGAACTTAAGAGAGCTGTGGCTCGATCACAGCCTATGGATCTGAAACACACTCAAAGTCGGGTAAAGCAGCCCGTGCCGAGCTCCTGGCTGCCTCACCACAGGGTCTTCCAGCAGCCACACGAGCTTGCTCTCAGCCACATCGGTTCCTGTCTGTGAAACTTGCTTCTCCTGCAGATGCCTGCACAATGCCCACAAATTTGATAATGGGCCTTCAAAAGAGCAAGTGAAGGCTTAAACCAGATCCAAATGCCAGAACTTGAAGCTGAACAACTTAAAACACAAAGATGCTTGTTTCTAGTGCATGTAATTAATCACTGAAACGATTTACCAAGCATGGTGTGAATGCCCCTTCAAAAAGGAATTAATTCAGCAAAATTCAATGGCCTCAAAAACGCAGGCAGGGAGATCATAAGACCACCATGATGGCTTTCAGCTTTTTTAATCTGTAAGTGTCCATTCTACCTTAACTCAAAGCCTCCTAGAGCAATGTCAGTCTCATCCTTTCAGAGGTACGGTATCATATAAATTAGTCATTAGCCATGAGTGTGAACAGACCTGGGGCCTTATACCCTGAGAAGAACATCCCATCCCTGCTGAGATGAGCATCTCCTTCAGTTGTAAGGCAACATTTGTGTTCAATCAGAACCTGCTTACAGGTCTGGCTGTCATTATGTTAAAACACTTCATACTCCTTGACATTGTAATATTGCCTTAGATTAAACAAGAATCAAGCCCTTTGGTTTCATAACCCACGTCAAATGGCTTGGGATCGAATCCCATCCCAACAGGACATAGGAAGTTCCACACAGATAAAATACGAACCAAGCTTTTTTTGTTTTTGTTTTTTTAAAACCAACCAACCAACCAAAATCCCAGCAACCTGTGGTGGATGTTGAGTCCTCCCAGGCTTTGGAAAGTATATAGTAGCAGTACAAACACAACACAAAACAGTATTCAGGGCATTTCTAATCAGTAAAGCAGATTTACCTGAGTCAGGCTTCATCTGAATAAAAGGCTGGATTCTCAAAGGCTACAAAGGAACCACTCCTTTAGGTGCTGCTTAAAACCCTGGCCACAATGACTGTTCTGCTTGCCTAAACAATCACTGCACAGACTCCAGTTTCAACACCACAAGGAAAAATCTGGAGTAGCTTTACTGACTCAAATTAAATTGCTCCAACTTTTCATCCATGCAAAAAACGTACCTCAAAAGTTAACTCATTATTTTGTGAGCCACTTTGAGATGTATCAAGTCAGAGAGGCTTTATGTAAAACCACACGCACCTTCATGCTGCAAGCACAGCTCCTGTTCCCAAACTACTTGGCTTTCCAGCTTGTAAATTCAGCATATATCATGCAGCAAATTGACTTTCAGAAGTTGTTCTCCTGGCTCCAGCTCTATTCAGAACTGACTTTTAAGATTCTACCGATAACGCAAAAACACCTTGTTGGCTTAGCCCTGACCTATCATTACCATCTACCGCACAGATATTTGCCACACTCTTATTCACAGCCTTCAGATTCTTGCCTGCTCTGGGTGCTGAGGTCTGATCTGGCACGTGTTTATAAAAAGTCTCTGGATGTGGAGTGATGAGCTTCTAGACAAAAACTCGCTGTAGGGAGGATGATAGAGATATATTACGGCATGTTTATTTGCCAAGACCTTTGCAGTCAGATGGTCATTTATTTTAGACAGGGGGAGATGTGGAATACCTACAAAGTACAGGACATGAACTCATGCCTCCTTCTCTGCATTCTGCAATTCTTGCCATATTGCTGCCATATGCTTTTCCCAGATGACATCTGACATCAAGTGCTTCTATCAATAAGCTACTAAGGTGTTTATTTTTAAAAGTGGTTCTTTCCCCCCCCCCCCTTTTTTTTTCACAAGGCCTTATGCAGAAGAATATCTCCAATGGCAACTCAATAAAAGGGAAAGCACCTACAGTAATACGTCCCGGCATATCTCGAGGATGTGGCTGTTCCCTGAAACAAAGGAATGGCACTTAATACCTCATCCAAAGACTTTTGGAGTCAATGGAAAGACTTCCAGTGTTTTCAGCAGACTTTGGACCAGTGCCCTTAATCTGCGGAACATACTCTCAAAAGGCAGAAAAATGGAAAGGTTTGACTGTATCACATGTATAGCTGGCCTTGTAGCAAGTGTGCATGAGGCAGATTCCTTTCCAGACTCTACCTCAACAAATACACTTCCAGCCAGAGAAAATTAAGTCTCCCAATAAAGTGGGTAAATAATAGGATTCCAACTTGGAAGGAGGTAAGTTCCTTCAGACACATGATATTGTTGTAACTCAGTCTCTGGCCACCTTTATAAAGATGTCTTTTTCTAGATCCTTTCGGGGCTCTTTTCTTCCCTGATTAGAAAGAGGAATGTGAAATTTCCAAATACATGGCTCCTAGCATTGGGGAGAAATGCAATCTGGGATGGGGGAATCCAGATGGGAAGAGGGAGAGAAAGCCCTGACCCCCAACCATCTATTCTGAGTCCATCCTAACTGGGATGAAGTTGCTCACTTAGCTCCCTTGCTTTCCAAACTGTATATCCTGGCAGGCAGCCTCTCAGTTCCTATCACACCACCAGATCAGAACAGCAGATTTATTTTCAAGAAAGCTGGAACTTGTTCCTCACTCACAAACCTGAAGCTGTATGTACGTTTGCTGCAATAGCCTGCCATTATACGCTAGATAAACACACAACAAGCACAACAAATGGAATGTACAGACATCTTTCAGCATACCTCAATGTTGAAATGCGGCTACTTCACTTCCAAAGTGTGCATCAGGAAAAACTGGAGTATAGAGCAGTGATTGGCCCAAGACATATACAGCCCTTGCTCTGCCAGGGAGGCCCAGAGCCAACTGCAACAGCCAAGAAAACTGGGCTGGATCTCAGAGATTGGGTGAGAATGAGAACACCAAGGATCTGCAGGGATCCAACACATCTCGAGGCAGTTTAAAACATCCTATCATACTGGAGTATACAATATATCACTTACCCTTCCCTGAGGGCAAACATCCCCTATACTGCCTGTAGGCATTTGGACAAAGACATGAGCTGCCGATACTGCACGTGTTGGTGGACCGGACACCTGGCATCCATCAATTTTGCTTACTAGGTATTTACTAAGGTGCTCTGCTTTGGTATTATCCAGTCAACTGGATCAATTCCTGCATCAAACCCTTGAAGGAAGACCAGGAACTGCGACACAAAGGGCCAAGCTGCCCCTCCATTGCTGTGTTCACGGGGAGCAGTGACATCTCTCAGCTCTGCTAACCTGGGCTACCCCTGGGACCCAGCAGAGGAGCAGCAACCTGCCACAGGCTCCGCTGAGTGCCAGACCCTGACCACGCTGTGCCTGCCAGCCACTTCTGCCATCATTTCAACCCACTCCTGCGTATGAAGAAGGTAAATTTGCTGCATTGTTTTCACATGTCACTTGGAAGATGGAAAGACCTGCGGGTGTTCTTCTTCCTAGTGTACATCTTGGCAGTCCTAGAGAAGGTCTTTATGACTGTTTGTGCAAAGCCCCCCCCCCCCCCCCCCCCCCCGAATATATTATGTATATTGGACAATGCCCACTCACGTAAGCAAAGACTACTCTCTGATCAGTTTGGGGTATTGGAGATCATCTGGAAACACAACAGTGGGCTGAGGATTACTAATTATTATTGCACAGAAGCCTTCATGAAACATGGGACTGCTAGGTACTCTCTGACCACTTCAAAAAAAGAGAGTCAGTGCTGTTAATATCTATTAGTTTTTCAGCCTCCTGAGTATAAAGTCCACCCACAGGGCTGGGTTTTTTTGTGGGTTGGTTGTTTTTTTCCCATCCCAAGGAATGAAACCCAACATGTTCTGATTCCTATCTTTTCAGTCATCACTATGGTAAAGGTAAGTTACCATCACCATTTCAGCTGAGCTAGCTGCTGAATTGCAAATGCTACACGTAAACAAACACAAGAGAAGGAACTTCAACAGGCTTAGCTCGCCTTTTTAAATTCAAAATTCAAGGCAGGGGTTTAAAAGAGATGAAGCCAGGGAAAACATTGGATACTAACACCAGCCAAACAGGGAAAAATAACGAAGTTGTAAGCCTGAAAAACTGAAATGGAAAGAATGACAGATTTACTGCTGCATTTGATGCACATAACCACTGATAGACTCTCCCCAGGAAGTGTTGAAATTACCATCACTGAAATGAATCCAGAAGCTAAAAATTAAATTATCTTTCCCAGAACATTCCAATCGGGGCTTTGGCAACAACAGATGTTTTAATGCTCTTAAATATATGCACACGCATGTGTGCATGCATGCACACACACACACATCCTTAAGTACAGTATCCTCTTTCACGCAAGACCTCCCTCTTAGTTTTCACAAAGTCAGACTGAACTTACGGTCATTCTGCAAAGTCTTTTCTTCAAAGTCTGCTCAAATGCACAACTGTCAGATTAAGCAACCCATAAGGAGTCTTACAGCAGCTCCAAGTTATGAATGAATGGTTATTAGTGAACTTGCTTGTCAGGACAGATGTGATATTTGTCAGTGCAGTGTGGGTTAGATATGGTGGGAAGGAGCCAAACAAGCAAAGTGAGAGGTCAGTGTCACAACATTTCCCTTTTCCCCCATCTCAGTTCGCCTAAAACAATGCCACAGCTTTTGCTGAAGTGTAATAAAGCAGTCTCTTTTCATGCAACCTACCATGCTTATTTGAAAAGCAACAGCCACACAAGAAAAGTGGAAGAAAAATGGGTGCAAAAGGAGAGAAGAACATTGTTCTGGTGCAAGAAACGTACAGTGGAGGCACAAACACGAGACTGACAGAAAACACCACATCTTTAGAAATTTGGTAACACCTTCATCAAGACCACCCTGTGGAAGCTGAAACACCATGCATTATTTTTCTTGTATTAAAACGTATTATTACAAGGATCGCAGGCTAATTCACGTTGGAAGGGACATCAAGTCCAACCTCCAGCTCAAAGCATTTTCAGCTACGAGGACAACTTATTTATACTTTATACAGTTATGGATAATATTCCGAAGTCAGCATCACACTGTGCTAGGTCTTATGTAACAAAAAAAAAAGAGGCTCCTGCCCTGAGGGGCTTTCAATAGGAAAAGGCTCAGCTCTACAGTCCTGAAGATCATGAATACGCCAATAAGCATCACAGATTAAATGAAAAGGAATCCTCGCTCACTGTCCAAACTAAAACCTGAATGAGAGAGAGATGTTCTAAAGATCCTCTCCACACTCTCAGCCATAAGCCTGCTGCAGGAATGCCTGTGAGGTCTAGCATCTCCTGGAAACCGAACATGGATGCCAGAGAACCCAAACAGCAACACAAGGTCTATTTCAGCAGAGCCTGTCTTTCCACAGTGAACGAGCAGTCTCTCTGTGCTGCTGCCTAAACTCATCCCACCAGTCCTCGTCTGCAAGGAGCCAGGAGCTTTCCAAGCAGCACGCATGTGTGAACCGCCGTGTGGCTCCCTTTGGAGAGCCTGGCTGGTGTAGAGAACACTATGCTACCCAAAGAGGCAATTTCTCTACTCTGGACCAACCTGCAGAGCACCAGAAACTTGTAAAAAGCTGCTCACCAGACAGGTCTAACGAAGCCAGGTCTAGCACTTCATTTCTCCAGGGCCAACCCTGTGCCATTCGAGGTAAGAGAACAGCAGTACTAAACATGCTCATGAGCCATTCAGAAATTAAAAAATGAATGGCCCCACTGGAAGGAGATAAACCACAACCCTTTATGCTAAGTTGTTTTTTTTCCAACTCCTCATCCTCTTGTCTCAGACAAATCTTTGAAGTTTATCCTTTACACCATGCAGCCGTATGTCTTGTAGAGTTGGGTGCCCAGCTGCAGTTGCTTATCAGCAGCAAGGACAGTGAGGACAAGTGTGGGGGAGCTGTTTTAAGAAGAAACATAGCTGCTTCTGAAAAGGATCTTCTGAAAGACCACCGCAGGAAGCCAACTGACAGCGATACTGGAGCTAGGCACCTACTTGTCCACATCACAGATTCGAAAGGATACATGCAACAGCCTGTGGCTGAAGGCAGGATGTACCTTCCCTAAACAAATGACCAAACCAAACTTTTTAGTCTAAACAAATCAGCAGAAACATCCATCACAGTATTACATTAAATAACACCTGGGGTGCGTATCATCCTCAAGCTAAAAACTGCCTGCTTGAAAACATTTAGCATGTGGTTTCACAACAGGAACGGAAACATTTGTGTGTGTTCGCTCATGACTCGTTTTGTCACCATCCCCTGGGGTTCCTCTCTTTATCTGCAATACAGGAGCAGTCTAGCACAGACACTGCAAACGCAAAGAAGCCAGCTGCCCAGCAGCGTCAGCCTTCTTCGGGATCACGGGAGCACTGCAGAGCCTCTTCTTGCCTCTCTACAAAAATCCTGTAAAGCATTTCCTTCTCACTGGGCTCCAATGCCCAAATGACAGATTTCAACACAGCGAGAGGGATTTGAACTGTCTGGCTTTGTCCATCCCTGCAAATGCACCATAAACCGGGCCCCAATTAAGGAAGCTAATTAGGCATACACAGAGCCTTAATGTTAATGAGTCCATTCATGTGTGTGAAGCTCCCCGCATATTTCAGAATGGTGCTGAAGAAGCTCACCAAGGACGACAGCCAGGAGTTCTCATTCATCTTTTTGCTCAGCTCTGGTGCAGGCAGGAATTTCAAACTGACAGCAAAGCACTGGAAGTAGTAACTTTGAAGTAACACAGCCATCCTGATGACCGCTACCGTTCTCACACAGCGCACCAAGGATAAGCAAGGCTAAAACCAGCAGCTAATGAAGGCGATGCTCCACTTTCTTCACAAAATCACCTGCTCATACCCAGTCCTGCAATTAAGTGGAGCCAGCAAGAGTGCCATGAGCTCTGGGTACTCTCTGTGTATCTCCAGCCATGAGCAGAAGACAAAGACACACTTCCAGATAGGTCTGTGGGACCATAAAACAATTAAGACTGCCAGTGGGCTGGGAGGTGGGGAGCGGCAGGGGCAGCAATGCACATCTAACTCTTTCACTCAGCAAATTAGAGCAAAAGTGCCTCTTTACAACAGACACCAGAGACAAAGAATTCAGGAATACAGACTGACATTTCTGTCTTGCAGGTCTTCCGACCTTGCAGTGTTAAAGAGAGGGGCCATGGGTGTTCTGCTTTCCTGTAGGCTTCATCCTCTGGAAGAAAGTGGGGGACCACGTACCTTGCCAGACCAGCTTGCAGACCTCCCCGTCTCTGAGCCTGTCACCTTGCTTACAGCAAGTCGCTGGTGATTCAGAAGGCAGGCAGGGAACACAAGTAGTGCACCCCACCATCTGCTCCGTACGAGTGGGAGTGGAAGAAGAGAGCTCTCTTTGACTTTAGCTGCCCTTCGTGAGTGCACCACAGCATGACATTTTATTATCCCTCATAGCATGTGGAGGACTACTGTCCCAAAAATTACCCTGCCCTTTTTCAAAGCCATTCACAGTTTCCTGGGTTTTTCACCATCACCTAGGACGACTGCAATATGTGCCATTCATGAACAAGCAGTAAGGAAATATTCCTCCCACCTCTCTCCTCGGGGGAACCTTTGCATTGCTTCAGGTTCTCTCTGCAAACACCTCTTACAAGAGGTGCTCCAGAGCACAACCATTGGGCCAGTATAGCTAGAAGGTCTTAAAATAAGGCGTTCCTTCCGAGATGGTTTCCGTATCATTAACAGCACAGGAAATCCTAAAAGATTAAGTTCTGTGTTGTGCTAAATGTAAACACACACAAGCTGTGCCGCAGTAGCTGGTAACATTGTACTAACGATGCTGGCAGATGCGGAGCATGGCTGCTCCTGCATGAGTAATTCTGGTACCCTGAAGACAAGGAGTCCACGTACATATAATTGCTGGTAAATCGCGTCCTTGTTAAAGTAGAAGCATGTCATTGTGCCCAGCCAGTTTATAATGTTGTCTTTCATGAGGCGAATATTCAGCAGAACTACAGTCTATGTAAAGCAATATTCATGGTCCAGAGCTCCTGAGAAGACTAAGCCTACCACCCAGTTCAGGCTGGAACGCGAAGGGGCTCCTTCATACCAAAGTAGTTTAAAATCCGCGCAAAGCCAGGCTCAAACCCAGGTGAACTGTGAGTTCTTAGGCTACTGAGTACTTGCAGACTTATCTCCAAGAATGCAGAAAACGTAAAAATTTACCTGTATTAGCATGAACTCATCAGTACCAACCAGCTCATTAACTGACATAAAAATTGCCAGGAATGAAGAACTAGGTGCCAGTCCCCACATACACGTGTTGCCTGTTTTTCTCGAGCATCCCCTTTATGCACTAGTATTACAATTCACAATCCTTAACTGTGCTGGCATTAAATTTGTTTATTGTCACTGTAAAGGCAACTGTCACCCAGCCTCAAATAAATAACTGAAGTATCAGGCCCTAGATAATCAATGAAGAGCTGACAAGTAATAAACTTCTAACATGATCCAGCTTTCACAGGAATCAGTATTAAGCACCTACTCAGGTAACTGCCTCGGCACAGAACACGCATGAACTCTCTCTGATGCTGTGCTCAGCTTCCATATCCCACCCCCCTCTTTAAAGCGCTCCATAAAACAACTCCACTTCTGCCTGCCAACTGGACTTAGGAGAGATTCAGACTTTCAGTATCTAATCCATGCTGTCACGAGCACAACACAGGCAGGCATGCTTGACAGACAAGAGCTTGTTGGTTTTTCCAAACCTCTTTGTAGTATTTTCTTCCACCACTACTTTTCACATCTGTTGGTTTTGAGTCCGGCAGTCTCTGACTCACTCAATTTCCACATATATTCTGACTTGATGAGTCTTTAACCTCAAGTGGACTGTCAAGCCAGAGGCCAGATGCCCCCTTACTTCCTCAGCGCAAACTATCAGTAAACCTTAGCATAACTTTACTTTGAGCCTTAAACTAACAGCATGTGAAAAGATTAATATGAATAAATTCAAAACTAATCAGATCCCTTCTTTAAATGTTGACACAGTATTATTTATATCCCATAAATACCTTCTTGACTAAAATTCATCCCAGGAGATTGGCATCTTGCCAGTTCTATTCATATTTACTGTATTTATACAGTACAGTTGGCCAAGGATAATATTTAAGACAAAATATGCCTTAGGGTATATACAATATCTCTTATAGTTTTCCTTTTAAATCTCCTCATTGCTAAAAATATTTAGTCTGAACTTTACAAAATGCCCCACGAAGACCTATCACCGATCTGTAGTGATATATTGCTGACTATGAGTATAATTAGAGCATATTTGTAATACTTGGGCTGTAGTCAGTTACTGAACGCTAACAACTTGCGGTAAAAACTGAACCACTGATCTTTCCCATGCCTTCCATCCAGCTGCTTTTGACCTCCAGTGTGTTCACACTGATCCCCTTCTCCCTCCTGCCTCCCTCCAATGCAGCAGAAACCGTAGAGTTAAAAAAATTCACTCCGATACGTCTAGGAGAAAGTGCCCGCGGCCGCCAGAGCTGCGCTTTCAATTTCCTCCTTTAAAATATGGTGGAGCGATTTCTTCCTTTCTGTCTTTTTTGGAAAGGTTCGCTCCATCCAGTAAAACTAGAGAGCAGTGGAAAAACAGTTAACCTACTTACTCTGATGTTAGCGACAGCCCTTGCACAGTAGTAGTACTGGATCTGCTGCTAACTGGCCCTCCGATCCCAAACGTCTGATGCACTCTGTTGGTAGATACCTGCAATCTCCTTTGCTCTTCCAAAACTTCTATCGATACTTTAGCACAAATCTGGCCTCTAACAACATTTTAAAAATAGATCCTCTTTTGTCAACACCATCCAAGTCACACACCACAGATATTTTAATTTTCTGGAAAGTACGCAGCTGCCTTTCGGACTATCGGTTCTTTGTAGTTTGCTCATGCGTGGAACAGGGGACAGATACGCTCGGGACGGATGCATTTTACAATTCTCAGAGACTCCCCGTTACAGGGTCAACTCCACAAGCCAAGGCACTGCTATCAGCCTTCCCAACCTTTGCCCATAGGTGTTCATTCCTCTGCTCAGGGCGCGATCTGACAGGTCCCAAAACAAAGTGCCGGCTCCCACCAAAACCACGAGCAAAATACCACATTGTATCAACGTGGAAAACAGGCATGACTTACGTGTTCTCACCACGGCTATGAGTTATACTGAACCACTCTGCTCATACCCACTTGGCTCCAAATATAATTTTCTTTTCTTTTTTTTTCCAAAAAGTATTTCTTCCCCGAGGTTAACAAGGGCGGAGTGTATTTACCATGGCTATTAAGGATGGTGCCATAATTACAATAATAAAATGGCTCTGACTGCCAGGATGTCCTGTACCTGATGCTGTCATTTAAGAATAAAGGAAGAAAGGGAGGCAGCTGCACCCAGCGTGGGGTTCAGATACCTTGGCTGGCATCCTAGGACTATCACATGCAAGACGGAGCAAGCCCCAAATCTACAACTTGCTAAACTAAAAATAAATAAGGGGAAAATGCAATTAGAAACTCTAGGATAAAGTTACCAAGATGGCTGCATTATCTATTTAAGCAAGAGGTATGCGCTTTTCAAAAACAGACAGCAAGTATATAGGGCATCTCAAGTGGCGGGGGAGGGAAGAGAGAGAAAAGCGACCTAAATGAAAAGAGTAGGGACTAGGTTTTGGACATGCAAACACTGGAGTTATTTTCTGCTTCTGGTATTTCACTTTCCTCAGTATGATGATGATCTGGATTCTTTTAAGGGAGTGCACTGCTTTTCCTTTCCTTTTTTTTTTTTTTTTTCTATACACTTAAACTTCACTACCAAAACAAAAAAAGGCACATCATTATGATTATTAATCATTCTAAGTGGATTCGGGCAGCACAGAGCATTTGTACACCCACCCACCCCCCTTTTTTTTTCCCCCCCCTCACAAAACGTGGCACGGATCACCAGAAGGTCGTTAAAAACAGCAAAAGGCAGACGGGCTGAGACAGGTTCCAAGAACCGAGGCTACCCAGAAGGGAAAACTTTTCCTGTACCTGAAATGAAAGCGCCCATGAACTGGAGCGGGAGGCTAGTTAAAGTGGGAAGAGGAGGGAGGCTGTCAGCGCCTCTGTCCTCTCTCAGCACCAACCTGAATAGCGGTCTGCGGGACAGTGTGCTGGAGGGGCACAGGCAGAAGAGGAGCCGGTAACTTTTTTTTTTTTTTTTTTTTAAAGACCTCCTTTTCTTTTCAGTTATGGAGAGATGGAAACCTGCCCGATCCAGACACTCCAAGGGAAACAACAGCAGTGGAAAGATATTGGCTCTTTTTGGAGGCTGCACACGGTGCTGCGGGGGAACTCGACCCAGCGCTGGGGGGGGAGCGGGACCCTGGGCGGTGGGAGTGCTTCCCTCAGGTACGCGGTGGTGCGAAGCAGAGGCACCTCTGGGGACTCCTCGGGGACTGGAAAGGGGATCCGAAGCCTCGTGAGTCTGGGGAGACGGCTGACCCCCCCCAACCCCCCCAGCCCCCCAGGCTATATATGTCTATCCCACCACCTAAACAGAACCCTGGAAGCCACCAGCTAGGAGATGCTGAGGACAGGAGCGAACCCGGCAAAGGCAGCAGGTTATGATGCACGGGGCTGGTTTTTGAAGGTGCTGGGCACTGCCAAGCCTCGGGGGCGAAATTACGCACACATGCACGCACACAGGGAACTTACTTTCGGGGTAAAAAGGCTGCATGTCTATTTTGTAAACTTCTTTGGCATAATACTCCTCGTCGCTCCTCTCCCTTTCACAAGTGGCAGCTCTGTGGTTGGCTTTCTCTTGCAGCAGGTCCCTGGTGCTGTTGTAGATGGAGATGACCTCCGGAGGCACCTCCTCGGGCTCGGGGTACTCGTCCGGGGGGCTGGTGAGCTTCAGCTTGCTCAAGATCTGCCCCCGGATCGCCTCGATCCTCTTGCGCATAAACTGATCCATGTCGAGGGTGCTGCAGGTAGACAGGCTGAAAGCCACGGTGGCCAGATCCACGGTGAGCAACACGCTCAGGAGATAGCAGTGCATTTTAAGTGTTTAAATACAGCGCCCCCCAAAAAAAGAGTGACTTTAACAACGAACAACAACAACGAGGAAGGAAAAAAAAAATTAAAAATAAAAAGGGGATGTGTGCAAACAAAGGGAAGATCTGCAGACAAAATGCAGTTAAAAACCGGACTGCAAGGACGACTCGCAATCGAAAAACGCACGGGAGGCGTCAGTGAAAAAAATACGAATAATAATTAAAAAAAAAAAAAAAAAGCAGCAAGTTGCTACAACTAGATAAAATTCGGGGGTGGAGTGAGCCGGGCAGAAAAAAAAGGGGAGGAAAAAAAACCCCACCAACCCCAAAGAGATAAAACAAACCTGCGAATCAAGTAAACGGGTGCGAGCCTGCTCTCAGCGCGCCGGCGGAGCGGGCTGGACAACAAAAAACGGGAGAGAAAAAGGGGAAAGAAGGAGGGGGGAGCGGCGACGGGTATCGCAGGGCGCTGCCGCAGCCGGCGGGGCAGAGGTGCCGGCGCGGTGCTCAGCCCCGCCGTGCGCCCGCGGCGCCCGCGGCTCCCGGGGCAGCGGCAGCGGCGGCGGCACCGCCCCGCGCCCGGCGCTCAGCCCCCGCGGCGGCGCCGGCAGAGCCGCGCACGTGTGCCCCGGCGGCGCCCAGCCCCGGCCCCCGCGGCCCGGCGGAGCGGCAGGCGGCGGCCCCTCGGCCCCGCGGCGGCGGCGAGCGGCGATCCGATCCTCCGGCCGGCCGCGTCCCGCAGGCTGCTGCGAGCGCCCCGCGCCGCATGCACCGGCCCACCCCCGCCCGGGCCCAGAGCTCTTTCCAGCTCCCTCCTCTTCCTCCGCCCGCCGGAGCGCCAACCCCACGCCGCGCTCGGCGAGGCAGCGCCGCCGCCCCGAGAGCCTCCGCCGATGGCGGGCGCGGAGCGGGGCTGGCCGCGGCGCGGCGGCCGCTCTTCCCCCCCCCCCGGGCTCCCCCGCGGGGCTGGGGCTGGCCCCGGCGCGCAGCTCCCGGCGCTCTAGCGCTCCGCCCGGCGCCCCCCGCCCGCCGCCCCCGGCCCCTCGGCTCTCCCTGCGCGGAGGGGACGGGTGCCAGCAGATAACATCACGGCCGCGCAGGGAGAGGGAGATTTATACGGGCTCCCCGCCCCACGTGCTCGGCTCGCCGCGAAGTGACGTGGAGCGGCTGCGGGAGCGGAGCGCCCCGCCGCCCGCCTATGCGCTGCGGGCCGGGCCCCGGGCGGGCGGCCGCCGGAGCAGCCAGCGCCTGCCAGCCGCGTCCTCAGGAGCATTATTATCTGGTTTTTCGAAGAAAGGCTTCACCGCCCCCCCGCACCCATTCCCAAAGCCACGGGGCAGCAGCACCCCCGCCCTGCGGGAGAGCGGCGCCTCTCGGCGCGCCGCCGCCGGGGCTGCGGGGCCGGGGCGATGCTGTGCCCCCCGCCCGCCAGCGGTGCCTGGCCCCCCCTGCCCCCCCCCAGGCCGCCGGTGCTGCCTGTCCGGCAGGGAGGTGGGGGAGATGCGGGGCGCTGCTCCTGCCCCGGGGTCGCCCCTCCTGGCGCAGCGAGCAGGTACATCCCCGCCTGCACCTGACGGAGCCCTCCAGCCCCAAACGCTCGGGCTGTGCCCGGCCGTGGTTCCGCCGCTGCCGCCTTTGGCTGCAGCCACGAGCACCGGCTCCATCGTGCCCAGTCCAGGGGGCTGCAGGGGGCACAGCCACCCTCCTCCACCCTGGGGACATCACTTTGCTGGGCATCCCTCACCTTCCTGGCATAAAGCTTTCCTTTCACGGTCCGTTTATCACCCCTGCACATTACACCCGCTTCATAAGGCAGCCTTTTTGTTCACCCTCACCCCTGTTAGCCCTGTATTCCCATCTAAATTAAATCGGCACAGGTTTTACTTGCTGGGAGTTCCCAATCACACCCTCCCCCCCGGTAGGACAAGGCTGCTCCTGAAAAACCTCTGCTTAGTTTCCAGAGGTGAAGAAACACATATGAGAGGGCCCCGAAGGGCCACAGGCATTCAGAAGCACAGCTGGGCCGGTGCCTGTGGTATTACAGGTAAAGGTACGTAACAGAAGTGCGACAGGATGACCGGCATCTATCTGGAAGCACAACGAGAATCACGTAAGACACAAACCAGCCCAGCACCACCACAGGCTTTCTCTGGCTGACCGCATCTCAGGAACCACCTCCTTTCTGCAAAACGTTTGGATGTTTTTCTGACGCTCGACAACGGCAGCCCCAAAATTAAAAGCGTGGTTTCCTTTCCCAATGTGTCAGCAAGGAAGGACGCTCCCCCCGAGCAGCTGTGGCTGGGTGCTGGGGTGCTACACGCCGCTGTGCTGGCAGGTCTCTGCTGTAGGGGAACCTTGCACCTGCCCGGCCAGCCCACCCTGTGCTGCTGCGGGTACCAGCAAAGATGAGATTC
Organism: Falco biarmicus; assembly: GCF_023638135.1. NCBI lineage: Eukaryota > Metazoa > Chordata > Aves > Falconiformes > Falconidae > Falco > Falco biarmicus. The sequence continues at coordinate 8,906,378 of NC_079299.1, forward strand.
TCTGAGAGATGAAGGAACTAAGAACATATATTCTTCACAGCTATGTGTACACACACAGGCTCTGAAAGTAAACTTACTCTTCATTCTTTACAAGCACGTGGGTAGGCACAGCACTGCAGACACGACTGAGACTGCACCCTCCTGATGTAAGAGTTAATGGTGCTTTCCACTTACACATATGAATTCCTGCAAGGCCAGATGAAACATCTCTGCCACAACACCACGCTTTTACTGCTGTACATGTCGATGTCCTGCTCCTGCTGACCTCAAAAACACAGCTGCAGCGTCAGGAATGGCAATGTTTCCAGAACGACTCAAATAAACAAGCAAGCTCAACATGTAGACTCAGCTGGTTTCACTTCTGCAACACACCTGTGCAAAACCAAGGGGACAGTTCCTCGAGCTGTTACATCTCACAGCTCTGCTGCTACCCAGCTGAGGAATCAGCTCTGTTACATGAGGTACCTCAACCGCAAATAATTTAATAACCTTTTTCTTTAGAAGTATTTCTTCCAAAAGCTACAGATGAAACCATGGAGAAATTCCTTACGCAGCATCTATGGCCCTCTAACACTTTACTGCCATCAATGCACTGCCCATCACTTGCCTCGGGGGCTTCAGAGCAGCCGCGGGGACAGTGCTGACACCCTCCTTCTGCAGGAAACCTCCCACCATCCCTCAGGAGACCTCTGCCGTAGACACAGCCCTGCCAGATGGCAAAGTGGTTTGATTCTTGCAAGTTTATTTTTATTCCAGTTTGGAGAAAAAGCCCCCACGTAACCAACCTTGCAGTGTCTTTGACAAATCCGGGAGCCTTAGAGATGCCCCGCTGGAGGCCAGCAAACCCCCCCGTGCTGTGTGCCCGGCTGGCCAGGCTGCCCATGCCACCAAAGGCACTGGAGGTCCAAGCTCCCGAGGAGCCCTCCAGGAATGCCGGCCAGAGATCCAGCTGGGCTGACAGCAAACCAGTCTGACTAGATTTTGAAAGTTGCTGAGATTCCTTCTGACTTGGCAATGTTTCCTCAGCGTCTTTCAGACCAGCGAAGAAGAAGAACAGAACTAAAATAAATCTCAGTTCTGCTCTCATTCAAGAGGACCCATTTGCTTCTCTTCTGACCCTTTTAGTGTGGCACAGGGTGTCAGGCTTACCCGGGTGCAGGTCTCTGCCTCACCGCTGCAAGAAAGCTCCATTCCCTAAAACCTTCTGGTGTCACCACGGTGATGTTTTTGCCAGGCAGAACTTCCCGGGTGCAGCTGCAGAGACAGGCTTCGGCTTCTCCCTTGCAAAAGCCTCAGCCACGTGAGCTCAATCCCCAGCAGCTGCAGAAGGTCCATCACACATGCCTGAGCTGCTCCGGTTCGCCTCAGGAAGGGACAACCGTCTTGCTGGCCAAATCATTCAAATACACAGCGACACTCGTTAAAAACCAACTTTCCACTTTGTGAAGGGAAAATATCTGGAACATATGCACCATTATATACATCCTGATACACCTCATCTTCTGTCTAAAATCTCTCCCCTGCACGTTTAAGGGTGTTTTTGCCATAGATGTCCTGCAAACTAGGCTCTGAACGGGCGCCCTTTCTACCTTGCTGAAGTGAGCAACGCGCAGAAGAGGCAAGCAAAAAAAGTCAGAAATGACAACAGCCAAACTGTGCGCACTCTGCAAAGCTGGGTGAAGAGCACTATCATCAGAATTCGATAAACCACATGCCCTTCCGCACAGGTAATCCAGCTCCCACATTCTACCTTCAGTTTTCAGGACTGACATCTCTGTCAAAATCATCCCAGTTATGGCTTTGCATGTTAGCTTGAAAAGCTTTTTATTTTTTATTCATTCCAAAGTCGTTCTTATTTAACGATTACCTGTTAGTTTCAAAAGCAGCTGGGATTATCAGACACTAAAGTTTAACTCGGCTCACACTTATCTGCTCCCTGTGCCTTTATGAAAGGGACTTACCCTGTGGGGCTGCTGTCAGTGGAAGCTTTGTAAGTCAAAAAGCAGGAATGGGCCCTTAGCGTGCATACAGGGAAAGAACAGAACTTATCTGTTTTGGAGCTTTTAATTCAATACAATACTGTCTTTTTATATATTGATTTTTTTTTTTAATAAACAGTAACTGTTTATTAGAAAAACAGGGACACCTGGAAAGTTACTTCACTAAACGCAAAGGTTTCGTGTTTCCTATTAACTTAAAAATTACGTGGTCAGGATTTTACAATTCGTGGTTTCTTTTTAGATTGTTTTGGTTGTACGCAAATGTGCTGTGCGAAATACAAAGGCAATAATCTTTCTAAAACTGCTGACGACCAGGTCATTAAGTAAGGTGGCTGGCCACATTTCATAAACTAAAGAACATTGTTGGAAGAGGAATAACTTTTAAAAGTTAAGAGGTGACTTCTGTAAACTCTCACACTGATGACGAGTGCAGGATGATTGCACAATTAATTCTTTGTGGCACGCACAGAAATCTGCAGCCGTAACTGTGGTTGTGTAGAATCTCAGTTATTCTGATGCAGGGTGCTAGGGAAAAAACTTTTGAATTCTCCTTTTTATAAAAATACATGTACGAAGGTTCACCTTGTACAGCCAAGGTGGCACCTAATAAAGGTGAGGCAAAGAGATGACAAATAATGGAAAATTGTAATATACACCATAATAAAACCTTAGATTTTACTGTTTATTATCCTTAGTGAAGTAGAAGTCCATACTTCTGTGCTGCACATTTCATTAGTGTGCGCAGTAATGCCTGGATGAATTTGAGAGCAAATCCTGCTGACCTTACTAACCCCGCTGCCCCAAGATTGCATTTCACACCACCTCAGCCCACTCCTGCAACGCTCACGCTCCAGAAGATAAAGGCTGCTCTACAGAACACGCTGTTTGACACGCAAGACTGCTATCCGTATATACATATACATATGTAACTACTTGTCAACTTGCAAAGGTATGTTTCTGATATATGTCTATTGAGAACCTATTTGTAGGAATGAGAACTTATTTATATATATGGGAACAAGTACGTATTATATATAGTAGGAATGAGAACTTTTGTTTTTATAAGTATCTATATATGTTCATAGATATACACACACATTTATGTATTTCATAAGTATACATTGTTATACACATACATACACATACATAAAAAAAATAAAAGTTCTCATTCCTAAAAGTAGATTCAATAACTTCAGTGGACACAATCACAAGAGAGTAGTCAACAGGATCTGGTCCAAAATGCCATTCAGGTGTCACCTCTGTGATCTTACAGAAAAACGGCACCACCTCCACCAACACAGTATTACAGCTAGCTGTAACGTCCACACAGCAGCGTATGGTCTGTGTGTTTAAAACTGTACCTTAATAAAGGACATCTAGAAAGCAATTACAAAAAACCCACACAAACCACCACCCCACCTTGCAAAAAAAAAAAAAAAAAAAAAAAAAAAACACCAAAAAACCCCACAACAAACCCAATCCAATAAAACCACCAAAACCCCCCAACTTTAGACAAGATCTGATCCCAAGACACCTCAAGCCACAATGACAATTCGAAGGGGAACATTCAGGAGGTGCTGAGATATTACAGGAGTCCCTTAGAATAACTCTCCCCCCAAGAAGTCTTACGGGTAAGAGGAAAAATGGGAACAGAAAAGAAGGTGACCGTTAGTATTTCAGTGCTAAGGTTATTACCCACATTTTCCACGGCTTGGATTTGACAACCCAGAAAATAGCATCCCTGTATATTTGCCCTCTCTCCCCCAAGAGCATGGCCGGACATTAGGGAAGCAACATCACAATCAAGGGTCTAAACCACCCATCCTAAAAATCTACATGTTTTCTATAAAGGCTGCACACATCTGTGGTGCGTCCAAACAGGCTTCTGCCTCCAACAACCAATTCCCATCTTTACATCAGTTAAGGCTGAAATCTTGATAAAAATTTTGTGAATGCCAGAGAAGTTCCCCCACGGCCACACTTCCCAGAGTCTGATCCCCTCATGTGCTCTTCCAAATCTGCTTGTCAGCGCCGGGGATGCCACACTAATCTTCTCTGTATCATTCCAGTTTTAGTCTATGTACCACCAAAAAAAGGACTTCCTTAATCCTAGCACCTGTGGTTTTAATCACCACAGGAAATCCTGTTTCCACTGAAGTCAGTGAGTTAAATCTGCAGAGGAAAATGATCAGATTCACTAACAATAAAATAAAAATAATTAAAAAAAAATGAGAAAGGGAGACATCTAAGTGCAGTGGTTTATATATCAGAGGGTCTTGACATCTACTTACAGCAAGTATGACAAAGTAAAGACAGTAGAGGGAAAGTCATCCCTTTAATCTCAATGTTTGAACTCCTGACCTGCATCTCTTTCTCAGTATTACAGCTGTTGCCTTCTATTTCTGAACTGCTCAGCGACGATTTGGGTTATACCTCATTAAGTAACGCACGAATGATATCTATTATGGGGTGTGTGTGTGTATACACAATTATCTACTATAAATATTGTATTCCTAACAGAGCATCTATAGGAGTTTATTCAACAAATTAAGTTAGAATACGCACCCAGATTGCACTGCTGAAGTTTTAAGAAGATTACATATATAGCAAGATTAATTGGCAGCAACTTCAAAAAGGGGCCAGCCAGTAATGCCATATTTTAAGCCATATTCTGCAGCTACAAAAACCAAAAAGCCCTGGCTCTGGAGTCCTGTCTTCACAAGCTGTCTGTGCAGTCTGCCCAAAAGAAAAGTTATGCTAAGCTAATGCAGCTTCAGAAATGTTTTTCCCTAACGGTTTTTAAGCAGCACATGTTCAAGATGATCCTACAGAGTTTAGAGAAAGCAATGCATTGTTTCATACTACCTCAGGAGAAAACAAATCAAAACTCATGCAATACCGAGCGTTTGTGCTGCACTCAACAAACCAGCTCTGGGGAAGGTCTTCAGTGTTGCCCCTCAGCCTTATGTATTTTTAAACCCGTTTTCTAAGCCTGGCTACTGAGGTCAATGAAAGCAGCGCTCTTGAATGGCTGGTGAAACTACACCCTGCCAGCCAGATGGTTTGAGCTCGGTGACTCAATCTAGAAATAGAACAGAAAGATCCATTTCTGTGATAGTGACAATTTTCAGCCACATCTAGATCCGGCTCCAAAATAACCTAGAAGAGGTCACCCATATGGCAAGACAATGTCTACCTCTCCTCGATCAACAGTCTTTTAGCCAGGACTGCAGTTAAAGACACCTACTCTTCTGGTTTTTAGCTGGGCTCTGCTAAAAATGTACACAACTGCTCAGCTTTCCCAGCAGCAGGGCTTTCAAGCCCTGTACCCAGAGATTCTCTGTGCTTTCCTGATTTATGCCAGAGGCGCCAGCTCAGGTCCAGGCTGCCCCCAAGAAGCTGAGGAGCAGTCCCACCTGCACATCTGCCAAGCCCACAATGGGGCTGAGCGCAGTGCCTTGTCCAGCTGCACCCCACGGTGAAGAATTTTTCGAACATCCCTTTTTGCAACTCCAGCAGCACACACGAACCCCCCCAGGCCAGTGGTTTGCACTGGGAGTCTGCTCAGTGATGTGTTCTCCGGGAGGACCACCTGCGAGCACCTCCCCGTCATCCAAGTCAGGCCATGGGTTAAGGACAAAGATGTTTACAAGCATAAGGAAGATCAAAAGAATCACAGTCTTTCCACAAATTTAAAGAGTTCTGCATTTTCTAGAAAAGTAGGAGAAAGGCATTGTGCAAACAACATTTAAGAACAAGATACCAAGAATGGGAGAACTATCTTCATTAAACATATCAAAGCCCAACCTGTCTGCTGGACATCAGCTTCTAAGCTTCTCCATCATGGACACTGACAGCTGAAACGGCTACTCTTACAAATGTGAGCGTTGTTTGAGCATCTGCCTCCTTAGCAGCTAAGTCAGAGCTTAGAAAAGCTTACGCGCTGGCTGCCAGTGCGGATGTCAGACCCAGCACCATCTCAGATAAAGGACCTGAGTCCACAGACCCGCCACTCCAGCCTCTTAAGGAAGTAAATGAAGTTAATTCATCACAAGGCAGATGGTCCAGCAACATGCTTTGGCAGCAACGGAAGGGAATGAGAACTGTAGACAACGGTCTCTTGTAAGCACAATATTGACATTATAGAAAGACACACAGGTAATTAACTTTCCTTCTTACCTGAACAGTCGTCTTTAAAAAAAAACCCGATGTATTTCACTTCTGCTTTAACTCTAGGTAATAACACCAAAATTTAAAAGGAATGTTCCATCAGTTAAAAGGGCAAAACATAGCAGATGGAGAGAAGAGCAGTGGCACCAGCAGTCCTGATCTGACGCACTGAATGCGCTGGCACCACGTCAGAAAGGGGTTCCACATCTTGTGAGGCCCGACCGTCCCTTTGCTCACAGTCCACAAGAACGAATGTCAATATTTCATCCCTTCAAGCTGGATTTGTTTGCTCGATGTTCTTACTGGAAGTGTATTTATATTTAAGTCTAATACATTGTTTTGTCAGAGCAACGAGCCCTCAAATTGAGGATCTTGCCTGAAGGTTCTGAAAATTTTTTTTTTCCAGTCTTTTTCTATTATCATGAAGTGACACCCACTTGAAAATTCTCTGAAGCCTTTTCTCAGTAACAAAATATTTTTCTTTCATAAGCACATAAGATTTCAACAGATACCATCCAGTATCTCACTCGCCTAAAAACCAACTATATACAAACCTACACTACTGTTACCAACAGGTAGCTGTGTGACATCCTTTACTTACCAACCTTAAACTCTTTTGCAGCTCACTGGGATTACAACAGAGGAAGCAGACCTACACCATGGTGGAAAGGCGAACAACGTGGTTCTGATCGCCCCTCGTCTCCAAGGAGCACTGGGAGGTGCTGACTGTATGGATGTTATGGGTAGATATGTCAAAGTCTCAATTACCAAAAGCAGTAAGCTCAGGTACTCAGCCCTCTGCTAACAGCTTTCGTTCGGACGCCTGAAGTCAGGCACCCTTCCTGAAGGGGATGCAGACGGGTACCTCTCCCTAGACACAGGGTACCCTAAGGATGAGGCTGCCTCAAGACCATACTCCAAGGAATCTCTGCCATTGGCAGGGCTGGGAATGAAGACCAGGACTGTCGATACCTGCATTTCTACCCACAACTTCCTACTCTAGTAACACAGCATTGCCCACAAGCCCTGCAATTTATGGGTCCCTTGAAAAGCAAAGCAAATCCTCTGTAGATAAACCACACACAACCCGACAGTCAATGCAAACACCCACACAATCAAGAAAGCTACTCGCTACCATTTTGCTCGGATCAAGCAACACTTGTATGTATTTCTGTTCTGAACAATAATGGGAACGTCCTTCTTCACCGGGATACAAAAACAAAGTTCAAAGCAACAGAAGCGACCGAATAGCCATGGGCTCTCGGTCACAATCTCCAAGATTACATTCATAATGTGTTTATAAAGGGCTCATAAAGGGCTAGTGGAATCCTTAAGTACTTCAAACAGGTTTTAGAACTACAGCAAACATCCTTCTGTTACCTTCTACTACTGACACATGCCTGTCGTACACATGATTTAAAGATCTGATTAGTACATAACATCAGCAGGTTGTATATTTAACCATTTTGAAATGACATGTTAAGTTTTGATAAGTGTATCTCTTAAATGAACTATTTCTATTAACTATTTAGCTACTTTTGGGGACATATATGCCTGTAAGAAATCCTAGTGGTATCAAACCCCAATGCAAGTCTGATCCTGGTTGGCAGTTCACAATTACCACCACACACACTGAAAACAGAATTAAGAAACACTGAGGAAGTGTTGCAAAATAATGCTCAAAAGGTTCACTTACTGGTATGAGAGAATGGGCTATTGAAACAACTGAGGCACCATGAAGAAATAATGCTTTTTTATGACTAATCCTAAAATGCCCTTTCCAAAGTGCCTCTTGGAAGCCATTTGTGCTCATGGGGTCACACCTGAAGGCTTGATGAAAGTGTCCTAATTAATTTTACAATTTGATATCCAACCAATTAAACCCATGATTTAACAAAAAGAAATCGTTCCAAAGGATGAAGCACTACACAAGCACAAGCATCTCTGGTGTTGAAGCTATACAGATGGGTTGGAGTTTTATTCCAACGTACCCAGTAAGAAAGAATAGCAATTAAAAAGATGCATTTGAAGACAAAAATGCTTTGTCCAAGAAATATCAGCCACCCCCTATCAGTCCTGAAAAGAATAATTAAGGAAAAGCCCTTATCTCCTAAACCACCTACAGAGATGAAACCTTTGAGATTTACACGCTGACAAGAGGTTAAAACCCACAGCTTTAGAACACCAGTAAATAAAGAGTCTTCCACCATCTGTTAACCAAGAATTAGTCCAGTCTCCAGTGTCTGCCACCGAGGTTCTAGTGTCTAAGTTTAACATCTCATTATAGCGCCAGGATCCTATCTGCTTAGCAAGATCCTAATAGTCCTAATTACCTCAAGCCTTCTCCTGGCCCTCTTACTCCTTACTTCAGCAAGTCTTGAAGAAATCATTGAGCAATTTGCAGGGATTGGAAGTGAACAACATTGATGACTGCTCTGTGTGGATATTAACTATGCCAGGACTCATTTCGTAAGAACGATGAGTTTGTCATTTGAAGTTGTGCAGAGCGTTGTGTGCCAGATGACTTCTGCCTTCCTCCCTGGAGACAGCTACTGAGCCAGCTCTGAACAGATGCAGCTTTACAGACCACCTTCTTCTGGAAGCATCACATAGTCAAAACACTTTTATGGCCTCCAAACAATTCATTTCTCTCTTTACAACAAAACACACACCAAAAAAAAAAGCCCTGTCTCCAGCAGGAAGCAGCTTCCAGCTCTTTTGTTCTGCTGTGCTCGTGAGCCCAGGAGAACCTGCCTCACAGCTGCAGAACAGGAGCTCTCCCCTCCCTCTTTTTAGCAGGGAAGATGCTGTGGTGCAGTAGCATCAGGCACAAGGACATTCTACCACCACTCCCAAAGCGTTTCCCTAAGAGCAGGCTGAAGAAAAGCAGGGAGAAGATAGTTTTTTGGGGTTGTTTGTTGTGCTTATTTCTTTTCTTATTCATATCCCAACTCATGCTTTCCTTTGCTGAAAAAAGTTAGCACAATTAATGTGAAATTAGACCAGAGGGTAAGAGACATGGGGAAGAACTGACCCTGTGCCTTCTCTTATTAAACAAAGCTTTGTTGCTTTACATGCAATCCATAGAATATTAAACTCTACATACTCTGGAGTTGGCTTGAAGCCTAACAAAACTGGAACCACCCCATCCTTATTGGCTTTATATAGATAGGTACAGAAATATACAAAGTTGAGATGATTCATGCTCTCTGGAATGAAGGGCAGCAGCACAGCTTTGCTTAAGCAGAGATATTCATGGGAGCAGGCAGAACATACCGAGTACTCCGACAGCGAGGAAAAGCCACTGGAGGTTGTTCTCAGTAGCTATCAAGGAGGAGGAACGCTCCTGAAAGCGGGCAGGACAGCTAATCCCACAGCTGAGAGAGGAGACTGAAGGTGTCTGGGCCAAAGAGGGTTTTGCTCTTCTTTTGAATTGCTAGTCAACAAAACTTGTGAAATCAATCAGCTGCCCAGTGGCTAGAGTTAAAATATACCGCTCCCACCTGCCATAACTGTCCTGACCTTGTTTCTTTTTCAGAGGTAGTTAACCAATTTAAGTTATTCTAGGAGCTTCTCTGCATATGGCACAACCAAATGACATGGCAAAGGCAAGACACAGTATCAAAATTAAAAACCTATTCAATATACATACAAATCTGAGTATTACTTGTCTTAAAAGGCAAGAAATGTGCTCCACTTACAGGCAAAAAGTTCCACTATGCACTTTAGATGAAATGGAAGCTCAAGATATTTTTAGCAATATTGATATATTCCATGTTTTTCTTAAATACACAGGTAATACTTCAGTGTTTTAATCAAAACATGACATCAAAAATGCACAAATAAAATCACAAACACCCAAGTATTCTAAAATTGTTCTGAAGTATATAAAAAACTTCAAAAATCATCTTGGGATGTTGTAGTTCCTGTGAAAAAACTAGATTATTTTCAAAAACTTTGATCTCGGGCAGGGATGGTGATAGCAAACCAGAGAGTGACTGCAGATTTAAGGGTGCAGATATTATTTTTTCACACAAAGTAACTAAACTCTGTAGAAAGAAAGCAATGCCAGGTTATGTATTATGCTGCTTTGTAGACTCAAAATTCATTGTAGTATATTTTTGTGTTGCACTAATGAGATGCCAGCTCTCACTGAACAGCTCCACAGATGTCTAGCCCTCAGAAGCCGGGATAACCATATGTCAAACTTCTGTGGTTTTGCCACTTGATATTTTGGGTGTGTGCCTTCATTTGTGATAATAAATATCAGGCCACAAACTAATGTCTCCTCAGATATCTAATATGTTTAACACTCAAAACAGCTTGAAAATCTAAACATTTCTGCTGTTAGCTTTGAGTTCTCCTCAAAGAATTACGCTACAATATATACCAGATGAATAGACTAGGGATAACACAACCATTGCCAGTTGTTAGGATGGGTCTCCCTGCCATTTTGTATGTATATTTTTTATCCTGCAGCACACACACAGTTCAAACCCCTTCCCCTCCGCCTTTGTTAGGAAAATCTAAATCCACTGTCCTACCACAGATTTCAATGCTGAAGACTGAAAATTTGCAAGTCGCTCCTCATCGTATCTGGCACATAAGCAGGTACAAAGAAAGGTTTGTACGCGAGACATCTGTAGAAACAGACAGAATAGTACTATGTATTTTAAGTATCCATTAATAGGCCCCAAGGCATTTTCTTCACATAGCAAACAGGGAAATGTGATAGGAAAGTTAAACAAACGACACTGCATCAGCCAGCAGAATTCAACCCCAGCCCCTCATTTAGAACACCTTAATCGCAATGCACTTCCTTCCGTATGCATGTGCTTACGTAGAATATATTCTTATTAAGTATGGCAGCTTCTGCACCTTCGCAACCAAACAGCTAATGAGGAGAAACTGCTGTAGCTTAAACAAAGCCAGCAGTGTTACACTGACAGATGTCTTCCAAAATTTGTGACTGTTACAGCATGCACCTAAGAGGAAGGGCTTTTGTTTGACCTTTCAAAGACCTGAAGAATTAGCATTATAGCCGACTAAACCCACAGGATGTGTAGAGGTCCAGCTCCTTACTGAAAAAGGCCAGAACACCAGAACTGCAAATGAAGCAACATTGAACACAATTTTATGTGGTATTGCTAGAAAAGCCCTCGTTCCTCCAACAAAAACAAAAGCCAACGACTGTCCTTTCCTCTCTTACCAGTCTCTTAGCTTATACAACTTCAGACTTGCAATGGAAAAAACACATATATATAAAAATAAAAATGTAAAAGCTAATCAGTAGGGTCAACTCTTTTTACAATTATGTTTCTAGAGTTGTCTCCAATCAAACTAATGCTCCAAGACCAGAACTATTACATTAATGGTTACTTTTCTTTATTATCTACAAAACCTTTTCTGGCCAAAGTAGTAAAGACTCTATAGGAGTCCGATAACTTTACAAGGTGACGGCATTTCTGTGTTTATTGTAAGCCATTTCTGTTGCGAATTGCTAACAACTTTTCAAAGTGCAACACTGATTTGGAAATGCAGGCACATTAATACATCAATTGCCATGACTAATGTATAAACTTTTAATGACCTTGGCAAAACCTTTCTTTCATTGGGCAGGTGCCACTATTTTGACTGTACAAAATGTTTTGGAAATATGTTGAAAATTATACATGTTTTGGAAAATATTTCAGGATTTCGGTATAGCAAATGAAGCTATATTAAATAAGTTTGACATGGAGGAGAAAACACTCCGAAGTGGTGCAAGTCTTTTCTTTTTCCTTTAAAAAAAGAGAGAGATCCTCCAAGTGTTGTACATTCACAGAATGCTGACTTTTTATCCAAACAAAGTTAAGAAAATAAAGTATTATCTTGAATGGTTTTCAGTTTCATTCAGTCACTGTCGTCATCTTGTTTCAGACCACCTCCTTGTTCAGTATTGCCCTCTCCATCGCTTTCCTTGTCCCAGTCTTTCATAGATGCTCCCATCATGAAGTCATCACGCAGTATGTTCCATTCCGGCCCCTCTTCAGACTTCACTTCACCCTGAGTGTTTGAGGGGAGGAGAAGAGGAAACGGGAAGACAAGATGAATGTGAAAGGCAGTAAGAGATGGAAGCTTTTCATGCAATCGGAAGGAAACCTCTCATACTCTTACAATTTGCCCTGGCAGACCTACCAAGACCTAGCTCTTTATGCAAATGGTGCACAGAAATATGCAGGACACTCATAAATGACTTGATGCTAAAAAGCAAACTTGTTTTAACCAACCAATAAAAGAAATATGGAAACAAAACAATTATTCCTCATGGATCAAACAGTCAACCCTGGGCATGGCTTCCTTTATTAAAATCTTTCTTGGCAATCAGAATGGATTCATGATATCATTTATTAACCCCCAGGTGCTGCTTCATTAGAACACTTCTTGGCACATTTCTAACACACAAATATGGATTTAATAAAGGCTTAAAACCCACCAAATTTAATATTGAACATATTCTGTGATACGTGAACCAAATCCCCTTTATGTGGATTATTACCTCACTACCTGGGCTTGTCATATGGTTCAAAGCTGCCTCTAAAAGAAACAAAGTTGATCTGCACTCAGCAAGCCAACAACACCTTACTCCAAGTTTCCTACCTCTCGAAGGCAGATAAAGTGAGGCCATGCTGCACAGACTGGTAAGTCATAAAGGCCAGCGAGAGGAGCAGTCTCAGGGCAGGATGGAAGCAGCCTGGGTTGCAGTTCTTCTACGGGACATCGTACTTGGGCGGTGCAACAGCGCCACCCTGTGGCACCACTCGCAAATAACAGCTTGAAGCTCTCACTGAAGGAAAATACCAAAAAGCATTCGATGCACTGAAGGATTTTGGTGGGTTAAGCCTTAGGAGCAAAATATTCCTGAGGAACAATGTGGCTCAGTGTCCAGCAGGCAAGCAAAACATTGTCCTACCGAAGTGGAATCGGGGGTACCCAAACCAGTAATTTACTTTTGCAGGGTCTCTGAAATGAAGATACTACAGGCATCTTGGGTGAGCTTTTCCAGCTGACTCACCCTGGTTGAAGTAACTACCACCTCCTGACACTGTACAGTTGCCTACTCGATGCAAAACCTGTAGTAAATACATGATCACTGTAGACATCTGTTCAAGTCCCTTCTTCGTCACGCATGTAGTAATACATAATACACAGAACCATAGCGTATTTAAGCTAATGTCTCTGCAATCGTTCAGAGCAGCATACGCAATATATAATAATATAATTAATACCAGGAGGAATAGAGAATGCAGGTCCATCACTGTAAACCTAACATATCATATCACACCAGCAGAAATCACTTGAGTGCAAAAAAAGTCTGCCAAACTATCTATTCTTAATAGGTAAACACACAGCAGAAATGCTAAATGTGACTTCTCCTGCAGCTCTTTCTGAAAGACTACTATCACAAAAAAGGGCAACAGTCTTAACACTTTCCTTCCCAAAATGAATCTCCCAGGGTCCAGCTCAAACAAAAAAGTTTTTCTTTGGGTTTTTTGTTTGTGGTTTGTCCTCTTCACAGCTGCTCTCATTGATGCCTACTTTAAGAGTAACTCTCCCATCTCAACAATCCCCCTTTCCCCAGGATAGTGCCTCCTAACCACTTCCCATTCTTGCAGCAATTCACTTCACATGCTATACTCAGTAAAGCCTGAAATAATCTCAGACAGGGCAATCAATTACCTGGAATTAAAGAGTTACAGATAAGGTATGTCCCCGGGCAGACCTTAAGATGTTCACATGGGAATAATTTGTATTAGTGCAAACACAGGTACTCGGTTCTGGGATGCAAGGAGAGGGTAGTGCTTTCCCCATCACCTCCCCCTCCTCCCTTTTTAACTGTATTTCAGTTGTTTTATATGTTTACCTTTGCAGAGTAGAGAAAGGTTGAAAGGATTACAAAAGTCATCAAGATTTTCCTTTTTTTAATGCAAACCTTTTATAAATCACTGAACACGCCACAGGGTTAAACTTGAAATACAGATGGAAAAATCCCATCTTCCTTACAACACAATCCAATTTTCTTGTTTGGTTTGGGTTTTTTTCCAATAACAACAAAACCAGCAGAGATTCCTCTTTTTTTCCCCCCCAGATGCACAGAACAGGGATTTTGTTGTTGTTGTTTTGTTTATTAAACAGCACAGAAGTAGTAGATCACTGTCAGCAATGACAGTGAAAGGCTCAGGGATTGAAAAGCCCAATGCTCAAACTCATCACAAGCTACTATTCAGCAGCCATGAGCCCTTCTTTCTGGCCACATCAAGTGAACGGGACAAAAGCAGGGCCTCAACAAAAGAGGGATGCTGATCCTCCATAGCATTACCCACTGCGCAAGGCACCACAAAGGTTTGAATAGAATTCTACAACAAGCCCTAAGGAGAAAGACAGTGGTAGCATGTCCATGCCTCAAAGATTAAGATTAAATGCTTGAAAGACAATATTTAATCAATTTTAAGCATGCTCCCAAGTGAAGAAAACCCCACATTTAGTATCTTCATTCCTAACTCATTTACTGCTCTCTTTTCCCCTCAAAATAAAATCTCCCCAGATCTATTTTATCACAAAACATTCCTGGAGTCTTAAGAAAATACGCAGCAAGACTATTTATATAATTAACAATTAGTTCAACTGCAACATTGCTTCCCAACTTGCTTTATGTAAGAACGTTAATACACTTGATTTTTCAATGCCATAATCTGGTTTCATCTAAATAAAACACGACCAATTCTTGGCACGTGGAAAATAAACCAGCTTTCATGCTACACAACCGCTTTTGAACTCTCAGTCAGCTGTTCATCCACATCTCCCACATTTCACTACAACACAGAAGTCCCCTTTGAACATCCCCAAACGAAAACAAAGCAGGCTATATAAACATTAGTGTGTAATGCTACATAAAACGGATCCTTCGGCAAGGCATGGAGTGAAAAATTCTGGTGCTGCTTTCCCGCCCCCCCCCCCCCCCCTTCTTTTTTGTACATACATTTGAACGGGTTTGTTCTTTGCCTGAAGGTGTGACAACCTATTTCAAAAGGCAGGAGTTGGTAAAATATCTCAGGAGTCACTGGTACACTGTGATACGCTTGTTATTAAGAGCCAAAATAAGAGAGACCAAAATGTACAGTGTAGTTATTCTAGTGCAGACACTTATTGCTGGGACAGACTGAACCCCAGTTGAAAAGAGATCACATAAATAAATACCATCTTGCCTGCTTGGTGTGTCACAGCATTAGCTGTGACACAAGTAAGACTCTGTAGTGGGGCCACACTTCCCCAACTAATTCTGGTTTGAAGACATATCTTCTACAATCTGCACCAGGACAAAATGAACTGAAATTCTTAGCCAAGTCCTAATAAAACCACCCACCCACCCACAAAGCTTAGGTCCGTCACCTAGACCAAACAGCCATCCCTTGCAGGATCCGGGCTGGAATTGCCTCCTGGATGCTTTTGGAGGAATTGGTCTAAAAGCCCCGTGGCATCAGCAGCAGCTATATAATCAAGTTAGAAATCTCCCTGTTTTGGTTGATTTCTTTACCACTGAAAAAATCTGGAGCTATATAATCCACTCTTGGTAAAAGACATTACAGTATCATCAACAGAGACCTGCCAAACTCACCACTGGAGTTGTGGCAGACTGCATTGCCACTCAGGTTGGAGATCGATGCTCTCCACCCCTTCTTAAGCTGCTGGAAGCAGCAGCAGGATACTTGTACCAGCACACAGCTGCTTCAGTCTGCAAACGAGTGCCTTAGCTCAAAGCCTGCTTCCTTTGAAAGCTTAAGGGAATTAAATTCAGTCTGCCTAAGTCACAGGACATTGTCATTTTCATCTGTTGCTTTACTGGCACAGCAATATCCTAAAACCAGAGCAGGAAAGTTTCCCAGCGCTTTTCAGAACCCCACACTGCAGAAGCAGACCAAAGCCCCATAATGCTTACTGGTAAGTAATGGCATTAAAAGGTAAGTCTTGAAATGAGAACACGCAGATCAAAGACAGCATTTCTCGCTCTGCTTTGCACCAGCTCCCATCACTTGAACATACCCCAGTTTCTGCATCTGCAAAACAGCAAACATACCCTGCAGTTACTGTCTTCTGGGTGCAGGCTGTAGGGGAATTGCTACAGCGACGTAGGTATTAACAAACGAACATTTTTAAGACCTAGGAACTGCAGTCAGCACACTGGACTCCCACGCCTTTACTCCATGTACAAGATGAAATGCCAGAGCTTGCAGGGGCATCTCTCTCTACCATCACATAAAATAAACGTTTATTTGTACCTGTCAGGGAAGGAATTTCTAACGTAAATATCTCTCAAGCAACGACTTTAAGCCCTGAGAAAACAATTCTAACATGTCTAATTAATTTGAACTGTCTCCCCAGGTTCCTTTGTTTTGCTCAATACAAACATCTAAGACCTTGAAATACAGGGAGGCTTTTGTCACGAAGAAGTTTAAAAGCGTAACTGCCAAAATGTATTTTCACATACATCTGACAACTACCTTCCCTGCCAGCCTGCATCTTGCTCAGAATGACTGCTGCCGTTTCTCATCCTCAAGCAAGTTGGTTTAAACCTAGGTCGAAAAAACCAGCATCAGCATACACTGTGGTATGTTAAATCGCAATTAAAAAAAAAAAACAAAAAACACACTTTGTAGAAGGGAGGGGAGGAAATGGAAAACAAAGAACACCAGCATAATCATTTCTCCTAAATTTATTTTCAGGAATATCCAAGTTCACAGGCTAAGAAAGCAAGTTTCCTCTAGGCAGGGAACAAATAAAGAAAACTGCAGCTGAAGTATCTAAAGAAGCAATATAAGCAGAAAACAAAATGTAATGATTTTTAACAGAAAAATGATACTTAGGTTTAATTATCAGTGCTCTTCCAGCTCTATTTAATTTGAATTAGTGAGATCTTGATTATAAGAAAGGTTCCTATGTATGCCTGAACCCACAGAGACAAAAACCCACAGATCTGGTAATTGAGAATATATCCTGCACCACTACTATTTTGAACTTCTGAGCTGAAGTCTCACAGCGACTCACTTTGGGAAGCATTTTTGAGCTTGAAGAACACGGAAGCTGCACAAGAGAAGTCTATTCTGCTGCAATATAATTCTCCATGATCATTTATTCCTTAGGGTGAGAGTTATTCAATACCCATTCGCATGCTCTCTCTGAATGAGAAATTAGAGCCACTGCACTGAACTGCCCTGGTATATTCAAAGTAACACTACACTGCAGATATCAACAGTGGCACAGGAGACTCACTCATACCACAAGGTCTCTTGTGCACATCAGAATCTGCACTGGCATTTTTAGTAAATAAATCTAAAAATGAAAATTTCACAGTGTGTTTTGAAACTTGCTGTTCCTGTCCAAATTTCTCTCCAAGTAACACGCTGCAATTATTACTACAAGCACAAATACTGATTTTCCTTTTAAACACAGCCAGAAGACCACCCAGAGCTTAATGGCCTGCGTGAGGAATCTCCCCATCCTCACATCCTTCTCTGGGGTTTACTAGAACTGGAGATGTGTGAATGGGAAGGAATGCTTTGGGTTGGCACGCAGAGACTTAAACGTGCCTCAGCCTTAGAGGGGTCAGAACTGAATTACAGAATTTCTAAAAACAAGCATTCATCTGGACTTAGGCAAAGAAAATTGATTACCATCATTACTAAATGCTCAGTTGCAAAGAAGAATCACAGAAAGAGCTTATGAGGGAACAGATTTCCTCAGCCATCAGGAAGCTCATAAATCAGTATTTCTGTCAGAAAAGCAAAAATATTTTAAGAATTCAACCATAACACAGGGGCTTCCTGCATACAGGATGCTCTGGAACTCCTCAGCCCATTCTGTGCTCCAGCTCTGATAGCAGCAGTCTTGGAAATTCTTCTGCCGCACAAGGAATTTTACCACACGCTGCTGCAAGACTATGTCTGGCCATATTGGCACCCATATTCCCTTTACAGGTTTTAATGAGATGATGAACAGCATGGGCATGCTACACCCGGGATCTACTCACAGAAAATAAAAACTCATCAAATAAAACCCCACCTGAAAATAAGCCTCACCTAAAGAAACAGACTTACAGTTAAGTTACAACGCAGGTATGAACTGTTATCTTAACCCATACTAACAGTTCCCCTTGTGGAATATATTCTGTAATTTTGTAACTCACATTCTGTAAAATACAAGGCAAAGTGACAATGTTGTGAATGTCAAGTAATTACATCACTGTCAGGCCAAAACACTCCAATGACATAAAAAAGAAAAAAGTTCCACCAGTAAGTATTGTTAAGTAGGCACCGAACAAAAATTAGCTCAAACTAGGCTGCAAATTATTATGGACAAGACACCTAGAAAGAGAGCAATAACATGTTCCCTGTGTTAGGTTATCAAGCAACAACACATCAGGACAGAAAGTTTCAGGCAGTATACTCTTTCAGTACGCCATCACTGCTCATTTTCAGTCATGTTTGTTTTTTCTTCCTGTAAAAACAAACCTGCTTCATCACCCTCACCTGCCATGCCTGTTTATCAGCGGTTCTACTACTGACAGTGAAATTACTGCCTACCATACCAGCCACAGCTACCTCAGTGTTCACCTATTACTCCTACTTCTTCAGCTGTAAGTCTCCACACAGCTTTGTAATTTAATTACTTCAATGAGAGGATCCTTAGAGCAATGACTGCACAGCACCAAGATCAATTAATTCTTGACGTAAAGACCCAAGGAGTACTGTGGTTGAAAGCAACATATGATCGAGACTTCTGTATTTAAAGCAACACATTATACTTCCGTTGCTCTTCAGATACAAATTTGTACAGCAAGTTACAGTATTCAAAGTAACTGAACAACAATTCTGACTTTGAAAAGACAATGCTGGCCATCAGAAAGACCAGCTTTTCATGCTAGCTAAACGTGAGCCTCCGGTAACCAGTCCGCAAAATACTGTTCACTTTGTACCAAACAAACATATTGGTCAGTTACCAAGAGCAAACTTACATGGCCAGATTCCATCATTATTCCAAATAAGAAAATGAACTGCAAATTGTTCTGTTTGGATGGGACTCAAAATAAAGGAAGAAAGAACTTTTCTAGATATTTAGAGGCATTTCAACCCTGAATGAAATGCCACGCCACATCTCACAAGTTATGAAAAAGACTTCTCTCCATCAGCTGGTCCTACATTTCTTAATGTGTATTTCCTGCAGTAATGAAGACATGCTAAGAGTTTAAAGATCAGCCTAAACATCACACAGATCCACAACATCCTTGATGCAAGCTACAGAGTTTCCAAACCATCAAGCTGTACCTGGAAAATACACAGACACAGCAAGAGCGCCTAGTGAAAAGCATCTGGCCAAGACTAAGGCCTTCAATGTGCTATCCCTCAGAAATCAAGTACTGACACAGTCTACTTCAGACAAGTATTTGTGAGTCACAACAGATTTTTCTCAGGTGTCACCCATTTATGCAAGACACTTGCGTACTGTTTCAGTTGGGTACCTCAAGTTTTCTGCAGGTTTTTATAAAAGCTTGCCTGCTGGTACAGTAAAGAAACATGCAGGCCCCTAGCTGCTTGAAGTATTTTTTGATTCTTTTTTAGAATAAATTAGCAGCTCGCAGATTTTTGAATAATCTGAATGTGACTCAGATTATTTCCTACAAGCGATGCTGAAATCATCTACTGTTTTTCATTATGATTCAGCAAGAGGCATAGCTGAGTGAGTCCCAAAAGGTTGACTCAAACAACCAAGGCTAGAGTAATGACCAAGTCCTTCACTTCCAGCACTTAAGAAATCATCTCACAGAGTACTGATGAGGAAGAAGTGGGGCTAATAGTCCTTCACTTCCAGCACTTAAGAAATCATCTCAGAGTAGCTGATGAGGAAGAAGTGGGGCTAATAAAAACCCTCCTCTTCCTGACTCAGGATTTCCACTTGCATCTGAGTCCCAAAACAAGCATAGGGATCCAAAAAACTATGAGGCAGGATGGGGAGAAAAAAAACCCCAAACCACAAAGAACTAGCTTTTGTGTATTATTACTAAATATGAAATACTGAAGCTTTATGACTACTAAGCAGCTTGTCTGGCTAAACCTCTCTACCCTCACTGCCCCTGCTTTTACTTAAAATGGCTTTTGCAACATATCCTAAATGTCTTTAAATCCAAGCCTCTTTGATTTCATATTCCTGTAATTTCCCTCACACAGTCGTGGGTGAGTGGCAAACTCATTAAGGAACATACCATACCCCTCAACACTCCCAGGCTGCTTTCTAAACGCAGTTTAAACCTGAAGAGGAAATACGTAAACTGCCCGTGATCCCAATCCTTTATCTTACCCATCCTGCTACCCTTTCTCTACATTTCTGATCCTACCATCTCCTATGTTTTTGTATGGGTTTTCCCAGCGCCTGCAGGTGGAGAAGAAATGACACAAACCACATATAGAACACCGTCCAGGGTTCAGCAACAGACCAAAAAGAGGTCAGATCTTTCCAAGACGACAGCTTTAGTATCACCTGTAATAACAGTAGTTAAAAAAAAAAAAGTGTATTTCCTAAGCCTTCAGTAAATTTCAGAAACACTCATTAAAAACTGCCCAGATTTTCCCATTAAAAAAAAAACCAAACCACAAAAAACTCCCAAAAAAACCCACAACCCTCAATTCAGCAACACTCTAAACACTGGAAACTGGAAGGAGTTTGACCCATTGCTCCTGAAGTCTACCAAGATAAAACAGATGAGTAGGTGCCCACAGAGGTCATTTCTAATATACATCTGCTAATTCCACACTGTGGAAATCAGAACATTTTATACCTTAATAAAACTTCAAAGTAAGTGAATCACTTTTTAAGATAATCTCCAATACAAAATGCTTAGATGGGGGAAACAAACTGGTTCAGATAGACAAGCTCCACCTAATCTCTCTTACTTCCAGAGAACACTTTTTGATACAACTTTATGAAACATTCAGATGTATTTTTCTCCAAGTACATCGCCCTGCCTGTAAGAATTATGAACAAAGCCAAAAGTGGAGAGTTGCTTTTATAAGGCTTCCAACTCAATTTACCAGATAAATTCTAATAGGATTTGACTTTTTGTGCTTTGTATACTTACAAGAAGATCAAAAGAAGATGCGTACCACAAGTTTGTTTTTTTAAAATGTGGTTGTTTGGGACATAATTTTACTGAAAAGGGGCTTGCAAAACACAACACCATCATAGTATCCTGTACACTACTAATCAAATAGCAAGGCAAGTTAGTCTCCCGTATGACAGATGAAGCTGTCTCATATTTGCCTGACATTTCAATCACAAGTCCCTGTTTATATTCACTTACAGAATTTGCCAGACTTCAACTGCTTCATGCTGAAAGCTTTTGCAGTGTTTCAACTAAAATCACTTCATCTCTTTTCACAGAAAGGTGAACTTAAAATATTTTGTCTACAGCTCTAAGGAAGAAAGAAAGATACATTTCCTACAACCGTTAAGATCTTGCATCATTCATTCTTTCTGAATTTAAAAATCAGTGCATGATCTATTTTGGAGCTGGGAACACGTCTTTTGCTCTCTATGACCACTTTCCCAGATCTGGTGGAGTTACAAACATTTGGGGGACTGCCCTCTCCAAACCTGAGGTCACCACCTCAGTAGATACAAACGTATCTATTTCGTATCCAAATTCTCCTAAAATGTTTGTCTTTACTGATCGCAGGGTGAGTTGTTCTGACAAACAGGGAAGTGCTCTCTGCATGCAAGCAGCTGCCAGGGCTGCTCTGGCAGTAGGCACCAGGATGCCACGCTGTGTGCCTGGCCCTCATGTGCGGGGGGAAAGAACCTGTCAGGAGCATAAAACATGAAGAGGTTAAAAAAAAAAAAAAAAAGAGGTTGATGGAAACAGAGTGCAAAATCACAATCTTTTTCCCATCTTCACTTCTGATCAAGTATCTCAAAAAAGACAGCAGAAAGGGAAATCTGAGAGTAAAACCACAGGAAAAAGGGTGAACCTAGTGAAATACAGGCATCACACAGCCCTTAACCCTCTTATTTGGAGTTGAGCTCACAGTGTCAAGTTCTTGACATCTATCAATCAAATACTTAAATATTGACAAAGACCTACACTGCCACACTAAGACAGATGTGTGTTACCAGCCATGGCAAAAGAGAGGGAACTGAGCTTGTACACCTTAAAAACCTAACCCTGCCGATGTCCCAAACAGGGTAATCCAAAACATCTTCCTGTAAACAGATCTAAAGTAAAAATGTTGCCATCAACCAACCTCTAATACTGCACAATAACTCTTTACCTTAAAGAACATATGATATTTGGGATAAACTGGTGGCAGGCTGCACTGCATTTATCCCTAAGGACAAAAATCAGAATACAGCATACAATTAGGTAGTCAGCAACCTTTTGGTACAAACCCAAAAAGCTACATTAAAAGCATCAGCTCCAAACATATATGAGGTGACCTTCAAGAGAATGTACACACATTTGGGAAAAACAAATACAAATGCACAATTTATAAAGGAATCCAAATTAAAAGTTGCTGTGCATGTGATGGGAAGACATTTATTAAAGTTGGGAGAACACATCTACTCTGGCTGCAGCTGAACTAAATTAATACTTGGCTGCCCCCTCAAATCCACTGGAATACATGCACGCCTAGTTACTCCTTCAATTAGTTCTGTAAAACCAGCACACAACAGCTGTAGTAAAACTTCTGGTACTCTGCAATGTCATTATCACCTACGGCAAAAAGTTTCCTTGTAAGATTAAAAGGGGTGTTTATATACCTTACCAAATTTCTAGAAGTCATCTATGCCTTCATCTATACTTCAGAAACAAACTATTTCCTGCAGCTAGCTGAAGCAATTGTTTGGACTGTTTATACAAACAGGTATACAGATGAAAATAAGTCTTTTTTTTTATTTTCCCCTCCCCACTTCTACACTGGAAACTGCAGAAAAAAAAGCAGAAGAAACCAATGGCCAGTACTTACACAGCTGCAAGAAAAAGGAAACTGTCACTCTCACAGGTTTTAAACAGATCTACTTTTTAACCTGGAAAGCACATTTATTTCCCCACCTTACTTGAAAATGAAAGCCCCAACATCACTTCTTGTGTCCCAGCAAGAACAGCAGTCAAAGTGTAGCACTCCTGCCCTTGAAAAAATCTTCAAACTACTGCTTAACATTAAAATATTTATGCATATTAAAAGTCTTATGAACAAAAGAAAAATCTATAGCAAACCTGGCTCTAATCAAATTACTTACCAAACACACTAGGAATATTTACAAAACACACTTCAGGCAGAAGGAACTTTTCTGGAAAAGCATTTTATTTCAAGTCCCATATGAGCTATAGCTGATATCAAATAGCACTTGTATTCTTCTCCACTCATCTTTCTTCCATCAATAAATCGTTTTAGAATAGGTACTATTTTGAGACCAATACACCAATTTTTTCCAGATGTCATCACAACACAGGAAACAAACTGTACCTTCAAGTCATGTAGTCAGCACAAATTACAGAAAAATTACCTTGCAGAATTTGGATCATGGTTACTAAAGCAGACCAGGAAATCCTGCTCTCACTTCTACCATTGAAATGCTCTGCAACAGATCTGGTGTAAAAAAACCTTACAAGTTGAAGCAAACACAGGTGATTCAGAAAACCATGCTAGAAAGGCCTAATTAAAAATTAAAGGTTGATGAGTGCAGGTTATGCCTGTCACAAAGAACATCTGTACCTTTCATGCCAGTTATTTATGTCACAAGGAAATTTTACCAGCCAGTAATGCTTTACATGGAGTAGCCCAAATGACAAGCAGAGTCAAGAAGAGCTTCTGGTACCAAACGACCCTGTTGTAACTGACATGCAGCAAGGGAGAAGACTTGAGGCTGCTCTGGGAATATCAGCTCTGAATTTCTTTGTCTTCTTACAACTAAGATTTCAAGACCTTATGTAATTCACTGCATCAGCCAACATGTCTGTGCAACTCAAAGGTGAGAAACTTCACTCAGCCTGGAACCAAAGGTACTTCCCTAATCCATAATCCTAAAAGCACCCAGAAATTTCTTAAGGGCCTAAAGAAAACACAGGATTCCTTGAAGGAATCCTTGACTGCTACTACCTACTTCTGTACTTCCTCTGTAGACAGTGACTTCAGCTTCTAGGACTGGACAGACAGCATCTCTGATACGTATCTTCTTTTAACCTGTACTTTAATGTTACTTATAGTACCTTAGAGGTGGGAAGCTTCAAGATACAACCAACACATACTGAAATGAACACCTGGTCTGTAAGGATTGTGTTGAAAAAGATTGAAAGCTCTCATTTTTCAACAAATGCTTCCCAAAAAAGTTGCAAAACAAAAAAACCCCACCACCCAAACAACAAACAAGTCGGTTGGTTTTTTTTTAAAAATAGAATTATTACATTTTTCTCCCACATCACAAGGCTTCAGATAAGGTGGTGAGGGGAGGGAAATTAGATGATCTTACCCAGAGGCAAGCATCATGTACAGTACCTTGGAAAAAAAGTCAAAAATATTGCACAAGTCAGCTGGCTCAGCAAGGATTAAGAAATACCTTGATAAACAGCTAATGATATGAAAGGCAAACCTTTTGGCTGCAGCTCTGAACAGTAATTACTCCCATCTGGGCACACAGAACCCCAAGAAGGGCTACAGTTTCACATGGCACAGGAAAATTTTCACAGCCTTACAGTCTTTCTTTCATAGCTACATTGGGTGGGTGTACACCATGTAATATTTAGGCTAATAGCTAAAAGTATACTAGATTATAAACAACATTCTCAAAGGGCATGGGTTACCCGTCCTTCCTTCCCATCAATGTCTGAAACTGATGGAAGTGGAGAACAAACTTTTTAAAGTCGTTGTGCTACCGTGAAATCCTGGCTGCTACAGACGGGCCTTTACAGAGCATTTAATTTCTTTTTCTCACACATGCTTATATCTGACTAAATAATCAACTACAACAGAGCTTTATAATGGCTTTCTTCAACACCCTGTGACATTTGGAAGAAACCACCAAATTTTCAGAAACACAGCAGCAAATTTTGCATTCAGAAACAAGAAAGAGCATTTGCCCATTCTCACAAGTATAGTCAAGTCTCCTTTCATAGCAGAAGGCTTGAGTCAAGAAAGGTTTGCTTTCACTGGTAAAACTTTATTCTGCTATTTTTCCTGCTGACTGCTTGTTTTATGTGGGTGGGGTAGTGTTTTTATTGTTCTGGACTGCATTTTAATTGATGGCAGAGTGCCTGGAGTTTGGGATTGGCATCTCTTCCATTGTTTTTGTTGAGATAAATAAATATATTTCCCCCTCTTTTTTAAAAATTGAATACATGCCATACTCTCAACTGCTAAAAACAAAGCAGGCTGCTACAAAACAAAACAACCCACAAAACAAACAAACAAAAGCTTTCAGATGGCACAACCAACCTACCAAACTCCTGCTGCAAGGAATTCACCACCCAAAAGCCTTGTCCTTGCTTAATGCCCTCTGAAAAATCCTCAAAGACCAAGAAGCAGAGATATGACAGTGGTGGCCAACAGTACTGTTCAGTGGCTAAGTGTTTGTGTAATTCTCAGGAGGAGACCGAAGAGCAGATTTTGGCCTCAACCTCAAGCATTAACAACTACAAGGATGGGAGCCTGCTAAACGGGTAGGATATGCTCAAGAGAAAATAAGGCGATTAAGAACAGTTTGAAAAGGAAGAGTTTGGTTCTGTACTGAGTGGAGAGCCACTGAAGCAAATGCAACAAGGGAGAGAAGTAGTTATTCAGGCAGACATGGCTTTTAAAAAAAAAAAAAAAAACACACACCAAAAACCTCATCCCCTTCCCAAACAAAACAAACCTGTAAGTATAGCTTTATATTAATGAAGAACTCTGAAATCTGAAATTTTGTTTCCCAAGCAATGCATAAGCAGTACCTGTATCAAGACTCAAAACCAACACTAACCAGCCAGCATCTAAAGTATCAGCAGAGCACTGTAATGGAAATACGCTGTTACTGAAGCTGGCAAAATAAGACTTTTTTTTCAGTACAGAAACATCTGCAATTTGTTTTTTGACCTAGTAATTGGAAAATTTGCCCTGCTACAATCTGACACAAAGGTCCTCATTTTTGCTCAGCTATTGTTTTAATGCCTACCACAATAGTAGCTGGCACTGCTATCACTCCAATGTTGTTCTGCTATTCCAAGGGAGGGGTTGGGGGGGAAGGAAAAAAAAAAAAAAAAACCAAACCCACACACACGCATGCCCTCCCACCCAAACAAGCAAGCAAGCTGGAATTATTTAAGGAGAAATAAAGTGTCAGCACCAAGCTAAATTGTTCTCATTATCTGAAGAATTTAGAAAATACTTTAATATTACACTTGCATGAAAATTGTATGAGCTCCTCATGCCAGGCAGTGTTTCAGCATGCTCCCCAAGTGCACACAAACAAAAAACATATGACAAACTGTTGTCTCCCAACTGATTAAAGTATTTCTTCCTGGCACAGAAAAGCACTTAGTTAACTGCTGTGAATCTGGGCCAACAGAAGTATTCCACCCACTACCAAGCACAAAGTTCAAACCTGAACAGAAATATGCTTCAAAAACGTGCAGCTTCTGAAATACGAGCAAGAGTATGCCTGAGCAACTTGTCTTCAACCCTGAGCTACTTGGTAAGATGAAAGAAGCGATCAAGAGTTGGATGAGTCCAACTACACCGTGTCTCTCTTGAGTATGTTTGGAAAAAAATGGAGTACATTAAAATACTTCTTTCCAAAACATTGCAACAGCAATAAAGCCACATCAGCCTAACATACACACAGGCTCGGGGAAAGTAAAGCCTACATATAACGTTTCGTATGTCTCAGTTTCTTTCTGTTGTGGTGTTCACTTGTATGGCAAAACGCTTCAGTTCCAGATACCATAATCATTGGAGGAAGCGAGTTCGAAATGCCCAAAACTGTAGGTACGTACAAGTAGTACAGTCTAACACATCAAGTAGACAAAAAGCCCCCGTACGTTCAACAATTTTGAAGAACTGGTAACTACTATTGGCCAAATTCCAATCGTCACAACCCACTAAAATCTAGCAGTTAGTTCCACAGTTGGCGGAAAATCCAAGATAAAAATCTAATTTTTTGTATTCTTCTTTTAAACACACAGCTAAACCAAGTTATTTGTATGCAAAGCTTGATGTCTTATAAGAAATTCCAGTGTTTTGTACCTTGACACTTTAAAAGATAGGGAAAACAGGCTAAGAGCTACTTGCTCCCTTCCTAAGTAGTCTCAAAAAACCCATATAACTTTTCAGTACAATTGCTGTCCATTAATGTGCCTGCTTTTCACAACAGCTGTTATTAGAGTATCTTGTAGGCATCTTCTCCCCAAAACAAAGCTTACCTGTTTACTTTTTGTGGACTTTCCAGCAGCATTCTTGCTTCCTTTTGCACCGTCCATGTTTCTTAAAACACTGATGAAATCTTTCTTTGAAACAGACGACAGCAGTTTAGCACGCTGCCTGTCAGAGCTCCCAGTTTTCTTCACCTTCTCATCAATGTTCTTTTGGTGTGTCCTGACAGCATTAAACAATTGTACAACACCTCTGGGATAAGGAAAAAAAACAAAACAAAGTTTTTCGCTCAAGTTCCCTTTAGAGAAATGAACCACCTACCTAAGCAACTAATCAGTGCAGATGCTGCATGGTTTCTAGCTCCCCAAAACAGTTACTCAGAACCTCAATTCAGTTAACAAGTAACATTCACTACAACTTCAGAGACTTTCAGTTTTCACTCTTCCTTCATATTTCTTGCTAGGAACCAGTAACAAAAAAATGCACAAATTCAGATCCCGAAACAAGCACAGTGACATGGTACCTAGATCAGTGCAAGAGCACGTTTCATCCCCAGAAGCGCGTTACTCATCTTACAATCAGCTATTAATTTCCTCAGGAAAGATCTTAAGAGCAGCTGAAGTAGGGTGACAAGGCAGAGGAATGAGTAAGGAGACAGATACAGACAGCACTTCAAGGTGCTCAACAAATGCTGCAACACCAAACTACTGCAATGCAGAACATGCAACTGAACTTAACAGCCATGGATCTGGTGAATCCTCTGTGGAAAACGAAAATACAGAGTAGTAGAAACAACTGTTCCACATTTTTTAACGTATTAAATTAACAAAATAAGGGGATCCAACAAAGCACTTCTGTTAAGCAAACATTACATTCCCCTCTAAATTTTTACTCTTTCATAAAGCTTCTGAAATCTGTTGTTGAACCTGATACTGTACAATGCAGACCTGTATATAAATCACTCTGCTCCTGCTAGTCACTTCTTAAGATTTCACTCTGATTGGAAACAGATTACCTGCACAGGCCCTTTCCTCCCCTTTTCGATATACATATATTTAAGGAAAGCATTCAGAAAAACTCTTACCTCGTGGCAATTCTCTGAAGATTTCTTTCTGTGTCTCGGTCTTTGACAACATCTGGCTTCACTCGGCACATCATTTCCCACTCCCGCTTTTTATCGAGCTGCGTTGTAAATATTGTTACATGAAACAACATGGAGCATTTGAAAATTCAGCATACCCTGACAGAGTATGTAGCAGAAGGAAAAAATATAAATAAATCAACAAAGCTGGTAAAAGGGGAGCTCCGATACAGGGCTGGATAACAGGTCTGAAGCAAGTCTATTGCACTGACACACCAGGGCCCACCATCAAATCTCTAAGAGTCATTTGCCTTTTGTAACAAAAACTAGATAAGAGTTGCACCAGAGTGATGCCTCTAGCTCAGGACAAGCAAAAGGAGTACAGAGAAACTCAAATACTTTCACACTGACTGCTACGGATGGAGGAATTATTCAAAGACAGCTTTCAATTACAAGACTTCACAAGCTGATCACAGAAATCCTGGGTCTATCAAGACAGGCGTGTCACATTTTGAGCCTTGGGAATTTGACTTCCCCTGCTGAATTAATCACAGGACAGCCTCATGAGCAACAGTGCCACACAGCAAAGACGACAGTGGGCAGAACTCAAACACCAGGAAGAGCATCAAGTGCCCACTGGATAACAACTCCCGTGTACAACACTGATTTTTGTCTCTTTTCTGATGCACTGTTTCAAAACCAAACAGATTCACTTTCCCATTACCAGGGGCCACAATACCATCAGCTTTATTTCTGCTACAATAGGAGAACACTGTATTTCCCGTGCAATAGGGCAACACTATTTCACCAGCCTCTACTTCAGGAGTAAGGTAGTAATATTTTTTTTTCCACCTTCTAATAACTGAAGAGCATTCTAGTCCTGACGATGTTGCAGTACCTGTGTTTTATACAAGTAGTCTTTCATGAAATATCAGAATCTTTATAATTCCAGCCAGACTACTACAATTTTGTGTGTTTATGACAGTGTCTTTTGTCTTTGATCAAAAGAACTGCCTCAGTCTAGCTTCCATCAGCAAGACATTAATAAAGGCAGGCTGTTCTCAAATTTTTCTAAAGGGTAAACAAGTCAGTTTGGGGATCTGCAGCCCACCTCTGCTTTACGGTACTCCCACATATTGACTGGATAGGAACAGGCATTTAGGACAACCATAACAGAGCAGATGCCATACTGAAGCTCTCTGTATTTAAAAGGCAGGCTTTGGCCTAACCACAGCATGTCCCAGACTGTTATCCCATTGAAACAGAACTGGTAAGATGAGACATTAGAAATATTAATGCATTTTTAGACTGAAGGTAAATCAATCACAGCTTGGAATTAAAAGTTCCACCAAAGACACATAAAGAAATTACTTCGTTGCCAACACTGTTCTGTTTTCTTAATAACAGTTTCAGAACCAGAAGCAATTTTGGGCATGGACACATTAATAAATAAGCACCAGGAAAATCACTGAGGGGAGCAAACAATTCAAGACCACATCAATGACTACTGCAATCTCAACCTAGAGACCTTTGATTCTGGAAGTTGCAGCAGAAATTAAATGAAAGCAATTTTCTTCTCTTTCACTTTCAATGAGGGAGAACTATTTCAACTTGCAATGCCGACAAAGCGAATTATACTCCAAATTAACAACAGCAATTAGAAAACTAAGCTTAAAGCAGCTGCTTTCAACCTTCTCAACAACAAAAACACCTGAAGCTGACAGGCTGGAACAGTCCTGCTGCCAAAGATCAGCCTGCCTGATGGCCCAGAAAAAGCAGTAAGGGAAAAAGCCCTCCAGCATGACTGTGTGGAAAGTAAAAAACTGAAGCTACTTGAGATCACTGTGGAGGAGAGATTCCAAAACTGAAAGTCTCAGAGCACTCTCCCAAATCCCCACTGAGGGGATCTTGCATGTGTCCCCATCTACTGTGACTGCACAATGAAATACTGCATCTTTTTCTCACCTTCAACCTCTTCTCCAGCCTTTCTTGTTTTTCCTTTTCTCTCTCCTTCTCCAGGCTTTTATTCTTGGCCAAGATGGTGGATTTATTTCGTGGAATCGCTTTGTTGAGCACTTTTGCCATGGCATCTGCCCAGCCTGCACCTGGGCCAGCTTCGGAGCTTGCTGCCTCTTCAACCGCATGGCCCTGGGCTGCCGTTTCATCTTCATCATCGCCATCCAGGGCTTCTCCTCCTGAAGAGTAGCTGTCTTCTGGAATTCCTGAGCTTAACTCAGAATCTAAGGGTAAAAAAAAAAAAAAAAAAGAAAAACATTATCAGTTCTGTTTCTACTAAGGATCCATCACCAGCGTAATTTGCTCCACATGTAAGTGTTATCTTGAGTTCAAGGCCACGTACTGCCTGCTGTTACAATTAACTCCTCAAGCAGGCATACACCACCATAATGAATTTATTAGAAAGTATCCAGTGAAAGTGCTTGCTCATGTCAGTGATGAAGTAGATTTAAGAGCTTGGGTAAAGGAGAAGGCAGCCTTGGATATTTATTATTAGACTAATGAATACTTTGATGTTTAGGAGTAGTATTTTTTGGAAAAAAGTGTATTTTCCAGTTAAAAAATTACCATTTATAAATGTATAGACACACATGTATCTATATGTATGGATGTACACACTTGCAAACCGCAACAGTGACATCTAGTGTTTAAATGCAACCAGCCACATGGATTAAATTGAAGGTAGGGGGCCATTTCTCACAGGAAAGCAACATCTGCTCAAGGAAAGTAATGCCAGCAAAAATACGATTACCTAAGCATAACGAACACAGACTGGAGACTACTTTGTGAAATACAGAATCAAGACAGTTGTCAGACAGCTTAAAAAGAAACCAGAGGCACTGAGCTTTTATAGCTTAACTGCTCAAGTTCTTAATACACAAATAGAACACCCCCAAGTTCAAGTTTCCTTACCCTAAGCCCCCTTCAAAAACAAAAAAGAAGGAATTAAAGTTACAATACTGAAGTTTTCAATCAAGCAACAGCAAGACGGGAGGAAACAGCTAACTAGACAGCAAATCAGACACATGAAGAATCTGATACTTCCCTCCTTAACCTGTTCAGCAGGACAAAGAGCAAGAATAAAGTCTTTAACAGTGTGGATGATTAAGTAGAATAAAACAGGCTACAAGTTTAGGGTGTGCTAAAATACGTTTGGTTATTTCAGTGGACCACTTTATCACGTAATCAAGAGCAGAGCATACAAGTGTCCTGCCACTATTTAATATCATTCTATTAATATCTGTGCCACCCAGGAGTTTTAAATTAATTATATACAATTTTCAAGGCTGCAAATCAAGTGCAGGACAGAAGGAGGCTGGTTTCCAACACATCCACAGTCCCACCAGCAAGGGGACAATTCCCCACCAACTCTGGGGTACCAGCTGACTGGCTTTCATCCATCTACCATTCCACACTACTTTGAAAAGAATATTTTAAAATCACAATGTTAGGTACTGCTAAGCCAAGTGCTTTGCTCCTTAAGCACTACTACATCCTGTAAAGTACCTTCATAAACCAAATCATTAAGAGAATGAAGTCAGAAAAGCTTCACAAGATGTTTTCTGTAAAACCACACAGACAGCTATTACTGATATTCCCTATCAACTGTCTGTTTAATTACTTAAAACATACACTCTGACACCAGAATAACTCATTACTCTGCCTTCTTCACGTGCTTTTCCAAGCAAGCAAAAAACCCCAACATAGCACCAAAACAATGGCATTAACCATTTTAAAACAAAGCCTCTAATGCCCAGGCATATTCAGAGGCTCAGAAAAAGAAGCAAAGTTGTATATTTACACCACAAGTGTAGAAGATAAATACTTACTGAACACCTGTTCATTATCTCTAACAGTATGATTTTTCCTACCACTAAGGTGAAGGCAGTGTTGTGTCATGGTCCACACAGGATAAATTTTGGGGTTGTTTTTTTCAACAGTCCTTACTATAAAATGGAAATTTAGCAGTGGCAAAATTGTTCAACATATTCAGAAACTATTTAAAGGCATCCTTCGTAGGATAACAGTACATCTCCATATCCCCATTTCTAAATTAAAGAAAAAAAATGTTCATATTGCATGCAAAGGAAGAGGTACATCACCACATCTTGATCCCTCATGTAAAATAATTTGTCAAGTTTTCACCCCTAGTCCCTGTCCACGCTAGAATATTGCTATCTGGTTTTTAAACAGGGAATTAACGCCTAATTGCAGCTTTTTATACATACAAAAACTAACAGCTACCAAAAGTCCAAACCCAAATTCCACACACCGTTTAGGACCAACTTACGGAGTCAGCCATAAAAACTGATTAGACTTATAAAGAGGAAAATTGCAAAAGCATGTATTAGACTCCTTTACATCATATCTTCTGCCAATATAATAGGAGGATAATGCCATCAACAACAGTTTGCTTTCAACAAGTAGAGATGAACAAGGTTTCAACAAGCAGCCATGAGTTACTTCTTTTAACATATCAGAGGATCTGTTAATAGCATGAGCTAAAGCAGAGCTATTTCAAAGTAATTTAGACTAGAACAACTCTCAGAAGTAGGACCTGGGCCTCTAATTTGAGTTGCAAAGATCAAAGCCTGGCATAGATTTAATATAAAAAGTTCTCGGGGTGGGGGAATATCCATGTACATCTCCATACTTTATTCTTCTAAACTTGCTCAACGATGTAGGTTTAGACACACGCAGTTAAAAACAGCAATCATTCAGCAAGGAGCTGCGAAAGGAGCTCCCACCCAAGGTCTCCCCTGGGGTTCAGTTTTGACCCCCAGAGCAAACAGCACCCCTGTCAGCTACAGCCCTGACTCCTCCCAGAACAAGGGAGGAAAACTACCCAGTATCACATGACATGATTGGGAAGGCTCACAGCTAGTTGGCTATACCCTCACCACACACCAAGAGGCAAGGACGAGCAGAGAACCACGTGTAAAGGATGGAGTAGGACCGTGTTTGTACTCCGCGCTCTCCCGGGGTTACCGCACTTGGCGTAGCTCGAGGGTCGCCCCTGGGGCCAGAGGGGCAGACACGCAGCCGCCGCCCCCCGCGGACGGGCCCGCTCTGCCCCGCCACCCCCCAGGAAAGGCGCCCCAGAGGCACACGGCAGCGAGCTACCGCGGTGGGCCCAGGGCACAAACGGGCTGCGGCCAGCGCTCGCCGAGCTGAGCAGAGAGCACGGCACAGGGCGGGCAGGGCCGGCGGGCACAACGTCGGGCACCGCGGGAAAGCCACCCGTACGGAGCCCCGCCGCCTCCATCCCACCGGGAAGAGCCTTCGGCAGGGGGCTGGGCCGGGGCCCTAGCTCCGGCCGCCTCGCACCAGCCGGCCCCGACCCTCGGGCCCGGCGCCGGAGGGGGCGAGGAGTGGCTGGGCCCACCGGCGGGCCCTGACGGGCTGAGGAGCGGCCGGAGGCGGCCCACGGCGGGGGCCGGAGAGACCTTAGAAGCCCGTCCGAGAGAACAGCGAGTCAAACGCCTTCCCACTCCCACCCCTTCCCTCTCCCGCTGGCGAAGCACCCCCGGTTACCGCTGTCTGCCTGCTCGCCCACAGCAGCCGCACGTCCACATGGGTCCGCCACGGCGGCCGCCATATTCCCCTGCGTCCTCCCCAAATCGTGTTCCGGCCCGGCCCCCGCGCCGCGAACCTGCGTTCCGGCTCTAAAGGTTCCGGGCAGGAGAGCGACGGCAGCGGCTTCCGGGGCGGGCCGCGGGCTTGAGGGGGCACGTAGGCGCCTCCAGGAGCCTGGCGGGGGCAGATAGGGTGTTTTCACTGGCCAAGCGGTAGAAATGAAAACCCAAATAAATCAGAGAGGTCTGCCAGGGCTTCTCCTGTCCCTCAGGCCCGGGGAGGCCTGTGAGTCTCAGGCGCTGGGGCGCTGCCCCCTCCAGCAGTGGGCAAAGGCCAGTGAGACCGTGAGGGCCCTCAGGAGCCTTCAGAAGGCTGGGTGGCCTCAGTGGGTGGCCTCACGTTTCTGTACACATTTCTGTGTGCTGAGGAAGCTGATCCCTGCCAAAGCACGGCAAGTGCCCCGGCAAAAGCTCAAACCCAGCAACACTCAGGCTGGTTAATCTTCTCCACACTGGGGAGCCACTGTGAACATGGCAATGGTAGAAATAGATTTGTGTATAAATTCATGTGTGGTGGAAAGGAGGACTGAATGTCTTGCGTTCGCAGTGCTGGTGTCCCCAGGAAAACTTGGCCATGCTTTCAAACATTGCTTCAAGGCCCGAAAGGAAGGCAGATTTTAACATGGGGAGGAATGAGAAACTGAAAATTTCTTTTGTTGGCTTTTTCACTCAGTCAAACTAAAAAAAAGACAAGCGAATGTTTACCATTTTCACATCGATGCCACGTACTGTTTTGAGTATGTTGTTCTATACTAGAGATGTCCTCTAAGGATACTCATGGGAGGGTGCTCTCAGTTTTTAAGGTTACTCTGTACTAGCTAGTATTGTAGAAGGGGTGAGCTCCAGCCTCCTTGGACACCAAAAGGCACACGGGCTCCAGATAGGGGGGTGGGACATGGACCCTCTGTAAGCAATTCTGCTGTTCTTCTGCGTGTCAGAAATGACATGTTCCACTACGGGTCTCCTCTGGGATGGGATGGGATGGGATGGAATGGGATGGGATGGGATGGGATGTTAACCTCCATCTGACAATTACTGTAACCGCCCAAACTACACTGATCTAAGTCCTAGATCAGTGACTATGCTTTACATTCTTTTACAACTTTTTCAGATTAAGAGTTTAGGATGCTAGAAATTTATGCAAACTCCTGTTCAGTTGATGTACTGAAATCCCTTTCTCTTAGCGGTAGTATTTGTTGTTCATACTGGGTGTTCAGAAGCACAGACCATCCACCATATGTAGGAAAAAAAAAATCTCTCTCTTAACTTAGGTTAGAGAATTTATCATCTTAGTAACACTAAACTTCTGTCACTTCACAACCAGTAAACAGACACACAGATTTTAAAGGCCAGACCGTAACACTACTGGGCATCCAATTGCTCTGATGCATCTGTAAGAAATACATCTTGACTAAAGCACCACCTAGAACATGAAAACTGTAAAAGAAACAAATATTCTTAGGCAACTTCTTACTTAAAAACACTCTGAACTAAACAAAAAAAAGTTAGTTATCGAGAACTGCTGTTAGTATAACAATTAAATATGCTGGTAGGCAGAAGCTCCAGGATTCCTTGGAGCCCTAAAGGTGCAGTACAAATAACCCTGGACATTGAAAAGT
The DNA here is from genome assembly GCF_023638135.1 of Falco biarmicus. NCBI lineage: Eukaryota > Metazoa > Chordata > Aves > Falconiformes > Falconidae > Falco > Falco biarmicus. The sequence goes on from NC_079299.1 coordinate 8,942,327, forward strand.
GTGTCCATACATATGAGTATAGCTAGTAACGTATCTGAGAAGATTTGCGCCAGACGCTTGCTGTCTTAGGTCATAATCATTAAGCATGATCATATGGGTGAAATTCTGCAATTCACTGACACCTCAGAGAGCCTGTAAAAATAAATGTGTTAAAATAAGGAATGGTGGCTCATACAGCTAATGAGGTACAAGGCAATGCTGTACCTAGATATTAATGATCTCAGATGGTGGTTTGATTGTGAGATGACTGTTGTTTTTTAAAGCTCAGTTATCCTATGGTGGTGCCTCAGAAAAAAAGTTAATACAGGAGAAAAATGTTACGTGTATGGTATTCTTCAGTATTTCGCAGGTTTTAAAATCTTTAAAATGCTATTTAATTTCTACACTGTATTTTTTTAAATAAAATTTCATTTGTTGTCAGTACCCTGTACAGTCAGTGACCTATATCTTTGTACTTCTGTCATAGCATTTTTTTTTCCTAATGATGTGGGTGGCAGCCAAGACAGCAAATTCCTTTTGCTACCTCAGTATCAGGTGGAAAAATAAGATGTTGGAGAGAGGTCTGAAAAGAGCGGCAGAAATTATTACATGGGTGGGGAAACTGTTTCACAAGGAAAGATTATAAAGGCTAAATACATATGTCTTAGTTAAGTGCAGGCTAAGGACAAACAGTATTGGACTCACTGCTTCTATCATAAGCTGTCCTGCAGAGCAGAGCTATGTGGAAAGAATTTCAGTCTAATTCATTGTTCCAAAAAAAGAGAAACCCCGCGCTGAAAAATTTGGGCCTCTGCTATGATCTGCAGAGTAAGGAGGAAACCATGAACATCTCCACGATGTTTAATGAAGAGGCCCAAGCTTTATGGGAGACACAATTCCTAATGTTTTACACTGTAGGGCTCAAATCCTAGGGCGTCTGCCAATCATAAGCACTAACCATGTGGTGAAGTCTGCTATGTGATGGTAAAGACACCATTTGCTTGACACGATTCAGCTCTGAATCACGTTGCATCAGAAGGGACACTGCTAGGAGAAGGCTATTAAACCGTGTAGACAAAAAGCTCTTCCAATATGGCAATTACAGTCACTGCTTCCTAGTACACACACCTTATAGAATATGTCTTACTCTTGCTAGCATATTTGTCTTGGAAATGTGTCAAAATCTTCAGATTAAGTCCTGTAATGGATTCCAATAAATGATGGGTCCGGACCTTCTTCCCTCAGACTGAAATAATGAGCCGCATCTCTGATAGCATACTTCTCGCCGCAACCATTATCCAGAAGCATTTGTCAGCACACTGGTCGCCAAACCTCATTGCAAATGACTGTCATTGTCTTCTGTCACTCTTGACTGAATGTTTTTCTGTACTGAAATTGTGGTCTGAGGAATGCTGGAGATACAACCACCCTACAACACTTCTCCAGTCCAGACAAAGCAGCAGTTACCTCCCAGTTTATCATTGTCAGGAGTGTCTACAGAGCAGCAGAAGCACAAGCTGGTGTTCTGCGTGTACGGGTCTGTAGTAAAACCACGGCTAATGAGACAGTGCATGAAACTTTGATCTGTGGATGCAGCAGAGCCAACGTCTGGAAAAAAAGCTGTAAAAAGGATGGCACAGGGATTTGCAATCCTAACAGGTTTTTTTTCTAAAATTTTAAATGTGATATATTTTTCCTTGGCTTAAAGTTTAAATACCAACAATACTGGGATACAGCCCAGTTGAAGTGGTTACTGTATATTCCTTGGTACAAAAATAGCAGCAGCAAAACAAAGACAAAACGTCCCTTTGGTTTCTCTCTGGAGTGGGAGAGCTTCTTTATGTCCTGGTTTGTTAGAATTAACAATGAATGCATAAATCCCAGCAATGTCCTAGGCAAAGTGACGTCTGCCATATGCCTATTGTCAGTTTGTCTCTAGGAAAGAAGTTTGTATGATGCATTTCAACACAAATGCACAGATACGCATGCCCAAATGGGCAGTGGGTTTATGTAAAAGAAAACAAGGTCAGAAAAACATACCTTGTGCTTAAACAAGGTAGGAAAGTTTCTCATGGAATCATAGAATCGTTTAGGTTGGAAAAGACCTTTAAGATCATTGAGTCCAACCATTTTGTATTATCCCTAGTTCTTGTGGGAAAGTGCTCCACACACTTGTCTCATTACAGAATCACCCTTACTCTGAAATGTTCAGCATTGCTGTAGTTACTAGCTGTGATCTTCACCCCAGAGTGTAGCCTCTCCGGCATCTTGGTTCAGGCCACTGAGAGCCTTAGAGGTACGAGTCCAGTTTTGACTTAATTGGACAGGTGTGGAAGTCAATGCAGGGACTTGCTGCCTCCAGTGGCCTTTGGGTCAAGTTCTTCATGCTTAAATTTCAATACGATAGAAAAGAAAAAACAACATAATTGTGGCAATTTCTGATATAACTCCTTGTTCTATGCTAAACATTGTTATTGGCATCCCTGAGAACTGGGCACTGTAGCATCCTCATACGTTTCTGTGGCGTTATCCTCAGCTTCCCAAGTATTGAGTCCTTATTATCCCAATGGAACTGCTTGGTGTTTCTGATCTGTCCGGCTGTGTTTTCTTTTCTAGCTTTCCCCTATGGCTGCTACCACTCTCTCCCTCTTTACTTTGTGAACAAATTGCCTTGACTCACACATATCCCCCGAACAGTTGCCCTTTCAGTTCCAATGAAGGCTGAATCCCAAGGCAGTATAATAAAGTTCAAAATCTTTGCCACTTTTGTAGGTCATATTCCAGCTGATTCCCACACTAAAAGAGATCAGTAACACCAGATAGAAGATGAGCACGATAAAGCTCTCCAGTGCTGCAAGATTTAAACGTGTTTATTCTCATTTCCCTTTCTTTGGCTTAGCTGATGCCATGTTTGCCCCCCAACTCTGCAAGGTATTTGCAAGTGAAAAAAGACAAGCAGTTCATGAGTAAATCACAGAATACTGTGCTGTCATATAATAACTACTGCTCCAATCTCGTATTCAATAAAACTCATATAAACTGACATTTAATAAATCGTAATAAAATACTACCTCGTCCTCTGAAAATGTTTTGCCTCATGAAAGTTCTTGTCCAGCTCCCACCAAGGTCAGATGGAAACTTCCTATTTCTTTCCTTGGGAATTCATTTGGCCCCTGAGCCTCACAAGCACCGCTGAAGTAAATCTTAATGTTTTTAGGAGGGAGACACAGGGGGATAAATACAACATTTTCAAACCTTTATGCCTGTATTTGTGAACATAAATGCACGTTTTTAGACTTGCTGAATACTTGTACAACTGCTAGCTACCTAAGCAAAGAAAACCATAGAAAAGCCAAGAAGAATAATTTTTGTGTACATAAAAAAAAAAAAAAAGGATTTGGTTCTGAGGCTTGGAGTCACAGACTGACAACTGATGCTTGAAAAGAAATTGTGAAATCTTGTCCATGGAATGTGGCAGGTTATCACATTGTGTATGCATGGAGTAATGCTGGGTAATCTTAACTCTGTGTTTTCGCAACTTTAAGTGCTTGAGTTTGCAACTATCTGTATTATTTGACACACTTTATTATGCATGTACTTACTGATTATTATATTAGCTTTCAACTAGTACTGTGGTGCCATTTGAAATACAGCTTCCTGGTTTAAGAGATATGTAAGTTTATATGGCATGTTGAGGAGCAATTATTATTTTCTCCCATATCAATATGAGAAAATGAAAGAGAGATAAAAGGGCTTAATGTACCTGGTAGCTAAATCTTAAATTCCCCTCTGTTTCTTCTTCACTAATTCCATTCATTCATTCAGGCTCAATAACCATTCTTATTCCTATATTTCATAGGAATGAATTATGGTAGTGATACATTACCTGACATAACTGAGCCCAAAACATGAACTAGTAACTGGAATTTTAGGAATTCATGTTAGATTTTCTCCATTTTATCAATATCTGAAAGCCGGGAGTTAAAATGAGCGAAAGAGAAAAAGAGCTTGTGCCCAAAAATGTGGTTTTGTGTTCTGAGTAGATTTTAAATGTTTAAGGACTTGTCAAGGAGGACAGATGGGAAAACAAAGCAGTCGGTGAATATTTTATCCAAATATTTAAAGCTTCATTGGTTTCTTTTTTCATTTAAATTACTGTCAGCCATATTTATCACATCTGATAATTTTAAAGAATTCTCAGTAATGGTTAGAAAAAAAAAGAAAATAAACTTGCAAATATGAAAAAGCATATCTGATTTGGAAATCACAGAAGAGACTGTGACTTGAGTCTGTCTGTAGTTGAAGGTAATCCAAATGTTTAAGACCTAGATCATAATGAAACTCTTAAATTGTGACAAAAGTACCAGAATAGCGACTTAGCTTATATGCAGTGAGGCTTGTGCAGGGACAGTTCCTGTAAATTCTGACAATGGGAATGTCTCACCAGTTATAAAACAACAACTGCAGAGAAAGATAATTCTCTAAGGTGATTAATTAAAAGATGGGTCATTTATTGCTATGGAATAGTCTTAGGGAAGTTTATATACATTTTTATGTAAAAGGTTTACCTATTTGTTACCTGAATCTTTTTAAGTTCTGCTAAGTTATTACCCGAAATTGCAAGATCTTCCTGAACCTACTTTGTTGATTATTGTAATAGTCTTCACAAAATCAGGTGAAGCCTCACTGCAGTGATTTCACATTGGTCATAAAAGTCATTATAAAATAGAGATGCAGGAGGGTTAGCCAAAGACAGCATTGTAGGTACAAAGCAAAAACTGCACTGGGATAATTGAGGAGGATGAGATAATGCCCTTGTATAATGGTATAAGAGCTAAAGAAAGATTTCATGCTAAACTAGTTTAAAATTTTTGCAATACATTTTATTTAAGACAGGGTAATGATGTTTTTCAGCTAGGCTTGACCTTTACTTTCAAACTTGTTTGCACAAGATCAGCAACTGTGTCTATTTTTGCACTTCATTTAATACCAGATTTTTATATGTCTGTCTTCAATAGCACCTGACCACATAATTTATCCTACACCAATCGGTAAAAGTAAATAAATAAATAAATAAAACCAGACTTTAAAAAGCTTCCAAATCCCTATTCAGCAAGATTCTTATATACCTATGAACTCCTAGCATGTGAAATCTCTCCATGAGTACTGTGAGCTTGAAACGTGCTTACTAAGCATGTGCGTAATTACCTTGATGAAGCCTGAATACGTGAGATTGTGGGCACGTGAGCTGTAACTGGGATGTGCTACTTGCACCTGAGTGCTGATGAAAAGCCATGGTTCTCATATCAGCAGATCTTCTGTAAAATGGTGATTTTTTTTCTCCTGACAGCTAAAGCACAATAGGAATTGCTTTACAACTGGTCTCCTATCATACTCTCAGCTTTTCAAGTAATGGCATGTTTTTAAGAACGTGAACTTTGCTAGCAGTAAGGTCACAAGAACACTTCAAACACAGGAAACTAAACTTTGCATTCAGATGTATTGCTGCAAAGTAATTTATTTCTAAAAATCAATTCCTCCTCCTCCACTCCCTCCTCCTCACAGTGTAGATCATCTACAAATCAGTGAATCCAGCTAATGCTCCTTCAGCTGAATGAGAGCTTGGCTAACAGCTGTAGTTCAGGCTCATTTAAACAAGGTGAGATCTATCAAGTCTTCCCATGCCTGGAAGGTATTTAGAGGGACCTAAACTCTCTAGCAAGTGTGTTATGTAATTTTAGAGATAGAGAAGTAAAGGGAAAAGGTGGCTTTATTGAGCAAGAAGCCCATACAGCTAAGATCGGTGCTGGAGAGCTTCATCATGCTATCTGTCTTCATCAAGTTTTCATCTCTGTGTGTTCTTACAATAGGTAACTTTGGGATTCTTTTTCAGAGTGTTTTAAGAGGCTTTTGTCTTCAAAAAAAGACAAGTGGATGAATTCTTGATTCCTATGAAGTCAGTAGCAGATCTCCCACTAGGTTCATGGAAAATATTGTTTCATGCAGTTTTGCACAGGGAATAAAAATATGGTAACTACTCATGATTAAGTTCATTTTCTTACCAATAAGCCTCTAGTGATTCACCTTGATGGTGGAATTACTGATGGACAAACCTCTTATCATGAAATGATTCATTTAGTTTTTGTCTGAGTAGTTGCGTTACCTAAACTTGAATCACTTTTTTTTGTTTGTTTGTTTTTTTCTTCTCTAGCCCCAGCAGAAAAAAGTTATTGCAAATGAATTCCCTGAATTCACTGAGCAATTTTCCTGTAAACAAAATTACTGACTGGAAAAAGGGGCTTGGCTCAACTGGTGTAGCTGTTTGTCATGTTTCTGAGCAAACAGTGCTTGGGTCTACTTTATTTTTCTCAGGTCCATCTTTTATAGGATAGGCTTTGCTACTTTTACCCTCTCTACAAGCAATCACCTAGCCCAACAGTGTATGTGTCTCAGCTTGGCAAGAACGCCTGACTTCTAGAAAACCTTCAACTTTAGAGTTGTGTGGTCTTGGTTGTTTGCCTAAGGTATCATTTGAACCTCATCACTGAATTATTTATGAAGAATTTGAGAAACGACTGACATTATAGACCTTCATGTGAATCTATACAAGAGCTGGATTGCTTGATTTAGTGTCATCTTCTTTTGTTGCAGTGAGTTTGGATCTTTGGAAAGGATCTAAGGAAATTATTGAAAGAGCCCAAAGTCAAGAAATATGCTTTACTTTTGATTTCGAAAGCAGTTAGTTCTGTAACTGTTCTTGGTTTTGTTTTGAGAGTAACTCCTAGTGAGTAAATCAGGCTTGTGGGGCTGTTCAGCCTCCTGCCTGGGTGAGCCTCCCCGTGCTGGCAGGACCTTCGCTTGTTCCACAGGAGTGCGGCTGCCAGGGGCTACCCATGGTGGCAGCAGGAAAAACAATTTGGCTTTCAGTATCCGGACAAAAACATTTAGCTAGCCTAGGATTCGTGAAGAGCCAGAGTAGAGGGTCTATGGTGATCTTAACCAACCAATAGACAGACTGTTGCATTTTGTGGGGTCATTTTTCAACTTGCCTGTCTTAATTTCTGGTTGTAAATGTCTCATTAGTGCCCCTTAAGAAGAAGAAGGTGTGGGGGGTTGGAAATCAGGTGAAAGATTAGAAACCTGGCAGAGGGGTATATACTCACTGTGGGGTGGGGGTTTTTTTGGTTGGGTTTGGTGGGGTTTTTTCATTGTTTGGAAATAATTCTGACTCTCTTAACCTGATTTTTCAGATATGAAGATTCACAGGTCTAGGAAGAGTCAAAATAAGGGGTGTGTGTGCATTACTACTTAAATCAGACCCAAGGTTTTTAGTACTGTTGATAGCAATAGAAGAAACATACCCACGTCTGTCTGAGAAGATGAATGTGGATCCCACGTACATGTGTGAGTTTCTAATGAAGCTCTGTGGAAGCTTTTTCTGCCTTTAGAAGATGTTTCTGTTTATCCTTGATAGAAATCCATTGTGTGTGCTATGTAATGGAATCTCTCTTTTTTTATTTGCATCTGTTAGCTTTTTATTGCAAATAGGGCTTTAAATCTTACTTTAGAAATGAGTATTGCACTATATGTCAGTGCATGTGCAAAGGAAGCCATTAATAATGTTCGTTATGAAAACCTGATCATAAGTGTTTTTAGTCCATTAGCCATTCAGCTTTATTTATGTCCTCTTTCAGGAAGAATTTGAAGCCAGAATTCAAAAGATGAAGTTTGGAAAAAGAACCACACATGAGGTCATAAAATGCTGTCACATTCAGGATGCTAGAAAATTCTTTTTTTTCTTCAAGGTTTTCAGTAACCTTTAGGAAGAGGAATAAGTATTGCCACCATTAAATTACAGTGCTTTTAGGAAACAAAACTCTGGTGAAGCAAAGTAATCTGCTAATTTCATCGAATTAGAACGTACCACACTTCTGCGGGCTGTTTAAATGTACTGCAAGTAGCAGCTCTTACAGAGTTTTAGTCCCTTCCCCTTGAGGCTTATATGTTGTAACTTTATTCTTGAGTATTTGTTGTGACTGCCAAAATCTGTACCTCTCTGATCCTTTTTAGGACAGAAAACTTGTAAAATAAAATACTGACAAATGTGCAGTTGACTTCCCATCTTTGTGGACTTAGTCCAATGGACCTGCATTTGTTGTAGGTATTACTAAAAAAAAAAAAAAAAAAAAAGGCCCTAGCTCCAAAGTGTCCTTGGGTCCTTTTTTGCAAAAGACACCCTCAGGAGTAAAATTTTGCACTAAAAAAAATCCTCATAGTACAAGCTGGGTAAAATCCTGTTCAGAAAGGAAAAGGATTTATCTCTCTCAAATAACTTGATTTTTTCTTGGTTTTTTTCTTTCTAAAATACTGTGGAATTTACATGATATATAAAACTGCTCGTAGTTGCTATTTTATCTGAAAATAATATCACCTCATACAGCTGAGCTTGAGAAGAAAAATAATGTTTCCTACAACTTCCTTGGAATATAGTTACTGTCAGCTCCTGAGATTTCCTGTGTATGTTTACTGTTTTAGCGTACCCCTGAAGCTATGACTTGATCTTGTTGCATTTAGAAGTTGTGAGTTTGGGATTTGAAATGTCAGCAGAGGGGCTGCTCTCGATGCATCACCGCTGCCAGAGGTGGCGGTGGCTGTGGCAGCCACTTCCAGGAGCTGCTGCTGTTCATATTTCACAAGAGCCTCAGGAAAAGAGGCTGTGTGAGAAATAGGGCAGTGCGAAAAAAGAAATGGTCTCGGCTAATCTGTCTTCATCTTTGCTCAACATAGTAAGAGGCGAGTTGATAGTGTATAATACAAATTACTTTGTGATGTATAGGGAGACTTTTTTTTCCCTATGATTTACATAAAAATGCAATGGTTAGCCTGATGTAATAATTTGGCATTCAGTGGTTTTCGATCGTCTAATGCTGAAAGGATGAAGTGTGTTTTGCATGAAGAATAGGTCACTAACTTCTGAATTAATTTCTGTAGGAGACAATATGAATGCAATGTTTTTAAAGCTTAATTTAGATTCAAATTAATGTGAAGACAAGCTCCTTGAGTCACCTAGTCTTCCTCTGTGGAATCATTTCTAATTGAATGTTAAGATCAAAGTTTAAGTTTATAAGAAAGAAAAACAAGTGCAGATAAATAGTTATTATCTGACATCCTTATGAAAATTCATGACCTGCTGCTTTATCAGAGACCTTTTAAGAATTCTAATTGTGAAGTATGCATAACTATTAAATGGCTAGAGCGCTTCAGTCTCTTGATAAGAAGCGAGTTAAATAATTGTCCTGTTTAACTTGTGCTTGTTAACCTTTAAGGTCAACTAGTTTGAACATACGTTTAATGAAATCCTGGAGCCAGAATTTATGATACTGCTGCTGAATGTTAAATTGGACAATTTACATAAGCAGGACATTAACCTTCTGAGCACTAAATAGCATTTTAGCACTTAGCCGCTGGGGACAATAAGGGACATGTTCTATATATTTGTGATTAGCTTGCCTGGAAACTCTCATGATGACCAATTGGCCTACCAAGTTTAGCAGCATAATTAAATGAATGGACTCAGCCTAAGTAAATTATCAGTGCTGTGTACAGTATATCATTATAGTCCTAAGGAAAAAAAAGATATGAATAATTTAATATTACATTACTAATTTATCAATGCTAAGTGACTGTGAGGAGGCTCTTTGTAATTCGTTGTTTTAAATTTGATATTTGATTTACTGCTGGTGTGATTAAACTTGAACCTACTTCATTTCTTTATCAGAAATTTATGGTAACAGCAGACTCTTTTTCTCAGGGTAATGGATGTTTTTTTCATTTCTTCTGCTTTGATGATAATAGCAAATACAAAGTATTACATATTGCCAAACTTGTAATTAAGCAATTTGTCATAACAAGGCATGTGTGTCATCTTTTGGCTGGCAGATCTTGTAGCAGATAAGGGCAGTAGACCTGGAACTGTCAGTGCTCCAAGCTGGAGGAGCAGAGTAATAGTAGCTTGGGCTATGCTTTTTCTCCCTGCGCTAAAAGATGGAGCACAATGTCTGTGCTCTGTCCCCCCAGCTGTTTTCTCAGGGCAAGTCAAGGCCATATATTGGAAGCAAGCAATGTGGATTTTCTGGGGTAGGTGCCGTACCTGTTAAGACAATCACAGTTTACTCGGGGATGGTGCCTCTTGTCTTGTGTTAGGTGCTGCACAAACATGAATAAGGACGTGTTTTGAAGGACAAGTTAAGACCTGAGCCATTTCCCAAGGAGGATACCAAGGAAGCACCTGGTTGCTTTTGTTGAGGTGCTTGTTAGCTGTGCGATGCCTACGTGCCTGTGTGTTACCTGCGGTCGGTCGTGGCTCCGCAGGTGATCATGCTCACACCTGCAGGCAGGAGCCACGCTGGCAGGCAGCTGCCTTGTGTGCAAGTGCTGCCCCTCCAGCTCAGCTCAGCACCCCTGCCCGAGAGGTTACCCTCGGTCAGTGGAGAAAGGAACGGGACTTGTGTTCAGAGAACTGGAGCTGGCTGCCATTTCTGCCAGTGTCTTGTAGGACCTGTAGACTGGGAAAGTGCAATTTTTGCAGATACCGCTATCCAAAGGCATTGCCACTGGTAAAGTACTTGCGTTACTGTCTTTTTATAAGGCTGTGACGTAGGAGATTCTTCACTGAACAGTGATGGCATGTAGGAAATTAATAACGTGTACATCTTTCAACACAGAGAGAAAATAGCCCCACAGTCCAGCTCTGGCATTGCACGATAACACTGTCAGGAAGATGTGACGGACTTGCTGCCCTCCCTTATGGGATGGAGCGAGGGAGGCTGCTGAGCTCCACTCTGTGTGCTCTGCAGACTTGGCTGAGCATGTTGGAGAGGCTGAGCGTTACCAGCAAGCCCAGGCTGTGTGTGTGTGGGGGGGTGGTGGTGGTGGTGGGGAAGAAGCACCCGAAATCTGTGATCTTCTGGCATTCCAGCATCCTACTTCAAGTTCTGCACTGACCTGTTTCTTCACCTGTAGAGGGAAAATAATACCGAGTATGAATTTAGTCATTCTGTTGGTGTGCCAGAGGAGCGTAAATTTAACCCATTAGTGAAGTTACAGCTGGATGGCTGTTAGGTACTCACAGAGGCTAGATGGATTAGGCCTTTGTACTCATCCAGCTACACCCACTTTCCTACCATTGTTTGTTGTGCCTGAGAAAGTCATGATATGTGAGAAAAACATGGTATACTTCATATTCTGTGTGGACGTTCCTAGGTAGTATCTCATTAAGGAAGAGAAGTGGTTCAGGTTCATGGATGCTCTGAAGTTGCCTGATGTCATCCAGAAGCAAATGAGCATGCAGTCAGTGTCTTAACTTCCCTCTGTTTTTTTAAAAATGTCTTTCTGGGAATGCATGGGATGAACATGAAAAAAGCTGCTTTACATTAGACAGAGGATCAGGCTGGTTTCTTAAGTCCTACTTGTTCCAAGTATTTTTTGTAGAAGGAAAAAAAGGAAGAAACCTATGAACTCTGGTATCTGAAAGAGCACCTCTCCTTACAAATGTAGTTCTGATTTCTGTAAGTGGTCGAAGTATTCATGAGCAGGAACAAAGTTACAAGATTCCTGCCTGTTTCCCCTGGAAAATGGTGGAAATTATTCCTAAGGTTACAATCCTGCCCTTGATATTTTTATTAAATTTGCAAACACTCTTGATTCAAGGTAATATAGATCAGATGTACTTGGAAGCTTGCGACTGGTTAGATTTCAGTGCTTTAAAAAACCTTAACCAAACCTCTGTGTTTTCAACAGGCTAGATGAATGAATTCTGTTGGTATTTTGGATGATAGGGCTTTTAGTCCTTTCCCGGCTAGCTGATGCATGCCAGCCTTTTCAGTCTCACTGATTACACTGTAGTTAGAAACTATTAATGATAAAATAGCTGAACAGGAAAAAAACTTAAAAGCCATCAATGGGCTTTATTAATATGCCTGCTCATATCATCCTGAGGATTATTCAAGGTGTCATCTGGCAGCTGTAGACATTTGGTAGACCTAAGAACCAATTAAGAAGGGAATGATGTGTTTTCAGAAGCAGATTTGTCTGAAATGAAAGCTCTTTCCATTGCCCTTTTTTTTTTCCATATAGACAAACTTGGGTGACCCAGGTTCAGGGCCTTGTGGCAGGGAAGTTCATGTACTGTTGGGCAAATCACTGAGTTGGAATGCATGAGCTTCTGAGCCAGAGTCCTGCTTTATAAAACATGCAGATAAGTGTTATCCCTCCTTCAAATAACTCTGTGAGGATGAATGCACTAGGACTGTGAGCTACGCTGGTGCTGCAGTAATGAAAGCTTACAAGTAATTCCACTTTCCAGTAAACAGTAAAACTCCATGGAAAAAAGTTAACTTTTGTGACAAAGAGCTTTCAGCCTGCTGCATAATAAATACACTTGCATCTGAGTGAAGGAAAAAAAAGGAGAGACAAAGTCACGCACCAGCCTTTTTTAGCCCCAGAGACTCAAACTGCTAAAAAAGATACATTATCGGCACAGCACGCATCTGTTTTTCTACTCCATTTTTGTGGCATCAGTGCTTTCAATCAGCCATCACTGGGATTACAAGGTGCAAGGGTCTTCAGAAACAATTTGAAATGAGCTCTTCTGTATATGACAATCACCTTTCCCCTCCCCGCTCCTCCTTCTGGAGATTTGTCATTTGCGACATTTCTCGATACGTTTTCAAAACAGTTTTACAAATGCAGTCAAAGTTCTTGGCTTACCATTACTGGCTGTGAAGGAGAGCACAGCCCATGCAAAACACCACTGCCGTAGCTGCACAGAGAGGAGACCCACAGTGCGGGGTGGGAGGGGAGCAGAGAGGGCTGAAGAAAGCCCCTGCTAGCACCAGACCTTCAGGATTTTTTGTTCTTTTAGGAAGTTTTGTAATAGGCATGGAGGGACCAGACTGTAGGCTACTTTACACTCCGGTTGTCCTTGCTATTGTGGATCTGCTGTTGTTTAGAGTCAGGGGTGTTGGTGTGTGAATAATGGGGAGGTGAGGGGGGGACACTGAGCACAAGACTTTGGCAGTTATATCGCTCCCCAGGTGTTGCCCCTGTAGACCTTTTTTTATTATTATTTTTTTCATCAGTCATATTTACCAGTCTGGAATGCTGAAGAGACCGATGAAGGCTGTTAACTGGTATCAAAACTAGGATTTTATGTTTTGTACTCACAGACAATAGGGTTGCACTGGTGAGATTGCCTTGTTTGAATTGGGAACAGATGAAAAGTGGTGAGTGCAGGTAGTACAGCCAGTACAGATGGAAAAAATTAAGGTGATGGTAGGCCACAGATAGCAGCGGACTAGCACCAATCCAAATGCGAACAGATGGATCTTTTAAAAAACTCGATGGTTATCTATCACGTAACCTCATCAGCTTGACTCATGGCAAGATTAATTTACACCTCTTTTGTTTCTCTTCTTTTCACATTGTTCAAATTCAATGTGGTCAGACAGCTGTGTGGTTTTGGGGTCTGATTCCCATCCAAGTGAATTTGGCCTTTTGATTTTTCACTTGTGGTAAGCCTCCAAAATCTCCTGCTTCCCCTCAGTCCTCAACCACACTCTTATTTTAGGATGCTTATCTTGTTTCCACTACATCGGAAAACTCATGTCCTGGTTCAGTTGTCTTTTTTCTTCCCTCCATCAGGGAATGTTTTGATTCTTCTTCTGAAGAAGACAGTCTGTCTTAGGGAAGTAAACTCACACAGAGCTGTGAGCATCCTACCAGGTGATACCGAGGAGGAATAGAATAAGCCCTTTTTTCCCCTCTCACTGGATATGCAACCTGATTAAATAGAAAGACGGGCTTTTCCTTCAGTGGACCACTTACCATAAGTCATGGTGTAACCTGTTTTGCTTAAGTCTTAAGCTATTTGCAAGTATTTAACCTTTCTAGTTTTAAAAATCAGGCGAGAGATTTTCATTACACTTTAAAATTGCCTGTGCTAATTTACACCTACAGGAAGCTGCACATTTAAAGTTACTGGCATTGCTTTATCTTCACTTTCTTATGCATTTTAGTTTCCCTGTTTAATGATACCATCAGTTCCTTAAATATCCCTCAGCTTCTGTTTAAGCATGCTAATGGCAGTATATATGCAGAAACCGCAATACATGAAGAGTTGTTTTGTGTTAATGGAAGCCACAGAGTCTGTCTCTGCATCCTTCTCTCTTATGTTTTCTGCTTAGTAAAAGGTTGTATATACTATTGCTAGTCAGCAGCAGCTGTATGGAATTATATGTTTTAAACAAGCTTAAAAATCTAGTCTTAAAGAACTTCTGAAATGAAATAATTGATGTAGTACTCCGGCAGGCTGTTTGAAGAGATTTAAGAATTCATTCAGCCTGGCTGTAGCTGTAAGACATCTTCCCACAAAACAACTGTTATCTTTTATGAAAAAAAAAAAAAAAAAAAAGACATTTCTCTGGCACATTTTCCATACAGATATTTGTAAATATAATCCCTTCTGTTGCTTTGGTAAGTCAATCACGCTAACAGGTACCAGTTATTCAGTGACTGCCTTGGGCTAAATAGAGCAAGTGACAAAACCACTTTTAGGTTGTCATGTGTTAATGTAAAATGCCCCCAGACCCCAATGCTTATTCATCTTCATCTAGTTGACTAATGCATTTCCCATGTTGTTACATGTTGGTAAATTAAAGAAGCCTTCCAGACAGTTCTGTCAACAGTTTACTGAAATGTACATCATTAGTGAGGCTGAGCTGTCACATGAGTGTAATTTAATCCTATTGAATTATCACTCAAAAATACTTGAATACCAGGCCTTTATACAGTGAGAGAGAAGGCTTTCTAGGAATACTGTCACCTTGCAAATTGATTAGATGTGAAGCATGCATAGGAAAAACCCCAGAGTTGGTTGGGTTTTTTTTATATATATATATACTTGCAGTAAGACTTGTGACAGCTTTCTCGCTGCATCTTGTATTTTAGAGAACTGCATAGAGCCAGGTGCATTTGTTTTTCATATCCATAACAAAGCGGGGAGGCTGAGTGCCATGGTTAAGATGGAACATTATCTTTTTCACCCACACAGAAGAGGGGTGGGGGGAGAAGAAAGGAAAAATAATAAGGAACTAAAAACACAAGTATGGATTTCAGTTGGTGTCATAGTAAATCATATATTTAGTGTTTCTTTTAGAGAACACTTAGTGTTTTGAAATCTTTGGCATTGGTTCTGTGTTGTTTGGCCAATGCACATATGATCCATGAAGTATAGGGTCTGGTTCTGCACGTGTCTGTGTGGGTGCCTGGAGTCTTTAAGCACACTCTGTTTGTACTGGGATCATAGAAATGCCCCCCCATCCACACAGACTGAGCGTGATACGCTTGGGAAAGCTGAAAAAAGACATTTGTCTGAAAAATCCGATTATTGAAATAGAGCACTTATGTGTCTTACTGTTTTAATAATTTTTTTGTTAGAATTGGTTTGGGAGGACTTGGGAAAAATTTCAAACCAGAATGAGAGAGAAGAGTAAAATCTTCCCAATGATGGGCTTTGCTGGGCATGGCGGATGGTTCAGAGGCCAGTTATGCTTCCCTACACCCTACCTATACGCTCAAAACTTTAGATGATCAGATCCATAGCAGAAACTGCACAAAAAAAAAAAAAAATTGTGGATAATTCACAGGAGTGGTCTTTAAATCTTACACAACCGGGTTTCTCATTCACCCCAGCAGTCACTCCCAAGCAAAGGAATGGCATGGTGGATGAAATGTGGGGTCTGCATGTATATTTGTCCACTATTGGCAAAGAAGGAGGGGATATGGAGTGGTGTTCCAGCAGCTCACCTTGCTGGAGAACATCCCACAAGACTTCTGCCACAGTGCAGGAAAGCTCACCTACATGCAGTCCTCTCCCCAGTGAAGGTCACCAGGGAGTCTCTGTGGAGCACATCCTCCGTGCTTGGGGCCAGCCCTACCGAGTTTCCTCTCCTGGTAGCTATGCTGGCTTTACATATTTAATGAGATTTTATGGTTTTAGGCATTGTAAATTATATTCGCTTTCTCAGACCTCTAAGACCTTCCTCCACCTACCCTCCCTTACCTGTCAAGTTTCACTGGGTATGCTTTAAATTCTGGAGAGGAGAATACTGACTTTGCATAACATAAATGAAAGAGCCAGAAAGCATTACATTTTCATACAAATTACATGAAACCCCCAAGATTCTGTCCTTGCGGGGAGACAGCAAAGCAGCAAGTGTGCAGAGAAACAACAGCTTTTGGTTTTGGGGTTGTGTGGGCAGGGAATAACATTTCATATGCTTCTCATAAGGAAAGGAAAGCTCCCGTGCTTTGCAGGTAGTTGTTAGACAAAGCTGGATTTTACTTTAGTCTGGTAAAACTCAGGACCCTTGCTGTAATCCTATGGAGGAAAGTTGTACATGTCTGCGCGAAGTTTGTATTTAAAAAAACCCAAAAGAATAAATTGCAGCAAATTCTCTTTTGGTCTTCTACACTGGTAATTTATTCCACAGTGGAGCAAGTGCTCTCTTTCACTGGGCATAACAAACTTTTCTTCTGCAACAGATACTGCTACAGGCAATGCGTTTTCAGTGATGAAAATGCAGTGTTACATCTCGTATGTGTGGCCGAACACAACAGCTGAGCTTGATACACTACTGCTGAGAACGTGTAACCTGTATGGAAAGGTTTCCTCTTCAGAGTTACCGTATTGGAGGTAAAGAGGTATTAAAACTGGTTGATGGAATTACCAGCAAAAAACTAATTGCTTCCTTGCCACTCCTCAGACATTATTGCCACAAAGACAGTCAACTCTGGCCTTTCATCACTCTGTGTGAGGCAATTGTCTGATCAACAAACGCCTAATGATTTGAAACTCTTCCTTGCAAGTGAACACTTATTTTCTGAAAGCTAAGCCAGGAATAGAGCAAAAGGATCAGGTACTTTCTGGCATAGACCAAGGTATATGTTGAAAGAGAGGATAATGCTTCATTGTCTCTGATCACAATTACTACTTTGGGTTCAGGAACAGACTGTACACATAATTCTGAATTCCTACACAGAATAGTAGGAAATGTAACATGAAGTTAAATATGGATCCTTATGGGCCATGGATAGGTAGTAGGCAAGTGCTTTTCAGTAGGAACTGAAGCAGCTTTCAGTAGGAACTCTCCATTGAATTTGAAGGAAAAAGTAATTTTAGGGCTAAATGGAGTAGTTCCAAGATACTAGACCCCAATTCCTTTTCCCACGGCAGTCCTTTATCACATAGAAGCTCCTGTGGCCACCAGGGCCTGATGTTCTGAAGTTCAGCTTCATACAAAAGGGATGCTCTTTTTTTCAAGTGGCTTTGGGGAAATGAGACGTTTTGGTTTGTTGTTTCTGTTTTGGTTTTCGTTTTCTTTTTTTGTGATGTTCATTCTGTGTTCACGAAAATAAAAAGCTGAATAATACTGTGCATTCATGGCTTTGTTTTAATTCTGCCAGTAGCACTGCATGCTGTGTCTATGTGGATCCCCAGTATTTCTCTTCTGAGCTTGGAACTAGCAGTGTCTTTCTAGCTCTGACCATAAAACCATTCTGTAAAAGAAAAGCAAAACAAATTGCATAACAGCTTGCCAAAATGTTGTTAGAAAAACCCAGAAATTGGAAGCCCCTGTACTTTAATAGCTTTAGAGCTAAAGAATACTGATGTGTAAAAAATGCATGGCTACTTTTGTATTTTTGTGACTTCTCTTCAAACATTTCAAATCACGAAAGATAATGCTGAGATAATAATGTGACTTTAAATTGTTTAGAAAGTATCTTAGACATTTCTTAGTCAAACCACATTTATCTTTGATATGAGTCTTTATCGTCTCCTTTCTTTACAGTTCTGTGTGCTTTGTTTATGCTTTTTTTAAGATCTAAAGGAAGAATAAAAACTTTATGTGTGGTTTTACTGGACTTTTATCAGTAAGTATATCAAGATGATAGTGGCTTTCACCACTTTAAGTCTACTTCCTAAAGGAAAAGCATAAACAAATATAAGTATGATAAATGTTGTAAGAGTGGGAAGGGGATCTTGCTATCCATAGAAAATTAGGTAGGAAACCAGATACTCTTCTGCAAATGACCTCTGGGTTTCAAAGTTGTTTTTTTTTATTTTATTGTTTAATTCATACGTTTTCTGGAGGTAAATTTGGGATTTCTCCCAATGATTAGATGCTTCAGTTCCTATGTACAGCATATTTTGACATCAAAAGGTTCACTGTTGTTGAAAGGGACCATCCTGGTCACAGTTTTGCTCCCTTAATCCAGCTCTGGGGGCTTGTCAGATCCCTTAGCGAGCCAGCTCAGCTCGCTGTGCAACCAGAAAGCTTTCTTCTTGCCCAGTTAGTTTTTTATTGGTGTGATGAGCTGACTCCGTTAGGTATTAGGGAGTGTACGATCACATGACTGGGTGAAAGGGAAACCTTTATTTAATTGTGACAGGTGACTGCCTTGGCTTAGCCATTAATACTGCACCCATCATACAATACCTTTAGCATCCAGCTGGACTTAACTATAACTGATATATTTATATAAATTGGGTGAAACGTGAGTACCACTGCAGGCAGTTAGAGTTTTTCCTGAAGTCAGGCTTTTATCCGAGTATCTGCTTGTTACTATTGCTGGAGGACCATTTCTGACCTGATCACATTAGCTAGTCCTGATGGGCGCTGTAAGAGTCACAAAAGGGCTGACAATTTGTATTTACGTGTAGATTTAGTCCTTGGCCATGTAACCCACCACACTAGGAAGCACTTTTGTAGTATTCAAGGAATTAAATATCTGCATACTTTCAGAACAGGAGTAAAAAGAGGGAGGGTGTTGACAGAACTTTCTTCATTCAGTAGTTCACCTGCAGCGTAGATGCATAGTAAAATAATATACTGCAATATCATCCTATGATATTAAGATCGTAGCTTTTTCCCCTGTGAAAAAGCAGAAACTGAATAGCTGGGCACAGAAGTGTAACGTAAGAAAAGGCATAGTCATTATTCACAAAGAAAAATGAGAATATGGAAGCTGGTATGCCTAGGAGTTTTTGCAGAGGGTGGGCATGCTCCCCAGAGCAGACATACGCATGACTGGAAGAGGACATTTGCATTTTAAGACAGATTTTCTACTTGTTTTATTCTTTTGCTTTCAAGTAAAAATAGCTTGTGGAATTAGATGGTTTCAAAAAGATTCAATTTCCAAGAAAGAGAAAGGAATGCCATGGAAAGGGTAATAGTGTTGGAAGGCACGATTAAAATGGATGCTACTGAAAAAGCAATCTAGAAAGACTAATTTGTTGTTGTTGTTCTGACATGCTTGTAGACCTAGTACTTGGGAAAATCCTTGACCTGTCTTCTTTCCCACCATCTTTCTTTATGAATTCGTGTTGAAATCTGTAGAAGCTTAAAGACAAATTTTGGGAGATTATTTTCCCCCCACCCATCACAAAAGGGCAGTGCAAAGGTAGCAATGTGAGTGTCATCACCCTGGCGATAAACTGTCTCTTCAAGCAACCTGTCCTCTAAGCATGAGAAGAAATAGCCTCCAAACCCTTGGTGCGTAGTTCTGGTTCCCTGTGGCTGAAATGCTAGCATTTTAGTAAAATGAAGGCGTACTGAAATGGTAGTTCCTTACATGCTCTCCACTTGCCTTTGTAAGAAGGCAAGAACGGATAACTGTGTCTTTTTCTCTTGATGAATGTCCTGCAATTTCTTCTATAACCATTTCTGCGGTGACCCTCTCTGGCAGGGCTTTTGTCTAGGCTACAAAATGTACACACGCTATATGGTACCACCTTTGGGCTATCAGGGCAGCACTTCTAAAGTTTTATGTCATCTCATGGGCTACGTGCTGCAAGTATCAAAGGAGGTGCAAAGCACCTCTTACCCTTTTAGCGATATCATATAATGAGACATGAAGAAGTCTTAATTGAAGTGAGGTGTGGCCTAAAAAAAGCTGACAGAGAGCATGTTAGGGATGTCCGTACACCAGTGTGATGCTGTATGAAGCCATCTACAGTAACTCTGTACAGGTAGCAGGAGCCAGACTGCCCAGGCTTCTCACGGGGACTTATTGACCCCTGGAAAGCATCATTTCAATGCAACTGTGCTGGCTTCATTACCTAACTAGTGTTGTTCCAGGCTAGCCTGGCTATTTCCACGATATGTTGTACAGATGTACTCAGTTAAAAAAAAAAAAAAAAAAACGACAAAAAAAAAACCAACAACCATGCTTGTGGCCCTGACATGACCATCTGCCCTGACTCTTTAGATATGTTGTTTCTTCTACGAAACATGAGGTGTAAAACTATGTGGATATCAGCGGTGAGGATGACATGGGTGCACGCTTTGCTGCTGCGTGCCCAGAGTGGCACGGGAGACATGGGGCGAGCAGAGAGAAGGAGCCCTCTACTCCCTGTGGTGTGCTCAGCTGAGACTGTAAGCAGAGTAACTTCTAGATTGTCTTAATTTATGTCTGGAAAGGGACTAAGGCAGTTTGAAAATTAAAATGGCATAACCACAGTCTTGATGGCCTTCCCCTTTTCCTTTATCAAATAGAGCTTGGCAAAGGAAATAATCTGTCCTACCTGCCTGTAAAGGGAGTTCTTAAGAAGGCTCTGGATTTTACTTTGTCATGACTGGGTTGAGTAGATGTTGAGGAAAAGCTTTTCTTTCTAGCAAGGTCTAAATCGATGAGGAATCCTTCAAAAACTTGGGAACAAGGCAGTATAGATTAAGAGATATTACCCTTCAGTTCTTCATTGGGTTTGCTCTTGTTTTTTCTCCTTCATTTTTATGCTCGTGAAAGTGCTAGGTTGACAGACTTAGAGATGAACTTCCCTCTTTATCCAGCTGTCCTGACAATGTACTTCTTCCCTAAGGGACCACTTTTAAGGGGACTGGATGGTAGGTTGATTCCTACATTATGCATCTCTGCCAGTAACTAACTGCCTGTGAGGAGATGACCTAGTTCTGGCTGTGAAGGTGATAGGATTTTGGTGGCCCAAACTTCTGGCTGCAAAAAGTTGAGCTTTGAATAATTATCTTAATCTATAGATAAGATACTTGTTTGGTTTAAGTATGGGAAGAAATCTATATGCACACAGACATAAAATACATATGTTCTTAAATGCTACGTACTTGCTTTGCCTTATAGTACTGTTTGATCTGTGGGCACAGCCCGTGGAATTATTATCTTTACAGCTATTTCGCAGTCATGACACTGTTATTACCATGAAGGAATGGGAAAAATACTATCTTTTTTGTGTCAGTTTTCATTAAATTGCTAACATTTTTATACCAAATAAGGAGTGGAGACTGTCAGCCACTTCTTGCTTTTTTTTATCATTTGTAGGTGAACATGAGGTGGTGGGGTTTTTTTACAGAGAGTGAACTGTAAAAAATTATTTTTTTTTTAAAAGGATAAACAATTTCTATATAAAATACAGTACATTAATCCTACTGCAGCTTAATGTAACTATACCTGAATTTGATAATTTCTTTAAATCCTGAAATCAGTTAGTTCTCGGTTACTTTTCAATGACATTTAACAGTTAGACTTAAAAATACAGAAGAATGCATTATAAGTTTTACCCAAAATGATTATGGCAGTCATTTGAATAAAATACAGATTTTGCAAGCTGTAAAGCATATCATTATACTATATACTGGTCTAACTAAGGTTTGGTTCACAAACTACAGTGCTCTAACCAAGTCATTAAATCTATCTAAAAGGGCCTCATTTGAGAAGCAATAAAATTTTTAATCATTTTATTATTAAAAGAGTGTTTAATATGTAGCTAATTAAATGCCAAAGGCAGGTTATCTGAGTTTAACCTTCAAAAAGAAAATGATGTATCAAAGTCTGCCTCTGGCATCATGGGATAGAAATGTCATCCTCATAATCATTGCGTGACAACTAGCTGGTGGCCTTTTCTAGAGCTATAGTTAAATTACCTGATTAAATTAATAGCCATTTAGATGTTTTAGGAACTGCACAGACCTATACTAAATGAAAATTAGGTCCATTACATTTTCTGAGTGGGCTAGATAGACCCTAAAATAAAACACGTATGCCATTGTCCACATTACTTAGATTAAGCAATTAAAAGCCCTTTCTTAAAAGCTACTAATTTTCCATAATGTGCCAAGAACTAGGTTTACGCTAATGATCAGAGAGAGTTTTTCTCTGCTTTCCCCCACCTTTCTTGTTTATTTTACTATTAAAAAAATCTTAGGGTCTTCCGTGTGTGCGCGTGTTAAACATATCTAAACGTGCAAGTGCGTTTGTGTGTTGTGCTGTGTTGACTTCTCTTAGTTTGGCCTCTGGGAGAACAATAGGGGAGGGTGTTAAATATTCAGACAAAGTTCCACAAAAATCATGATGGTCTT
Organism: Falco biarmicus; assembly: GCF_023638135.1. Taxonomy (NCBI): domain Eukaryota; kingdom Metazoa; phylum Chordata; class Aves; order Falconiformes; family Falconidae; genus Falco; species Falco biarmicus. The sequence continues at coordinate 8,964,754 of NC_079299.1, forward strand.
GTCTGTTCAGGCTGGAGTCCTTCAGCACTGAACTCTGTCTCCATGCCAAGAGGAGGCCTTGTCAGGCACAGTGGGTGAAATGACAGGTGAAGAGCAGACTTTCTTGGAAAGTTGAAAGTTGAAAAGTGCTTTCAACTATAGGAGAGTGACTTCTAAGACTCCAGAAAGGATATTTCTCTTGTCTCAATATTCTGCTTGGAGAGAGGTTGGGGAGTGGACACAAAAAAAAAAAAAGTGTATTCCTTTTGGATAAGGTTTGGGTGGTTATTTGCAGTTGGCTTCATTTGTGTGCAGTGTTAGCAGGAAGCAATTTTCTCATTGCTGTGCGAGTTTAGGGAAAGAGGGACTAGAGCAGATGGTGGGAACCCCTATGGACTGGTCCAAGCTCTGCTGTAACACCAATAAATTGTTGTCGCTGTGGTTCTGCGTCTTTGAAAGTACTAAACAGCCTTAGATTCCTCAGGATCTGGCCTCCGGAAAGCACCAGTATAGATGTGTACCCATCTGCAAAACAAGCATGGTTATTCAAAGGGAAGACTGCCATGAGGTTCATGAATTCATCTCGGAACTGCTCGGGATCAGTAGTCTACACTGTTGGCTCATTGTCTGTGCAGTTGCCATTCCTTCTTGAAATCCTAAAGGACTTCCTTACCTTTTTTCTTTTTTTCCTCCTAAGAAATATAGTTTACAGTACTGTGCTTAACAGTGGTTCAGATATGGGGGAACGTGGTTGGAAGAGCTGAGACACACCTTCACATCGTCAGCTAGACTCTGGAGAGGGGAATGCTGTTCAGTGAAGCTGGAGGCACTTGCCCTTCCCTTTTGATCACTGTTCCCAAAACTAATATTGTTTGTTGTCTACCAGATTTCAATTTCCCTCTCCCAGCTGGGCAGATTCCAGCCGCATCCATGGCACTGGTCTGCTCTGAGACCTTGGGCAACTCTGCTTATCTGTCTGTGTCTCTATTTCCCCTGTTACCATCTTTTTCTTGCCCCTTTAAACAATACATACTTCATGACGGGGACTGTTTTTACAGTGTAGTGTTCAGCACCTCGATGCCTCAGTCTCAGATGTATCTCACAAACCATAGCACAGGTAACACTACCAGCCCCTGCAGAAAGCCCAACATAGCAGTTCCACAAACGAGAAATTCTGGGTTAAGTTCTATGTGTCACTATTTGATAAAGCTGCCTTTCTTAATGTTGGAACTACTGTACTGGTCTGAGTTTTGACCTTCCAAGTCGGGCTTCACTTAAGTATCAGATCTGTAGATGCATAAGACACCTAATCCTGCATGATCGACTGCTATATGCCATGCATGTATTCACCATATGGGATTTTCCAAGTATGTGGGGTTATCTAAGCGCTTAATGCAGTTAGAACTGTGCTAGAGTTTTGATTTAGATATGCATTGTATGGATGCTTATGCTTCAATACAGATGTCAGCATTCTGCACAGCCCTCAATCAGCAAAACATTCCATAGGTGCAGGTGTTTAAGTACATTGAATCCCATTGAGACCAGCAGGACTATAGATCCCCATTTGAATTTGTATGTAAATGTCCTTAATGGCTTTTCTGAGTGACATTACAGATTTTTTGTATCCAAAAAGAAAGGAATCTGTTAAAAAACAGACACTCACTATGTGGAGCTGTCTAATTAGATCAAGTCAGTACCTTCTGTAAGTCAAAAGCATTCATCGACCTGGTCTTTCTTAGCATGTTAGATAAAACTGGTTTATAAGCTAGGCTTTAAAGTGATGCAGTTTTAATGGGATTAGTAAATATAACTGTGGAGCATGATTTAAAATAAAACCCAAACTGTTTCCTACTTTATATTTAACTCCAGCAGTGTTTTCAGAGTTAATAAAACAAAATGCAAGACAATCTCATGGAAGAGAAGCTCTCGTAGAAGCTACGGTTTAATAACACATGATTTAACATTTCATTTTTGTGTAACAATTAGAAAGGCAATAACACAATATTTATAACTCTCCATATATATTCTTAATTCTCCAAATATAGTCTTAAATGATGCTTGCATTTTTGTTTGTGGAATTTTTTTTTTTTTTACCTCTGCTGTGTATGCAGTGGGTTTTACCAGTGATGTGTCAATAATATAGAAAAGTTGTTCTTACAAAAATGTTTTAACTTTGTGATAAATTACATTCATCATGTTGGTAGACGCTCATGAGGTAATATTAATAGTTGTGCAAAACGCCAGCACCAGGTTTATTTGACATTTAGGTTTGAATGAAGCTTAGGGACCTCCTGGAGAGTGCACTGCTTGGCATGAGTGGTGTATCTCCTCACCATGGGAGGACAAGGACAACAAAATCTGTCTGGCTGAGAAGTGGAGGCATTGGTGTGGTGAATCATATCCGCACTGCATGCAGTTAAAAATATCTACCTAGAGGCACCCTCAGTATTGACAGAAAATGTCTTTTTGTATCCATTCTCGGAAAACAAAAACAGACCAAAAAAGCCCCCAGAACCCCAATACTTCAGTGAATTTGGCTGGCCACACAAGTGCTATGGGTTTGAAGGTTGCTGGAGCTGCCAGTCAGTACATGGGGATGGTTACGGGAAGAGAGACGTGGGGAATAAGGAACAAACTCGGATTGGGAGTGGATCTGTAGAAGAAAGAGTGGATCTTTTATTTGAAATACTTCAACTTAAGCTGTCATCCCTTGCTTCGGTTTGTTTGGCCCCAAAGGTTTTTTGCTGTTACTGGTTCTATTGTTTCTTTTGGATGTGCAGTTACTGAGGTGTGTGTCTTTTACTGAACAATATACATGACCCATACCTTTTGGATTATCTTTAGGAGCCCTTGGAGTAAAAGAATTTTTTTATAGGGATGACTAAATGGTGTCAAAAGCAAGGGTGAGTCCCACCAAAGAAAGGGAGCTCCTGAGCTCCTTAGAGAGTCCCCCCAGAACATCTCTGGAGCCTCCCACAGGTGTTGCCTCAGTGTTGGGCTCCAAGCAAGGATGTGTATCCCTCAATCCTGGCAGCGTAACCCCTCATCCCTTGGTGCCTGGTGGTTTTTAGGCTGTGTTTTTACCTCTCCTCACAGAAACAGAAAAATCAATGTATTGAAGGGGGTGTTAAATAACACCTGACACTTTAACAGACCTTTTCATTTCGTAGGGATCCCTATGTGCTTTGCAGCATTTTCCTCTCAAACAAGCAAAGGAGGAGTTTCCCCGGCACTGCGAGGAAGTGCAGGGGCTGGCTGGCCCGGTGGGGCAGTGTCCTGTGGGAGAGCGTGGAGAGCGAAATTGCCGGGATAGCACCTGGGCAGCGGGTTCAGCAGGGCAGCATGTAATTCACATCTCTGGGGTCTGGCGCAGGCTCTGATCCAGTCTGATTTGAAGTGGGATTCATCTAATTTTTTAGGGCTTGCAGAAGACAGAGGTGCTGGGTAGGGTAGAAGTTTCAGAAAGCCTCTATTTCGAGCTTCAGCAGCCCGATATGTGAGAAATCTACCCATACTGAGCGGCAGATTTATGCCGATAATCCATATATTAGCATCAGCATGAAATCCTTGCATAAATGTTGCTCTGTGGCGTGTAGGGAGCTGAGATAAGTTTGCATGATGAAGATTTATTGTACAGAGACAATGGAAACTATCATAAAATAGCAGTTTTATAATTACAAGATGTCTTTTATCTGGAGAGCCCGTGTTTGGGGAATATTGGAGCACTAATCATTACAGAATTTAAATAATACCCCTGTTTTAGTGCCTTGCCTATTATTGCTAATGTGTAAACTAAGGCATAGAAACAAATGACCATTTTTATTAAAATTTTGAGTCATTTGTAACCCAAACTGTTTACTGGAGACTGAGACAGTACAGGCTATACAGATCAAGCAAGTAAAGACAACAGCCTTGCCCAGGGCTCTTCACCATCCACATATGACTGATTTTTTTTCATGAAGGAAATGCATTTCTTGGAAAGATACAGGACAAAGGATGAGATATGCAAAGTAGTAATGATGATACAGTGGTGCTTTTCCTGTTAAGAGACCTACAGGAGAAAAGCAGTCTAGTAAAAAAAAATCCTGAAGAATATCAAACACAGCTCCAGCTGAAGAAAACCCCACTGACAAGAAGTTTTAGCAGTGCCAGTGCTTCAGAAATACATATTTCAGGTGGGTTTTTCCTCTAACTGGCTGACATTTTCCATCTGCTATGTTCTCTTAAAAAGACTTGAAATCTTCCCACCTTGCAGGGGCAGGGCTCCACCACAGCAAAATTATACTGGTGGCACCACGCTGAAATTTAGATCTCTTTGGTGAAGCACTCATTTGAGAACAGCTGAACCTGTGTTCAGGAGGCTCATCTTCAAGTGGGGCACAGAATATTTCCAGGTCAGCCTTTAGCAAAGAGCTTTCCCATATCCTTTGCAAGAGCCCTGCATGTCTTTCCCTTTAGTACTCCAGTTCCTGGATGATTTGTGGGAAATGAAAATGTAGGAAAATAAGCACAGTTTCAGCATGTATGAAACTAGGTACTAGGCTTTCTCTGGGGCAGTTCCCACTGCCCTCAATAGCAGTTGAGCTTAAGGGTGATGGCGATAATTTATTTTAAATACTTCAAAAGCTTCTCTCTTTAGTTAAGAATCGTATTCCCATGCTACACTGAGTCTTGCCATACTAAGTAAACCATCCCATTGGCTTCATTGGAGCTATTCAGTATGAGGTAAGATGACAAAATTACGCAGCAAATCATTATTCTGGCTAGGAAAATGTGCTTTAAGCTGTAAAATATTAACAGTAAACACAAATCAATGTTTGTTTTTTACTGCTGGATCGTGATTTTAATAATGGGATATTGGATTTGATGAGCAATGCAAGCTGCCACAACTGGTGAGTTACACGCTAGGACAAAAATGCTCATGGAAAGAGAACAGTGACAGACCTGTTAAAAAAAAAAGAAAAAAGAAAACAAACAAACCAAAACAAAACCAAAAAAACCCCAACAATTTCTGAAGAAAAATGGAAAAGCAGAGGGTGCAATTTAATGTTTAGGATGTGATTAGAGGTCACTTACTACCAGCAGGGTACTGAAAATGCTGAAATAAAATCGTAAGTGATTTTTAAGTGTAATTACAGTGATTCTATTAAAGCACCTCATTTTCAAACCCAATTCGTTGTTAAAACAGACTTGCCTTTCCAATGCTAGTCCAGACTTCCAGATATGCCTGTTTTCCCCTCTGTTACGAGAGGAAATCAATAAAGTCATATGCACACATTTATAATATTTCTATATTTTTGTTTCTTCCATCCATATAGTTAAGTATGGATTTACGGTGTTAACAGCGGAGATCTGAATTTCCCTGTGGCATGAGAATCTTCTGGGTGCTGAGAGCTGACTAAAACTCTGTAAGTGTCTAAGAAGGGATGGGTGTGCGTGTGTGCTCTGGGCTGACTGCACACTGTGGGTTTGTGTGGAGGTGGTCCAGGGAGGGTTCGTACAAGTGTGAGAGCCTGGGAGCTTCTGACAGGTGGTGAGGTGGGAACTGATGTGGTAGGAGCTGTGCCCACGTTAGAGACTTCCAAAGTGCAGATCTATTATTCCCAATTGATGGAGTTTTGGTTTGGTTGGTTGGTTTGGGTTTTGTTTTGTTTGATTTGGTTTTGGTTTTTGGTTATTTGTTTGGTTTTTTTTGGTTTTTTTTTTTATGAGCTATCATGGCATGTTAGAGGTGTCCACAAAGGAAGAGCACCTGGAGATGCTACTGGAAGGTGAGCTGTGCCACCTGGCCACTGGTTCCCGGGGTTTTTCTTCAAAATGCTGAAAACAGGCAGTTTCTTTCACTATTTTACAGAAACAGGCATGCTTCTTTCCCAGTAGCCCATGAGGTAGAGTTATTTGTCACAAGGAAAGGGTGACAAGTCTGCTGTGCCCAAGAATTTTATTATGTACCAAAATGGCCCAACTTCTTGATTTTTGTGGTGGGTTTTGTTGTTTTTTTCCTCACCTTGGCTCGTGGGAAACCCATTGTAACTAAGCCTGGGGCTTTTGATACCATCCAGTTTCCTTTGCTGAATTAAAATAGGTACTGTGAAAGTACAGTCACAGTCTTGAGCTGTTTATTTCCAGTTTTTTTAGTTTTTACAGCTATATGGGTCTTTGGGGTGAACCCAGTAAAAGGGTTGACCTAGTACTGAAGACCAACCCTGGATTCAAGTGAAACATGTCACAAATAACTGGCTTTGCATTTGGATCTACTCTAACAGGAGTCAGGATTTTTTTTTTTTTTTTTTCTCTTATACTTAGTCCAGTATTTTCCAAACCTCTATAAAAGGCTTGTTTGGATTTTTGGCAGAAAGCTTGGGGTCAGTTTTTGGAAGGCAAAATTTATTTTTTGTTAATTTATGTTATTTACCTTAGTTTGAAGCAGTGGTTGATGTCTCGTAAAATTTCAATATGTAGGATAAGTTATCTATCTCTTTGCTGATGCAGAACAGTGTTTTGTTTTAATCTGTTTTTGGTTTTTGTTGTTGGTTGGGGTTTGGTTTGGTTTTTTTAGACTGTGTCTTTTTTATTTTTTTTCCTCTTTTTTTTTTTTTTTTTTTCCTTTCAAACATGGCATTTGCTGGCTGCCTGCACTGCTCCTTTAAATACTAGCTGGGAGATACAAATGTGCATTACCTATTGCCATTTTTTGAATAGTATATTTATCATTTCTATTATTTATGTTTCTGGCTTGCAGTGTTGATGCAAATGTATTAAATACTGCTAAGACCGGTGTCCTTTAGCATCTGTGGAATATCATCACACCTCCAAGGCTAAGCCTGCAGCTAAAGTGTTTAAGAATTTATATGGCCATTCTTTTTCTCTCTCTGTGGCATTAGAGAGAGGGAAAAAAAGCAATAATGAAATGCATAACCTACATCCACAGAAAATATAACTGCCCTATTTATGATTATGATTCACAGTTCGGTCACTAGAAATATACTGTTCTGCAGGTTTATGCCTTTAGCACTTATTTGTTGATGGCAACTCCTGCACACGTTTTCCTGCAAGTCTTTTGGATTTCAAGAGGAAATGTGTCCTTCAAACAAGTTATTTCTTTGAGGGATCTTTCTGTAAGTGGGTTCCGCTGTGTATTGACTACTCATAATATTTTCTGTTATCGTCTTGTCAGGGTTCAATTCATTACTCCATTCATTATTCAATTTGTTGGGCCATGAGCATCTGAATAATTGAAAACTGCAGAAGTATTATAAATTATAGTGTCTCCATGAAATCCCAGTTTTAGGGTTTATGGCTTGACTTTAAGAAATCACTCTCTGTTGAAAGTTGGCATATGAGGTCTCATCTTTAAAGCAGAACCTTATCAGTGTGGTGGATTTTAATATCTCTGTGGTTGCACACTTAATACACTTAGGCAACCTCAGTTCTTAAATTTATGGTCTTTTAAAACAGTTTATCTGGTTTTTAATTACTATTGCCATCTCAGTGATGTGGACTAGGGACAGATAAAGAAATTAATTTATTTTGAGGTTAATAAGTAATTTACAGCTCTTAATTAAACGTCCCTTTTCCCTTTCACTAAGTAGAGTTAATATAGTTCCCCTATATTAAAGAAAAAACATTTTTGTGGTCTTTTGCAGATCAAAGAAGATCCTATACAGAAATATAAGCTGACATTTAGCTGTTATTTTAACTAAGTACAGTATGTCATACTCAAATGTGGGTTTTAATTTTATTATTACCTCTTGTGTTTTGTTTTGGAGTAGTATTATACTTCTACTCTCTGGATAAACTATACTAAGTGGCATCATATTTATTTTAAGAGAACAAGTATTTAGTTTCAAAAAACATAAATTCCTCATAAGACTACATTCTTCCTTCTCTTGATTATGTTGCTGAAAGATCAAGAGAATTGTACCAAGGTAGTCTGTATTTCTTGTTTCTAACTTTTAAACACTGCCTGTCCTTAGGTTATATGCCAAATTCGGGAACATATGCCAGAAGCAGCAGATCTGCTTTCAGTGTGGATCTGGTATTAAGGCTACATAATAATTTTTAATTTATTCCTGTGCATACTGTTGGTAGCTCATATGCTTCTTCATGAATAACTGTTAGGATCATCTAATTCTGCTGTTATAATATAGGAAAGTTTATAGTCATGCTATTGGCAAGCTACAGAGTAGCAAGTACAGTGTGGTGATGTCCTCTGCTGTATCAACGCACGCATTACCGTGTCAACCAAACTCGTTGGTTTGGCCACAACCTTTTGCAGAAGGCAGGGGAAGGGTGTTTTCCTGAGAAGGCAGTCCAAGGCTCGCTGTCACCTCTCAGAGCTTGATTCAGCAACCCAAACCCGCGTTCGTGCTGCCCTTTGGGGTATCTGGACCGGCCTGCACTCCTCTGGCTGCTGGCCGGGCGCAGGGCTCCTTCCATTCTGTGGGATATCAGCCCTCTCTGCGCAGGTGCCACAGGTACCTTACGGTCCAGCTCCTGGCCGGAGATCTGAAGGTATTTGGCCTTGCTGGCTGCCTGCCCTTTGCAGCATCCCTAGTTCCCTGCCCTGCTTTAGACCACTTGCTGTGCTTTGGGTTCTCCACACTTCTCTTTGCTTGAGGGCCTCTTACAGAGCAAACAGCTACCTGGATCTGGCTGCAATGTTCTATCAACAAAATCACTCACCTGGAGGAAGCAGAGATTTCATAATAATAATTTTTAGAATCTGACCCTCCCCACAAAGCCAAAATGCAAACCCCTGATTTTGAGTCTTCTGTGATGCCATGGCAGAAAGAGGCCCCACGTGGCTCCGGCTGCCAGGGATGCTCAGCCTTCTGTCCAAGAGCGCTCTGAGCCGTGCTCGCAGGGATGGCTCCGTGGGACGCCCAGCCCTGCCAGCACAGCCGGCCACCATGTGTTGCCTTCCCAGCTGCAATGGTGATGCTGCAGCTGTGGGTAGACTAAAAGCCAAGAAATGCAGGATCTCTCCTGGAAGCAGGGAAATCATCTGGAGTCTCAGTGAGGTCTGAGAGAGTTTGATTTGTGGTCCAGATCCAGGCATGCACTTACCTTGTTCATGATTTCAGTACTGCCTTTCCTTGCATTGGATACACGTTACCTTGTGGGTCTGGGTCTTTGCGCTAGGCAGGAATGAGGAATTTTATTCCCTAGAAAAAGGCTAGAAAATACAGTTACTATATCCTTATTTCCTACAAGCATCTAGTGCTGCTTATCCATCATGTAGGAAGTAAACATAGTGGGAATTCATCCCTTTGAGTTAAAAACTACAAATATTCCCACTGTTACTCAAAACGGATAAACTATTTGCCAGATCGAGGCAAGACATCTGCATTGTGGAAGAGCTGAAAGCAGCAGTTTGGTGTTAGTGTGACAGTGCCAAGTTGTCTTAACGTGGTGGTTGTGCACACATCCACAGGGCTGCCAGCAGTCCAGCCTTAGTGCTGCTGAGCCAGCTCTAGTTTTGCTCACAGCTTTGTCAGAGCCAGAATTTCACTCCTGTTTTCTCTATCATAAATAACTGGAAGAGTCAGGACCAAAAAATGTCTGCAGAACCAGTCAGGAACAAGATGCTAAAGGCTACAACAAAGAGGACTGATGCCTGTGGCTTCTTGTGGACTGGTGCAAAAAGGGTGGGCAAAGGTATAACGATGAGGCTGCACGGGAAGCTCATCGACATCTGTGCTGTGCTCGTACATAACTAAATACCTAAATATATATGTAGTTACTCAGCAGATTTCTGCACATTATTTTCAGTGAAAGTGAAACAAGATGCAGTCTTAAACCTTCTAGATCCACATATTTGTGTGGTAGAAAAAGGGCAAATTTGTTTCTACCTGCATCTGAAACCCTCGTGGTCATCTTGATGGCATTGGTGGGTCCAACTATCAACATTGTTGATTCTGGAGAAAAAAAAAATAATGCAAGAATGAGATGGGGGGCACAAAGACACATGGTGTCTGTGTGAGCCCCAGCTTCAGCTACTCCACTATTCCTGCATTACGCGGGGATGGTGGCACCATGCTGCAGAGGTGTTCCAGCACAGCCATACCCAGAGGCTGGTTCCTGATGCTACTCTTTGTATTGAACACCCATAAAGAGGGGAAGAAGTGATGTTGGCAGGGTTGGGAAGGAGTGTTTGGGCATATGCTGTTGCAGTAGGAGAGAGATTAGGAACCTCATGCTGCTCGGGTCCCTGGTGTGGGATCCATGGGGTAGGTGGAGGAGGTGACCTCTTTGGGGAGGGATGGCAAGGTGCTCAAAGCCCCTGGAAGGCAGTGGCTGCTGAGGGGGAGTTCTGGCCACACCAAAGTGAGGTGCTTAGAGAACAAAATCCTGGTGCATAACGGAAGAGGGGTGGAGAAATTAAGCAGTTTGGACCTGGACACAGGTGGGCACTGCGGTGGGAGCAAGCGTCAATGCACCACAGAGGTGGGGAGTACAGGCAGCATCAAAACTGGAGGGGAATGGGAGGAGGGAAGTTGATGAGCAAGGGAGAGGGTAAAAAGGTTAGCAGTGAAGTGTGCAACATCCTACTTGCTTTATTTTCTGCCCTGTTATTGACAATCTTATTTCTCAGTCATTATTTAATGGGCAGTTTGTCTGAGTTAGAAGACTGATTACATGTAGGAAGTGCAGTGATAAAAGCTGCGGGATAAAAAACTGCTTTGGGAAATCTTCTGCCCACTCACATTTTTTTATGTCAAAGTAAGTAGCCTCCAATTTAATGACATTTGCTAATAAAATAAGGGCTTTAATGTGAAAAGTATTTTTCTTGCTTGCTTTCTATACTTCTAAAAACAAACCCAGGCTCTTTGAAGTACGGCACACAGTTCTATTATCAACCTACCACATATCCCATTCCACACTGAAAGTCTAGCTTGGATCTGCAAATACATGAGTGTTTTTGAAACCTAAATGGCTTTTTTTTATTATTTTTTAGAGTGAAAAAAACTGGGTTTGCAGTGAAAACACATTCTCATCTTTAGCAGTGGGGGAGTTGCCTTTGTGCCACAATACTACTCAGAGCGTAGGATTATATTTAATAAAGAGATATTTAGTTTGCTATTGGAAAAGGATTGCTGCAGGAAGGTATAAAAGCTACTCAGATATTTTTATAGAACTTTTGCATAAATCTTGTATCCATAACCTGATCTAGTGACATAAATATTAGCAGCTTGTTTCTATTTCACCTGCTGTAGAACCACTGCTGTCCTACAGCAATAACCAGCAAGGGAATAGAGCTATTTGCTGCCGTCATAAATAAGACAGGGTGTCACAGCTGTTTTCATTTGACTGAGCAGTAATGGAGTTAATTATACTTCCAGTCTCTTTGTTTTTGATATGTGTTTCCAAAGTCATCTAAGCTTCTTGAATTCTTGCAATTTTTTTAACCCTTTTCTCTACTCACCTGGTTTAGACATTTTCTTTAATTTGGAGGGGATTTCATTGTTACATTTTTTCTAGTATTTATCCATGCTTTTCTTATTAACTAAATTTTATTATTATATGAAAATCTGTACTAAAGTCAATGTATTTATTTGTACAGAGCAACATACAGAGAGCATGGTTTTTCTTGAAGACCAGACACATAGACTTACTTTTCTTGGAAAATAAATCTGTCTTTATCTCCAGCAATTCAGATAACTTCCTTTAAGAAAAAGAACAACATAATAAAGCTACACTTGATCCAATCAATCATATTGCTAAAAGAATGCATGCAATTAAGGAAGTCAAAAGGACAGCCAGACTTGCACAAATAGGGAATAGATGATTCATATTTAGGAACACTAGTCTGTAAAGCTGATACATAGCAGCACATCAGGCAAAACATATTGCAAGAAAACCTCTCAGTTGTTTATTATTAGCTTTTTCAGTTAATTGTGGTTTTGTTTGGGGTTTTCATCCTTTTTTACATTTTATAATGTAACATTAGTATGTAAGAATAAAGTGAAACCTGTGTTTATAGGTGTTAATGACAGTATCTTGAATGTGGCCAGGTTTTGCTCAGAATTTAGTAAGTCTGTAGTCATGCAAAGAAATATAGATGTTGAAATGTCTGTGATGGAGGCTTTGATTCTGAGCCAGCTTTATAAAGTTACTGGTTTTGTGGGAGTCAGGCACTAAGTACGTATGAAAATCACACTGGAGAGCTATCTGCGTATCTCCATGCTTAAAAATATGTTTTGAGATGTGCCTTCAGTGATTTGCAAGCAAATAAGTGACAAAATGAAATGTGAGAGTCACAAGTACTACAGCTATAATTCTCTAGTATAGACTATAATTGTTAAGTTTCAAAAATACCCTTGAGATGGTGAGCAAGGAGGTAGCTTCAACAGTCAGACATAAATATGATTGCTAATACACACTTAAAAATTCAAAGTTGTTTGAAATTTAGCATGAGAAAAACCACTGTCAGTGATTTGTGCCAGCATAGAAAGTCTGTGGTAAGTAACCTTGCTCTTAGCATATTTACCTAGTTCTGAAATCCAAATGCCATACTGTTGTTACTGCATTACAAGACTAAGAATTATGTCTTATTTTATCCTTATTTTATATATCTTTATATATACATATATCCGTAATTTATAGTTTATGTTTACTTTTTTGACAAATACATAGTTAACAGAGCAGACAGAGAGGATGAGGAGGGACAGATAGAATGAGATAAACTTCCCAGAACTCCTGCCAAAGTATCCCATTGTCATGACACACAGATCACAATGTGCAGGAGTGATGCTGCTCATGTGTGACTTTAGCAAACCGCCCTGTTTCGGACCAGCCCAGCATCCCTCTGAAGGGCCTGCTGGGGAGGGCAGTTGTTTAGACGTTGCACATCTGATCAGAGCTCTCGTAGATGGGGAGTGGTGGTGACACCATCATAGACACTTCATAGAAGACAACAAAACCAGCTTTTGGCAGGGGGAAATTGTTGTTCTCTAATGATTTAATACTGGCTCAAACCAGACAGGGAGAAGTCAAAAGTTTCCATTTTCTGCTGCCAAAGCCTTCAATCACACCCCTACACCTACCCCCAAATATGTCTATACATGATCACAGAAACTTTGCCTGTTGATGTAAATTCTCGGATGGTGGGAAGACATTTACCTTTTGCTGAAAGGCAGGGAGAAACTGCGGGGGTTGTTTGGTTTGGTTTTGGGCTGGTTTGTGGCTTTTTTTTTGAAGCCAGGCAAAATTTAAAATCCAGACTGCATTGTGAGGTGTGTAAAAACTCTACTCTCCGTAATGGATTTAGCCAAGCTACAGCCTTTGCTACAGAAGGTCAAATCTTTCACTCTAAGTCTTTCAGACTCTGAACCCAGTTTGCATATTGAGCTCTCAGAACTATTTTCAACTACCAAGGGCATCTGAGCATGAAGAACACATTTCTTGATGTCTTTAGTTACAAATTGGCACACAGATGGGCTGCAGTAGCATGATGGGGAGGGGGCTCACATCTTAAATCAGCTCTGTTTATTACCCAGGAAGTTTTGATCAAGTTTATGGTGTTAAAGACTCCAACATATCAACTCCATTGAAGAACAGGACAAGCTATTGTAAATATGAACCATCAAAGCATTAGCCATTTCAATGAAATGAAGCAAATCAATTGTTTTCTATAAAGGTGCCTTTCAGATCTCCTTTTTCAGGTTCTGAGATCCCTTATCAAGTTCAGCATTATTAAATGTTGGACTATGGACTGCAAGAGTAATTTTTTAGGACTTCTAAAGGGTCACTTTGCTGCTAACATGCTTGTCTTTGCATTTATTTTACTTGACCTAAACAGAGTTACTCACTCACACACACAAATATACATAAACCAGAATTAATACTGTTGCATCTAATACTTGCTTGAGCCTTAACCCAGCAAAGTATTTGAGGACTTAAAGAAAATGAAAGATGTGTTCAAATGGTTTTGTAAGATGGGATTAATATCTGCAGTGAAAAGCATCCATTATAATGATCTTGTTAGGGTTCTTACTGCAAGGAAAAATTACTGCCTGCACTGGGGGAATAGAAGATGTTTTCTTTGTGGTGCATCACGTGCTCACCTTTGTAGACAGCTACATCTCCAGGTCAGTGGGATGGTTTCCTGTTTGGGGGTGTCCACTTTCTGGAGAGATGCTGCAGGAATGCTGTGCCTGTTCTCCATACTGGGGTAATCCTGACTGTGTGTACAAGCATTCAAAGGATGGGCAATACTCCATTTCCTCTGCACTTTCTCTACTCCAGACAAGTAAATTAAGAATTGAATTCTGTTTATGTTGGAGATGTAGCTTTTGCCCTAGTAATTTTAGGTAATCTCTACACAAGACATTTCCAGTGAAATGTAGGAATTCCTTAATTTCAAGCATGAGCTGTCCATCTCAAAGCACATGCTTACATATACGTAGAAGATTAAATGCCTTCATAGACTAGGGTCAGTGTTTCCAGCCTAGCTAGCTTGTAATCGAAGGCGCCTGACGTTACTTTAACATATGTTTGCTTTAACATGCCAAAGCGCTGAGCTGCCATGTTTCAAAGAAATAAGAGGCTAGAATAAATTATCTTCCAGTAAAAAGTAGGATTTCCTCTCCAGAATTACACTGGTTCAAGCTCCATTATGCCTAATATACTTTCCAACACCAGTGACAGGTTTAAGATCTGGTATTTGTGATGCTTAAGAGCTAAAAACATGTGATTTATACCTCTGGACAGACTGTACTTTAGCTTTCTAATGGGACAAACACAAGCTGCACCTAGCCCAGGGGTGCCCAGAGTCACTGCAGTTTAAAGCTAAGATGTACATTTAAAGACAAAAGTTATTTTTGGTCGCTTTAAAACATGATTTTAAATAAGATTTATATCTTTACCAATTTAAAACTGAACCTGGTAACAATTTAATAAGATGGATTTGGGTTTTGGACAGAATATCTATAATATCATAGGTGCCTACTTTCCAAAGCATGCAGTGAGACAGAGCTTACTGTAAACTGCTGGATTGCTTTACTTTCTTCCTAGACTCAGCTCAGTGAAGAAATAATGGTATAACACTGGTGAGAGAGGAGACCTTTCCTGTGCCTTAGTGATTGAATAATTCCAATTTTTCTATTTTCATGTGAACCTAATGCTGCTCTCCAAACTGATCATCCTGTCAGCGTGGAGGAATCAGTCAGGAGGGAGGGTAGGCAGGGTCTGTTTTCTCTGCGGGTTCTTTTATTGCTTTTGGTTTGGGTTTTTTTTTACCAAAACCATCTTTGAAAGAGGAAATTCTCTTCCACCAAGTTTTAAAGTGTGTATTTCAGTAGTGACTGTTTCTCTAAAAGAGGTAATGCCATTCTGACATAAATGTAAATCTACTTTTTCCTACAAATTAAATCTTCCAATATTATGAATGTATTCTTGCTGAATACTGATATCTTCTTTTTCTTCCCCCACAGTTTTTCTTTCTCTTTACAACTCCCTAAATTATAAGGGAATTAAAAGTCCATTAGATAGTATACATTAACATATGCTATTATGGTTTTAGCGAGTGAGTGTGGGCAGAAGCTGCTGTGTGATATGATTTTTCCATTACTGTGCTTTGAAGGCAGAACATAAAATTGTTTAATATGTTTTGCTGTTTTTTTAAAAAAATAACAAACAACATACTAAACTTCTAAGCTATGGAACGTGACCTAAAATAGGTAAAGAAAATACTTATTTCTGAAATGTATTCAACATGAATTGCTATGTCGAAAGAGCCTGGTACATCCCATGCAAAATCGTGGCTCCAGTATCGGCTGTTTCCCAGCCGTGTTGAGGAAACCTTTCATAGGTGTCTGCAGAATATCCTTTCCCGAGGAAGCCTGACTCCATTTCTCAAGTAAATGTAATTGCCATGTATTTAAAACCAAAAATAGCAATGTTTTTATTTGCATTGTTTTTACTTGCTGTCTGCCTTGAGTCTGCCAGATAAGCCTCTAGGAGCAAGTGGCTATGGTCTCTGTGTTCCTTTATGTCCTTGACCAAGTCAGTTGCTCTATCCTAATTTCACCACATATACAATGGCATAATGCCTCTCTACCTCATGCGATGGAAATCAGACATTATATTTAAAAATTTTGAAGTGCTCAGAGAAGCTTTGTCAATTTTTTAATGTGTTTAATCGGAAACTGCTAGAGCTGTGCAAAATATTGCATGTACTAATGCTATGTGTTCTATCAGTCTGAAGGATTTTCTCATCGTACTGCCACAGATTTAGCAGAAAATACCAGGTATAAATCTGAAGTCAAAGAAATTTACTTACAGTTGCCTTTTGTACTATTATTGATAGCAGATTTATATCTGTGACCAGGGAAGTAGTCATCTGAATGCAGTCATGGATGATTTTAAATTAAACATAAAGTTTAAGAAAATTCTGGCTAAATGTCATCAAGATCCATCATACCAAGCTGTCCGAGAGGGTAAAGGGCATGCTGTGAGCTCGATGAAGGGCAAAAGCAGAGCCAGAGCCAACACGCTTCAGCAGTATGGTACAGGTGCTCGAGGACAACCAGAGGGGCCATCCAGGAAAAAGTGGGAGTTTGTCACTCTGAGGTAAGGGGGTGGTTGCTCTCCCTGTGTGACTAACCCCTTCCCTGCCTTTTCCTCCGTCTGGACTCCAGGCTGCTGCTGCTCTTGCCCGAGCCCTTGCATGCTCCCTAATCCCTGCCTAGCCGCAGCAATCTGTGTGCATCTACTCCTCTGCTCCGTCCCCTCCAACCATTTCCAGACATCCAGCATTGTGGGGTCCTGAGCAGAGGGTAGATTTTTTTTTTTTCTCCCTGCAATCCAGCTTTAATTTACAGCTCTTGTTTCTTTACTAACCATAAAAGGAAAAGAATATATTTGAAGTCAATGTTTAAATGTGAATCAAAATTTAATACATGGAAGACGGAATATTTATAGCCATACTGTTTGTATTTTGGGATGGAAATAGTCTTTTCATGAAAAACGCAGTATTGACCCGATTTCCATTGTTTCCCCTGCAACACATACATTAAGCAGTCCTAAGTGGATAATGGGAAAGAACAATAATAAGGATAACAATAGGTTACAGAAACAATTAGGTAAGGAATAACACATGACAGGTAATCCAGTCATAAATTTATAGGCATGCTGCTCTCTTCTCAGGAGCCCTGTGAGACACAGGGCCAAAGGCCAAATACATTCCCAAGGAATGTGTACTGAATCACACGCCTGCAGACTGCATGTTATTATTAGAATTGTAAAATGTTATTGCTGATTTTTATATATCACACTGTGTGGTTAATTTAAAAATGTGGCTAGGCAATTTATTGTGTGTTTGGGATGTCTATTTCCAATACAATTTTTTTTTTTTATTATTTTAAAATGTGTTGTTAGATTTAATTTTTTTAAATGTATTTTTAAACTACAGGAGGACTGTCAATGATGCTTAAAAAGCTCTCGGTACCTCAGCTTTGTTCTGGCATTTTGGCTTCACACTCATCCACTGAACAGTAAATGATGTTTGTTTTCAAGCTTATTTCTTCCAACCCAGCAGTCTCTCTTTTTAACTCAACCAGTGCAGTGCCAGTTAAGGAAATGGAGTAAAAACAATTCAAAAGTAGCAGTGGGGGTGATGAGCTGGCACATGGAGCCGTGCTGTGCCTGTGCTTTACAGATGTGCTGCTCACACCTCAGCCCATCTCACCTGCACCAGCTGAAAGGAGCCCTGGCTTTTAAACTTTGTACTGGGATATTTAGATTTCCTTTTGAACACTGTTGGCAAATCAGAAGTAGGCAGATAGATTTTGTGCTACCCAGGGCCAGTAATAAAAGCTTTCAGTGTCCAGAAAATGGAATTTTGCAGTATTTTCAGGGAGGCTACTAGCTTGTTCTCCCACCTTTGAATTGCTGCAGGATGTCTGCATCTGCTTGTATAAAAAAATCTAAGCAGAAAAGCTGTTTCAGATTACTAAAAGCAGCAGCTTTAATGAAGTCCTTAAAATACCCATCCCTAAAAAGTAAGACCAGCCATCCTTCTGCTGTTCTAGGGAGTAATTAGGAGATATAATAAAGTAGCTGTAATAGACTGGTTTTGTTATTTCAAACAGTGAAATAAAATAAACAGAAGTCCAGGAAAAAGGCTTCACGTTTGTCTACTTTGCACCTATGTAATTCAGGAGAAACCCTGCCAGTTCTAGTGCAGA